>NC_139020.1:162183702-162568275 GCF_964662115.1 Mustela nivalis
TGAGCATGGAGCCTGCTTGAGGTTTTTTCTCTCCCCCTGCCCCTCCCCCTGCTTATGTGCTCCTCTGCGCCAGCATCAGAGGCTCTGCATGGGAGCTGAGCAGCTTTCCAACATCACTTCCACTGACCTCATGAAGCTCATTTTTCCCCCAAGGATGGCAATTTGACTGTGCCATTTATTTGGACTGCACATGTATGGTTATCAGCATACATGGATTCCTGCACCTTGTGTTCTATATAGAGCTTAGAGATCCATTTCATTTGAGGGGGGATACTGTCTGATGGTCTGTTGCATGGGTAGGAAAGTCCCACCCAGCCCAGCTACCCACCCTCAGACCTGCCCATGATGCCCTCCTACCTGAATATAGTGTTCTCTCACCTTGAAAAGAAAATGGTTTTCACCATTAGCATTCTTCCTCATAAGGTGCTTGAGCATTCTTGCAGGATCGCAGACTTTCACCAGTGATACAGTGGTTTCCTGCATCCCTTGTGGGTTGTGGTTAATCTGGTGCAGGAGAATTTGCAGAGAGCTGAGCTGAATTCTGGAGAGGCTTTGATGATTTCTGCATCCTGCTGCATTAGCAGACTGTTCCACCATACTCACTAGGAAATCTCTCACTTTTTGGCATGAGTGTTCCAGATACTCCTCTTTAAACAAGTCTAGAGTTTGAAAAAAAAAAAAAAAAAGTCTAACCAATAAAATATAAATGAAGGTGTGATCCATTTCTCTTAGAAAAGCACTGATCCAGGAAGGCCTTAAATTAGCCCTCATGGGGCATTAAAAAGAAGATTCAAATCCTGTTGATTTATTTTACATGACTTCTCTTTTTCTGGACCATCTTATTACATGAGGTAGACCAAAGCTGTAACTGGGTCTGGAGTAGTCGTCCCTTAAATCTATAGCCAGAATATTCCCCTTGCTAAGGTAGCATGTCCTTAGTGGTAATGGTAAGCCTGCGTTCTGCCTTTTCTCCTATCCAGTACATACTAGTCCTGCCATGTCATGAAAGAAAACTCCTCCTTGATTTTTAGTTGATGGCAATATTATTAAGTAAAACATATACAAAAAAAGAAAGCAAATAATCTTGCTATCTTTACATAAAGCTATTTTTCATTTTTGTTGTCTCTTTTGTGGTTTTTCCATCTGTCTCTCCCTCTCCCTCTCTCTCTCTCTCCAAAAGTATTTTAACAATACTGCCATTTTCCTATTTCTCAGTTTCCTATACTGAGACACAGATGTTTGCCATCATGGTTATATGCTTTTAATAATTGTCATTTTAAGTGGATATAGACTTTAATGTTTATGTTCTGTAATTAACCAAATGCTTATGTTTTCAGGTTTCTTACCATTAGTATAATATGCACTGTAATATGCAACTTTGGTTTCTATTGGTTATAAAGACTGATTTTCTAGAAGAGGGATTACTGGAGCAGAAAGTCTCAGTATGTGTACATCTCTTGCTAAATACTGTTTTCTAGATGGATTTTGTCTACACTAGCATGGTTGACCAGTTTTATCCTATCTTTATCAGTGTTAGCTTTTGTTAATTTCTGCTAAAATAGAAAATACTGAAAGTTGGTCCTGATTTCAACTTTTGGATCACTAGCGAAGGTTATTTTTTGCCTGTGTGCATTATCCAGTGTGCAGTCTCTGGTTACAGTCTTTGCCTATTTAGGAGGTCATGTTTGCCATTTTCTTTATGAATTTGAATGAACTGTAATAAATTGCTTAACATTTCCTAACAATTTTATGCCTAACCAGTGAAATGACCATATTTGGGGGAAGAATGAACAAATGATTTGATGAGGTTTTTGTAAGTGTGATCAAGATTTTCTACTAGTGGGGTGCCTGGGTGGCTCAGTGGGTTAAAGCCTCTGCCTTCGGCTCAGGTCATGAACCCAGTGTCCTGGGATCGAGCCCCGCATCTGGCTCTCTGCTCAGCAGGGAGCCTGCTTCCCTTCCTCTCTCTGCCTGCCTTTGCCTACTTGTGATCTGTCAAATAAATAAATAAAATCTTTTAAAAAAAAAAAAAAGATTTTCTACTAGTGATGGGGGTACTATTTTTTTTTTAGACCTGAACTGAGCTCAAGAGTCAGATGCTTAACTGATTGAGCCACTCAGGAGCCCCAGGGGTACTAAATTTTAATTCTCAAGTGGTCAGATATCAAATGATTCTACATGAGACAGTGTGATTCTGCAAGAGACTGATCTGTTGAAGAAGCATCTGATTTCTGTGCCTTGGACAAGGGAATGGACTGGTGTTACTCTTGCCACCTAGTGCAGCACTTATGTCTGCATTTACCCTCGCAGTTATCCTGTCACCTTTTGTGGTGTCCCTGCTTCCTGCACTGGTGTCATTTCTCTCTTAAGGGATATTGTAGTGGGGGGGGGGCTGTAGAAAGGAATCTCAAAGATTTCCCTTAGTTTCTATGAGCCTCCTCATGCATTAAAGAAGTCTTTTTCTTCCAAGATCTGGTTGTTTTGTAACAACCAGGGCACTTTAGAGTACCTACTCTACCACACCACTAGAACAGAAAGTCCGTATTACATTTTTGGTTAAAAAAAAAAAAATGGTTCATCTCCCCCTCTGATTTCCATGAGAAACTAGACTCCAGGAATCAAACTGAGGGTTTTAGCAGGGAGCGGGGGTGAGGGATGGGTGAGAGCCCAGTGATGAGTATTAGGGAGGACACATATTGCGTGGAGCAGTGGGTGTTATACGCAAACAATGAATCATAGAATGCTCCATCAAAAACCAATGATGTACTGTATGGTGAGTAAAATAATAAAAAATTATAAAATAAAAAAATAAAATAAAAATTGAAAAGTTGAAGAAAGAATCCCTTTGTGTTCCACTCCAGATTCCTTCATGAACACTCCAGCCATGGGAGTGAACATGCCTTACCAGCTTGTTTATGAGTCCTCCACTGGCTGTCTGAGCTTCTCCCTCTCAACTGGAAGAGAAGTCAAGAAGAAAACAGGTAACAGAAGATCCCATCAAGACCTCTTAGCCAATCTTTGGGGGTGGAGCTGGAGAGAGGGATAGAGGATTCCCAGTGTAGGTTGATGAGATGGCTTGATTTAGTTTTCTGATAGGAAGGATTAATGGCTGTCTTGGTTGTTGGCTGAAGCTATTGACAGATTCTGTCTCATGAAATTTGATATATCTAACCCAGCCACTCCGCAATGCAGTCTCATCATTTGACTGTTTACATGCCCTCCATTCCTGGTGGTGTGATTCACATCACATCATTTAAACACGTCCTTGATTCACCTGGGACAACATCCCTATCAAACCCACCTCTTCCACACCTTCAGTATCCCAAACTCATCTCCTCAGAGAGAGATCTGTGTTGCTCCTGCTCTCACAGTAGGTTGGACAACCAGTATCTGAAGAGAGGCATTTGGATACCAGACCTAACAGAATGTTCCAATTGGGCCAGTTAAGGAAGAAGAGAAAGAGAGAGGGCCCTGCTATTTCCACTGAGGAAGACACAAAACAGAAAGAAAGGCTTAAGAGAAAGAGCAGGTGGCAGATGAGACCAAACAGTATAGCAGCAACCATGCAGCCAGAAGCTCAGAGGAGAAAGAAGTTGGAGCTGGAGAGGGCAGGGCAGGGTCTCATGGAACTTCTGGTTATCTCCCGACCACTTTACTCAACCAGCTGTGATGGCAGATGGAGGAATGGGGTAGGCAAGGGAGGCATGTATTTGCAAAGAGGTGGTGGGAGGATCAGATAAGGTGGGAATGTTCAAAGACGGTCCATTTGATTCCCACAGACACTGGAGGTAAGTCTGGAAGTTGAGAAGTTTGGATATTACTTCTGACCCATCCTCATGGCTGTGTGATTTGCCTTCTGCCAGGCCTCATCTCTATATCAAGCTGATCCTATATCCTTTCAGTTAGTGAACAAATGTTTAGTGAACAATTACTAGTTGTCATTCACTGTTCTAAATCCTGGGGGTACACATGTGAACTCTAAGACAATACCCTCCCAAATGGAGCTGACTTCTTTAGCTTCCTTGCTTGAAGTAGATTCAGCTGTCCTGTTTCCCCAGTTCCTTTACCCCTGCAGTAACCCACAGCATCATTTCTAACATCCTACATTATGTGCTCCTGGTTTTATTATATCCACTCCTGAACTGGCCATAATTAAACACAATCCCTTTGAGAGAAAACAAAGTTATCTTCAAGATACACAGAGATTTCATGGTTTTTCTTTTTTTTTTTTTTTTTTTTTTTTTTTTTTTAAGAATTTATTTATTTATTTGACAGAGAGAAATCACAAGTAGATGGAGAGGCAGGCAGAGAGAGAGAGAGAGGGAAGCAGGCCCCCCGCTGAGCAGAGAGCCCGATGCGGGACTCGATCCCAGGACCCCGAGATCATGACCTGAGCCGAAGGCAGCGGCTTAACCCACTGAGCCACCCAGGCGCCCTTGAGATTTCATGGTTTTTCTAATCACCTTGAGGGTGCTGCTTTCTGTTTGTCTCTTTGTCTGTCTGGCTGTTTTCCTCTGCTACCCTACCAAGATGTGATTTGTCATCATGATATTGCATTGTTCTCACTAGATGTGTGTTCACAGTGCTGCATTTCTTATAGGTTCTTGATGTGTTCAGAAATTCATCTCATACATGCATGCTAGAATGGATGGTTAACTTTTCCTAATAGTTTATAAGTAACCATGTGATGTATCTTCCCCAGGAATGTCCCAATTTATGCTTATTTTCCTGACATAACAATTAGTGATGCCCATTTTCACTCTAATAATTACTTTCCCAGTTTGGACATATTGTAGAATTATTCTGGCTTTAGACCACTTTGAATTTTGGACCTCTGTTATCTGTTCATGCACATGTGCTATGATACCTTACCAACTGCCCCCTTTGCAGTTCTAGGGCCAGGCACACTTGGAGCAGACAGGCTTCAAGAGTTGAGCGTACTCCCTGAGCTATGTCTGGAAAGTAGCCCAGCAATATGAAGAAGAACTGAGAGAAGTCTATTAACAATGGTTCCTGGCTGGAACAAGAGGCTGTCATCCTCAAGAACTCAGGGCACCTAGGACCAAGCCAGACATGAATGGTCAGACTAGAAGATGTTCCAGGAGGTCAGCCAGCTGCTAGCTGGGCCTCTGGTATTTGGTGGCAGGAGGATTGGGGGAAGAGACCAGAAGCCAGTCATGGTGCAGATACCAGAGATGGTATTCAAGCACCAGCCAGAAAACCCAAGGCTTGATGACAGTGAGAAGACTTCATTCTGAGGTGCTTGAAGTAGGAGCTGAGCAGAGGCTTTGGCTTAGAACCAGTTTTCATTCATGAAGTTGAGCCTGCAAATATTAAGTGAGAGCATGTGGCTCCAGTTGGGTGGGCAGCAGAGGCTCAGAAACATGTGGACCTCAGCAGATGTCCCTGGAATTTCAGTCATGGAAGACCACCTCCACGATTTCATGTCACCATATCCTTACACCAACTAATACTTGCCATAAGGGGTTAACTGTGAAAATAAGTGCAATAGGCACAAAACATTGCCACCCACAGATTTGAGCAGGCAGAAGAAAGAATAAGCAAAGTTGAAGATAGAACTGTTGAAATTACTGAATTTGAAGCACAGAAAGAAAATGTTTTTAATAAAATGAATGGAGCCTAAGGTTACCTGTGGGACACCATCAAGAAGAATACATGTGCATTGTGGGAGTCTCAGAAGAAGAGAGAAAGGGACAGTGAGAATATTTGAGGAAATGTTGGCTGAAAACTTCCCAAACTTGATGAAAGATGTGAATATAAACATCAGAGAAGCTTGACAGACTCTAGGCAACATGAACTCAAAGAGACCCACACCAAGACACATTATAACTTTCGAAAGACCATGACAGAGAACCTGGAAAGCAGCAAGAGAAAAGCAAATCATTACATCCAGGGAATTCTCAACAACATTATCAGCAGATTTCTTATCAGAAACTTTGGAAGCTGCAAGGCATGTGACCTCTGGGCATGTATATTCAGAGTGCTAAAAGGGGGGGAAAAAACCCCAAAACCTGTCAGCCAAGAATCCTATGTTCAGCAAAACTGTCCTTCAAAAGTGAGGGAACTATTAAAATTTTCCCAGATTGTCAAAACCCAAGGGAGTTCATGATTGCCAGACCTACCCTTCAAGACGTGCTCAAGGGAGTCCCACAAGATGAAATGAAACGACACTAGACAGTACCTTGAAGTTGTATGGAGAAATAAAGATCTCAATAAAAGTAAAGATATGGGCAATTATAAAAGCTAGTATTATTGTAACTGGTTTGTAACTATACTTTTTGTTTTTTACATGATTTAAGAGACATACGTTTAAATAAAAATTATTAGTGTAAAAGTATTACTGTAACTCTGGTTGGTAAGTACAATTGTTATTTACTACGTAATTTAAAAGACATACATTTAAGAGCATTGTTATTTTGTGTTTTGGTGCACATAGTATGTAAAGCTGTGGTCTTGTGATGGCTGAAAGGGTTGAGGATGAATCTGTAAAAGAGGAGAGGTTTTTTGTGTTACTGAAGTTAAGCTAGCAAAAATTCAATTTAGAGTTTTAGAACTTTAGGATGTTAAATATAAGTCCCCATGGTATCCCCAATGTAACCACAAAGAAAATAGCCATAGAATATACCAAAAAGCAAATGAGAAAGGAATTTAAACCTTTTATGACAATCAATATAAAGGAAACAGTATTGAAAGATATGAGGGACAAAAACCATAAGGCATATAGTAAACAAAAACTACAATAACAGAAGTCCTTCATCAGCAATTACTTTAAATTGAATGGATTAAACTATCCAATCAAAAGGCAGAGATTGGCAGAATGGATAAGAACACATGATCCAACAATATGCTGTCTATAAGAGAGTCACTTGAGATCCAAAGACTCAAACAGGTTGAAGGTGAAAGAATGGGAAAAAATCTGAAAGTAATGATGTTTTATATGTTGGCTAATTGAATTAAAATTTCTCAAAAAGGAAAAAAGAAAGGATGGAAAAAGATATTCTATGCAAAGAGTAACCAAAGAGAGCAGGGATACAAGTATCAGACAAAAAACTTTAAATCAAAAATGTTTACAGGAAACAAAGGACACACTGTGTTAATAAAAGTTTTAATACAACAAAGAGATAATATAAATGTTTGTGCACCTAATGACAGACCATAATACTATCTGAAGCAAAAACTGACAGATTAAAGACAGTTCTACAATAATGTTTGGAAATTTCAATACCCTTCTCACAATAATGGAAAAACAACCAGGCAAAAGATAAATAAGGAAATAAAGGACTTAAATAACACAATAAATCAATTAGAAAACAACAAAAACAATATACATTCTTCTCAAGTGCACATGGGCCATTTTTCGGAAGAGGCCATATGTTAGGCCACAGATTGTCTCAATCAATTAAAGGAGAGCATCTTTTCTGACCAGAGTAGGATGAAGTTAGAAAGCAATAATGGAAGGAAAATTAGAAAAAAAAATCACAATATTGTGGAAAGTAAATAATACATACTTTAAATGTTTTACTTATTTTTAGAGAAAGAGAGAGAGAGAGCAGGGAAAAGGAGGCGGGAGAGGGAAATTCAAGCTGACTTGCACTGAGAGCAGAGCCTGATACGGGGCTCAATTTCATGACCCTGAGATCATGACCTGAGCCAAAATCAAGAGTCAGATGCTTAACCAACTGAGCCACCCAGGTGCCCTGTAAATAACATTCTTAAACAACCAACACATGAAAGAAGAAACAAGAGCAGTTAGAAAATATTTAGAGATGAATGAAAATGAGAACATCATAAACCAAAACTTACAGGATACAGCAGAAGTAGTGCCAAGGGAGAGAATTTATAGTCACAAATGATTACATTTAAAGACAAGAAAGATATCATATTAAAAAGCCCAAATTTACAACTTAAGGAACTAGAAAAATAAAAATTAAAACCAAAGCTAGAAACGGAAAGAATAAAGATTAGAACAGAGAGAAATGAGAGAATTAAAAAGCCACTGAAATCAAAAGTTGATTCTTTGAAAAGATCAACATGATTGATAAACTTTTAGCTAGATCAACTAAGGAAAAAAGAGATAAGACTCAATTACTAAAATGAATTGAAAGTGGGTACTCTACCGCTGATTCTACCAAAAAAAAAAAAAAGATTATGATAGCATACAATGAACAATTCTACACCAACAAATTGGATAACTTGCATGAAATGGACAGATTTCTAGAAACACAAAACCTACACAAACTGAATCAGAAAGAAGTAGAAAATTTTGATAGACCTATAGATACTAAAGAGATTAAATCAATAATCAAAAATCTCCAACAAAGGGGCACCTGGATGGCTCAGTAAGTTGAGCATCTGATTCTTGGTTTCAGCTCAGGTCATGATCTCAGGGTCCTGTGGTTGAGCCCCACATCGAGCTCCCTACTTGGCCAGGAGTTTGCTTGTCTCCCTCCCTCTCTGCCGCTCCCCCCAACTCACACTCTCTCTAAGGTAAATAAATAAATCTTAAAAAAAAAAAAAAAAAAGACTCCCAACAAAGAAAAGTCCTAGATTTGAGAGCTTTCGTGGCAAATTCTACCAAAGATTTTAAGAACTAATTACAATCATTCTCAAACTTTTCCAAAAAATGAAGAGGGAACACTTCCAAACTCATTCTGTGAAGCTAGCATCAAACAGAGGCATTACAACAAAAGAAAACCACAGACAATATCCTTTATGTTGAATCAAAAATATTCAACAAAACACTAACAACAGAGTTCAACAGCACATTAGGAATTATACACCATGACACCAAGCAGGATTTATTCTTGGAATGCAAGGGTGGTTCAACACACAAAACTCAGTCACAGAGTGAAGGGGAAAAACCACAAGATCATCTCAAATGATGCAGAAAAATCATTTGACAATTCAACACCCTTTCATGATTTAAAAAAAGTGAATTAAATAGAAGTAAACTACCTTCACATGGTAAAAGTCATATATGAAAAACATAAAGACATAAACATACTCTGTAGTGGAAGACTGAAAGCTTTTAAGATCAGAAACAAGGCAAAGATATCCACTTTCACTCCTTTCTATTCAATACCAAACTGGAAGTCCTAGCCAAAGCAAGATTGACAAGAAAGGGGAATAAAAGACATTCAAATTAGAAAGGAAGAATTTAAATTATCTGTTTGCAGATAATATGATCTTTCATACAGAAAACCATGAAGATTCTACACAATAAAACCTGTTAGAATAAATGAATTCATCAAAGTAGCAGGATATAACACACAAATCCATTCATTTCCATATGCAAACAATGAACACTCTGAAAAGGAAATTACAAAACAATTCCAATAGCAGAAAAAAGAGCAAATATTTAGGAATTAACTTAACCAAGGAAATGAAAGACTTGTACAATGAAAACTGCAAAGCATTGCTGGGAGTAATTAAAGAAGAAACAAATAAATGGAAACATATGCTATGTTTATGAATTGGAAGAGTTAAGATTGTTAAAATGTTAATACTATCCAGACTGATCTACAGATTCAAAGCAA
Source organism: Mustela nivalis (assembly GCF_964662115.1). Lineage (NCBI taxonomy): Eukaryota > Metazoa > Chordata > Mammalia > Carnivora > Mustelidae > Mustela > Mustela nivalis. The sequence goes on from NC_139020.1 coordinate 162,193,260, forward strand.
TCCCTATGAAAATCCCAATGATTTTTTTTATAGAAATAGGAAAATTTATCTTAAAATACATATAGAATCTTAAGGGACCCCTGAAGAACCAAAACAATCTTAAAAAAAACAAGAAAAAATTGGAGGACTCACATTTCCTGATTTCATTACTTACTACAAAGATACAGTAATCAAAATGGCATGGTATTGATGTAAAGACAGATGTATATACCAACAAAATAGAAGAGAGACTCCAGGAATAAATCTTTGTATATATGGTCAGTTTTGACAAGGATGCTAAGACCATTTAATGGGGTATCCAGTCTTTTCAACAAATAGCACTGAGAAAACTGGATTTCCACTAGCAAATGAATGAAGTTGGATCTTTACCTAAAACCATATCTGAAAATTAACTCAAAATGGAACAAGGTACTAAATACAAGACCTAAAACAATAAAATTCTTAGAAGAAAATATAGGCAAAATTTCATGACACTGGACTTGGCAATGATTTCTTGGATATAGTACAGCAACAACAACAACAAAATAGACAAATTGTGGAGGGCACATATTGCATGGAGCACTGGGTGTGGTGCATAAACAATGAATTCTGGAACACTGAAAAGAAATTTAAAAAATAAAATTTAAAAACAGACAAATTGGACTTTGTGAAAATGTTAAATTTTGTATGTTGAAAGACACTATCCATAGAGTAAAAAGGCAGAATGGGAGAAAATATTTATAAATCATATATCTGATAATTATAATTCAGACTAAATCAACAATGGGTATACAACAGTGTAAATGTATTTAATACCACGGGGCTGTCCACAGTAAGAATGGTAAGGATGGTAAATTTTTGTGAAGTGTATTTAACCACAATATATATATAAAAAAATAATTTCAGTCCAAGTCTCAGTTGATATACACTACCCTTCATTGAAGGTCTGAGGTTAGCCAACATCAGAAAAGTGTTACAGTTGATTGAGATGGAGTTGAGACATTCTGCCTTTTTGTTTGTTTGTTTGTTTGTTTGTTTGTTTTTGAGAGAGAGAGAGAGAGAGAGTGTGTGTGTGTGTGTGTGTGTGTGTGTGTGTAGGGGGGTAGGGGATAGGCAGAGGGAAAGGAGCAGACTTCCCACCGAGCGTAGAGTCTGATGCAGGGCTCCACGAGGGATTCCATTTAGGACTCCACATGGGGCTCAATCCCACAATCCTGAGATCATGACCTCAGCAAAAAGCAACAGTCAGATGCTTAACCGACTATACCACCCAGGTGCCTTGGGAGAGAATCTCAAGCAGGCTCTACACAAAGCTGGAGCTTGATGGAGGGCTTGATCTTACAACCCTGAGATCATGACCTGAGCCAAAATCAAGAGTCAGACACAACCAACCGATTGAGCCACCCAGTGGCCCCTGAGACCTTCTGTCTTTAATCAGAAGTGTCAGAAGAGAATCACTTCAGCCCCCATGGCAGTCATGTGCACAGGCCGTCCTGGGGAAACATGGCTGGGCTCATCACTCTGCACACATTTGTTCCTTATGCATGCTTAATTGACTTGCAGAGCAACGTCTCTGTGTTACAAGTGACCTGCCAGGGATTCCTGTACCTGGAAACCATGAATGATGCCCACAGTTACTTTGACCATCCGAAGATACTGCTCTCCTGCTCTCCCTGCCACCGCATCCCCCATCTGAGCATGATGTCTTAAGAAACCACTCCCTAAAACCCCCTCTCTAACCTCTTACTCTCCAGTAACAGGTAAATCAAAAAACTTAGAAGACATAACCGTGTCGTCCTTTCCACGAGGAGCTGGAATGTCTGCCTCTGACAGCGTGGAGTTCAGCGATCCCTGCCCTGAGGTCCGGGAGAAGCTGCAGGAGATGTGTCGCCATATGTGAGCACCTCAGTGGTTGGGGGCAGAATTGAGAGTTGGGTATGACCACCAGCTACCTGTTTGTGCATGAAGGGGAATTCACAGAAGTGCCTGAGCAGTGCCAGGAAGCGCTAGCTACCCAGTGCCCCCAACGACAGTATCAGGGGTCATGGCTGTCCCTCACATACTCTCCCATTCCCAGTCTCTCCCCCCACACAGTCCTTTTCAGTCCTTACTACAACCTGATGAGGAAGAGGAGGTATGCCCATTTTGCAGATGAGGAAACTGAGGCAGCCCAAGCAGATGAGTAGGTAAGCCATTGCCAGAGGTCCCACAGTTTGGTGGACCTGACACCAGGGCATTGATCTTTGCCTCCTCACAATTTGCAGGGCTCCTTACACTTTTAAGGCTTTGTGCCCTGAACATTTATTTCTTAACATAATTTGTCAGATGTTTTCCTATAACAATAGCAGCAGCAAAAATCCTTTCAGAGGAAAAAAAAAAAAAAACATTGACATGGATGATTAATGATATCTATGATTCTGGGTCCCACGAGTCTTAGCAAGTTAGTCTATATTTCTCCAAAGATTCAGACCATTGGTCATAAAGGATTTAAAACCTAGCCCCATTTAAGGCAGACGTCTTGGGCTCCCCTGGGCCATTAATGCAGCTACAGAACACGCGAGGAGGGAAACCACCCAGCTTGCCCCTTATTGTGATATTCTGGAAGGAAGCTCTTTTATAACTTCAGGAGTGGGGAGTGTGCAGCACCTCCAGCTCCCCTACCAGGTCCCCCTTCTGTACTCGGTCCCACTCCATGGGTCCTTACCCTATGGCTGAAGGTAGAAGTTAGGCAGAGACTAGCTTCAGAGGACAGTTTCCCAGTTCTACCTAAAACTCCTGCTTTTAAGGATAGGGGGGAATGGGGCAGGCAGAGGTGCTCTGGGGACAGGGAAATGGGATGGGAGTCTTGGGAACTGGGCAGGGGCTGTAGAGAGAGTGTTCCTGGTGAGTAAGAGCCAAGTGGCTAGAAGATATGTTGGTCTCCTTCCCTGCAGAGAAGCGGAAAGGGCCTCGTGGAAAGGGAGGACTTTCTCCTGCCCCCTGATCTTTCGCAACTACAGGGCAAAGGTGCCCCCTCATCTAATGTCAGCCCTGAAAGGGGATGCTCAGACCCCGAGCTCCCACCACCCTCACCCTTCAGGTGCTCAGACCTCCGCTTCCACCCTTCACCAGCCTCCCGCCTACCACCACCCTCACTTTGTCCGGCATTCTCAAGAGTGGAAGGTATCCAAGAAGATCATCAAGTTCCATTACGCCTTCTATGATGGGTCCTCCTTTGTGTAGTATCCTTTTATTTGCTGCTGCCCCTTCTCCCCAGCAACTCAGCTCCAGAAAAGCCCTGGGTTTGAATAAGCCTGAGCGTTTACTTTGGCTTTTCAACTGACCAGAAAAGCCTGGTGATGTGTTCTTTAGGATATTAGGCATTTTTTGTTCAGGTCAGAGAGGGCTCCCTTTGGAGAATGTCTGGGTGGGAAGCAATGCATCAAGAAGCCGCCTCGGACCCCTGTGTTCCTTGCAGGAGTCCTGTTGCCCACTCTCCAACAGACAGTGTGGCTGGACCGGATGCCCAGCCCATTTGGCAGCAAGGCTCTGAGGCTGATTCTAGGTTTTGCAGTCTGAGTTGGAGGAGACATCAAAAAGAGGAGCCACTAAGCCAGACATCCCTGTCCCTTCCTTGTAGGAATGGATGGTGTCACTCACTTCAGTGTCACAAAAGGAATTTGGTGGCAGAGCCAGGCCTTGATTCAGGGCCACTTCACCTCTATTTAGGTCTGTCCTCCTGGCGCAATTGTTTGGCCTCCCAGGATTCTTTCGTGGAGCAGAGAGCAGGAGATGGGGGGAAGGAAGATGGCCTTGTTTAATAATAAAACCACAGGGTACTCGGTGTCCCATACCTTTGGAAGAGAGGGAGCTCTCTGAACTGTCAAATAGGCTGCCAAGCCAAGCCTGCCCGCCAGTAGCCCCCCCCCCCCACCGCCCCCCGCCCTCACTTCATTTGGCCTCTTCTCCAGCTGAACTGGGAATTCAGAATTTAAGTGCCTTGTCAAAGGCATCCTATTGTTTCTCTGACCGTAAATGAATCCATTCATCACACTCCTCTTGGCCCTGCTTCCAGGGAGGCCTGTGATATTGAACACAGCAAACTCCTTCCAGGGTAACTGCTGCTTACTGGGAGTCATGGGCTCTCCCACCCCCCTTTCCTGATTCTTCATTGCCTTGAATAGGATCATCTCCCTGAGCTCGAGAAACTGTGTGAATTCTGTTGCTATCAGCAGAACCACAGTGGGTGACCTAGAGCACAGCCCTCCTCCTCTTCCCTCTGTCCCAGAATCCCGAGGTCCCCTCAGGTGGGACCACCCCAAACCTGCAGGCCCTGCTACTGGCATGCTTGACCCATATGCCACCAGTGACCACATCCTATCCTCCAACGCATTTCATCTTTGAAAGTCCCAAGAGGCTGGGTTCTAGGCCCAGTTCTTCTTGGTGTCCCTGCCAGGTCACTTCATCTCTCTGGGCTTCACTTGCCAGAAAGCTGCCAGCCCCAGTTGGTTTGTTCTTTGTCCACATCACACCCCAGAACCATCCCAGTATTCATTTCATTTGGGTGTCATTCCCTCCATTGTCAGCATCTCCCAGATATCTTCCCACAACTGCTGATTCTCCCATCAAACTTCCCTCAAAGCCTTTTTTCCTATGCACGGACTCATCATACTTAAAACAAACTTTATTCACTGTGCTTAGCACTGTTCCCTTAGAAATACTCTGAGGTACTTATTTTTTTTTAAATATGAAAAAATGTACATTGCATAAAATTTCTCATTTTAACCAGCTTAAAGTGTGTAATTGAATAGCATGAACTATACTCATAATGCTGAGCAGCCATCTCCACAACCTAGTTCCAGGGCTTTTTCATCACCCTGAAAGCAAACCCCATGTTTGTTAAGCAGACGCTCCCCGTTTCCCCTCCCCTACAGTTCCTGGCGACCACTAACATGCTTTTTGCTTCTTTGCATTTACCTGTTCCAGATAGTTCGTATAAATGGGATCATGCAGCATGTGGCCTTTTGTATCTGGCTTCTTTCCCTCACCATTATGTCTTCAAGGTTCATCCACATTTTACTATACAACAGTGCCTCCTTTTTAAAATTGGGGTATATCCAATTGAGTGGCAGTCAATGCATTTACAGTGATGCTTCCATCACTTGTCTCAAGTTCCACAAACTTTTCATCACCCCAAAAGAAAACCCTATGCCCATTCAGCCATCACTTTCTGTTTTCCCCTACCCTAGACCTAGCAACCACCAATATGTTTTTGTCTCTTTTGATTTGCCTCTTCTGGACATCTTATAAATCCTACCATATGTGACCTTTTGTGTCTGGCTTCTTTCACTGAGCATAATGTTTTCAAGGGTCACACATTATGGCACAACTCACAATTTCCTTTTTGTGGCTGAATAATATTCTATTATATGGATGTTCCACTTTCTTCTAATCCATTCATTTGTTTATGGACATTAGGTTTTCCCCACCATTGGGCTACTGTGAACACCTGTTTTTAATTCTTTTGGGACTATACATAGGAGTGGAATTACTGGGTCATATAGTAGTTCTATGTTTAATTTATTTAAGGCCCTCCAAAATGTTTTCCCCAGTGGCTCTGTGCCACTGTGCTATATTCCCGCCTACAATCTGTAAGAGTTCCAGGTTCTCCACATTCTTGACTATACTTGATATTTTCCAATTTTTAAATTCCAGCCACTCTAGTGGATGTAAAGTAATATCTCATTGTGGCTTTGAATGGTTTTCCTAATAACTAATGATTTCAAGCATCTTCATGTGCCTTCTTGGCATATCATCTTTGTAGAAATGTGTATTCAAGTCCTTCACCCATTTTTTTATTGTCCATTACTTATTGAGTTCCAAGGGTTGTTTATATATTATAGATACTAGATCCTTATCTGATAAATGATTTACAACTTTTTTCCCATCCTGTGGGGTGTTTTTTCATTCTCTTGATAGTATGAAATACTCTTTCATTCTCTTGAAGTATAGACATTTTTAATTTTTATGAAGTCCAATTTTTCTTTTCTTTTCCTTTCTTTTTTTGTTCCTTCTGCTTTGGGTTTCATATCCATGAAACTATCCTTATGCCTGTATTGTCTTCTAAGAGTTTAATGGTTTACAGGTCTTACGTTTAGGTCTTTGATCCATTTTCAGTTGATTTTTACATATGGTGTGAGATCAGGATCCAACTCCATCCTTTCTCAAGTGATATCCAGTTGTCCCATCTCTATTTCTTGAGGAGACTATTCTTTTGCCATTGAATGGTCTTGGCACCCTTGTTGAAGATCAGTCAATTGTTGATACATGAGTTTATTTTTGGACTCTCAGTTCTAGTCCATTGATCTGTATGTCAGTGCTACAGTGTTTTGATTATTGTAGCTTTGTAGTGAAGTGTTGAAATTAGGAAGTTTGACTCACCTTTTTCTTTTTTCAAGATTATTTTGGTTATTTGGGGTCCTGTGCAAGTCCATATGATTTTTAAAATCAAATTTCCTGTTTTTGTAAGAACAGATGAAATTTCTATATGAATTGTGTTGAATATCTATAGGTCACTGTGGGACATTTTGCCATGAACTGCCAATCCTTGAATACTAACAACAAATTATGTGAAATGCTCTATGAACAGCTGCAAGAATAAAAAAGTGATGAACCAAAGGAAATAATGTCATTTACACTAGCATCCAAAAGTATAAAATACTTTGGAATAAATTTAACCAAGGAGGTATCAGACTTCTACAACAAAAACTACAAAATACTGTTGAAATATATTAAAGAAGACTGAGATAAATGGAAAGACATCCCATGTTCATGAGGGACAACTGGTTTCTGTGTGTTGATTTTGTATCCTGCAACTTCCTTTGTGTGTTTCTAGGATTTATTTTTTACAAATGGACTATATCACTTGTAGATATACAATTGTTCATATACATCTCTTATGATGTGTGTGTTTTTTTTATTTCTGTAAAGTCAATAGTAAAGTCTCCACTTTATGATTTTAGGAATCTGAATTTTCCTTTTTCTCTAACTCAATCTAATTAAAGGTTTCTCAATTTTTTTGATCTTTTCAAAGAATCAACTTTTGGTTTTATTTGTTCTTCCCAGTGATGTTCTTTTCTCTGTTCTATTTTTCTCTTTTCTAATCTTTATTATTTCCTCCCTTTGGCTAGTTTTAACTTCAGTTTTCTCTTCTTTTTCTAGTTCCTAAGGTGAAAATTATGGTTTTTGATTTGAGATCTTCTCTTTTAATGTGGGTATTTATAGCTATAAATTTCTTCCTGAGCTGCTTTCACATCATCCCATAATGCTGTTGACATATTACTCCTTTATTAAAAATTATAAATGAGAAATTATTTCAATACACAAAAACCAAACTACAACAGATTATTCCATAGGTTCAAGATTTTGAGACATTTTGGAAAGAGTTTTTTCTAAAGTATATCTTTTCCATGGCATGGCAACATCATTCTTTTTTTTTTTTTTTTTTTTTTTTTTGGTCAGAGAGCAAGCGAGTGAGAGCGAGCACAGGCAGATAGAGTGGAGGGCAGAGTCAGAGGGAGAAGCAGGCTCCCTGCGGAGCAAGGAGCCCGATGTGGGACTCGATCCTAGGACGCTGGAATCATGACCTGAGCCGAAGGCAGCTGCCCAACCAACCGAGCCACCCAGGTGTCCCATTCTTCTTTTAAATAGTTACTGAACAGGCATCAATTTTTACATCACCTATATTAAAAACTTGTATATAATTCACAAGTTGTAACTGAATCTACAAATTCTACCAAAACTACATTTTTGCAAAGATTCTCTGGGCACCTAATTGCAAGAATGAGTTTGATAATTTTTCAGTGAGATGACCTTTGTTATCAAAAACTGCTGGATTTGCAAATACTTTATCAAACACATCATGAAAACTGGTGGCTCCTAAAGCCCAATATATGGAAACTGATTTTGAATCTGAAATAATGATGCAGTAAAATTTATCCTTGTCCTTCCTTATAAAGTTCAAAAGTTCCACCATCCCTAGAATGAAAGATATTGATGTCCCTGCTTTTTTCACTTCATCTTCTCTTATACTGGCAACTTCCAAATACTTAAAAGATTCTTCCCTGAACCCTTTTTCATAAGAATTTTGTAGAAGATTTTTCTCTGGAGTGCACTGTACAATCCAGGTGTCACTATTGTCATCTATGATTGTATTGTCAAAACAAAAAATGAGCAGTTTTCATGGTTCCAAAAGCAAATTTGAGTTACCAGTATATTGTGTTCTTGTGGGGATGATTCTCTAAGCACTCAAAATGAAACCAACATAGTATTTCCAAGACAATTAGTTTTACTTCAGAATAGAGCTTATGTTAAACAGTCATGATAATCTTCAGCTTTAAATGTCAGCCAGCTTCTACGTACATTACTCCTACTCTGTATGCAGAGAACAAAGTCTTCTGGTTTGGAGCAAAGAAATGGAGATTTCCTAACTCCAGCATTATTACAGTGGAACACCTGATAGTCTTCCCTGAATGTAGGTGTGAGCACCTGGTTGGGGGTCATCCCCTGTGAAGAGCACGTTGGATGAGGATGGGAGCACGAGACTGGGCCAGATTCCCAGGGCTCCTCAGTGTCCTAGCCAAAATGTCAACTGCTGTCCTGGCCTTTGTGGCTGCTTCCTCAGACTCTGCCCTCTGACCTCATTCCCATACCTTATTCCATAAGTTTTGATATATTGTATTTTTGTTTTCACACTTTCAGCTGTTTTCTAATTTCCCTTGTGATTACTTCTCTATCCATTTGTTTAAAGGTGTATTGTTTAATTTGCACCTGAGAATTTTCTAATTTCCTTCTGCCATTGATTTCTAATTTCATTCTGTTGTCAGAGAAGGTACTTTCTATGATTCCAATCTTTTCAAATTTATTGAGACTTGTTTTGTGGCCTAACATGTTGTCTCTACCAGAGAATGGTTCTGTGGACTCAAAAAGAATGTGTATTCTCTATTGTTGGGTGGAGTGTTCTGTTAGGTCTAGTTGGTTTATAGCAGTGTTCAAATTCTTTATTTTCTTTATTGATCTTCTGTGTAATTGTTCTATCCATGATTAAAAGTAAGGTAGTGAAGTTTCCCAACTTCTATTGTAGAACTATTTCTTTTTTTAACCCTGTAAGTTTTTGCTTCATATTTTTGGGGGCTCTGCTGTGTATATGTCTATAATTGTATCTTCTTGAGGTATTGACCTTTTTCTCAATGTGCAGTTTTCTTCTTTGTCTCTTATAAAAAATTTTAAAGTCTTTTGTCTCTGATATAAGTATAACCACCTCTGCTGTCTTTTGGTTACTAGTTGGATGGAATATCTATTTTTCCACCATCTGGCTTTCAACCTAGTTGTGTCTTTGTATCTAAAATAAGCTTCTTATCGACAGCATATATATATTTAAGCATATATATGTATATATATTTAAATGGATTTTAAACATAATCCATTCTGTCAGTCTGCCTTTTTGTTGGAGAATTTAATCCATTTTTATGTAATATAATTGCTGATTTGGAAGGGCTTGATTCTGTCATTTTACTATTCATTTTCTATATGTGATATCTTTTTGTTGTTGTTGTTCTTGAGTTCCTATACTATTACCTTCTTCTCTGTGTTGAACTGATTTAGTATGCCATTTTTATTCTCTCTCATTTTCTTTAGTCCATATCTTTTGGTTTTTTTTTTTTTTTAGTGTTTACTCTGGTATAATGGATTGAATAGTGTCTCCAAAATGTATGTTCATCTGGAGCTTCAGAATGTTATCATATTTGGAAGTAGGGTCTTTGCAGATATGATTAATTAAGATTAAGTCATATTGGCTTAGGGTGGAGCCAAATCCAATCAAGAGAAAACAGACACACAAAGAGGAAAGAAAGAGATGGGCCCTGTCAACACCTTGTTTTCAGACTTCAAACATCCAGAACTGTGAGAGAATAAATTTCTCTTGTTCAGGTTATCAAGTTTGTGGTCTGGATATTATGGAAATCTGAAGAAACTAATACATTTGATTATTACAGCTGACAACAAACTAGTTCATACTAATACCAATTTAGGCTTAATAGTACGCAAAACTCTGCTGCTAAACAGCTCACCCTTCCTCCTTTATGTTGTTATCATAAATTACATCTTTATATATGAATGTATGCCATTAACATAGATATACAATTAGTGTTTTGTATCTTTGTCTTTCAACTTAGCTGGGGTAAAAAGAGAAATTATAAACCAAAAATACAATAATATTGGTTTTATATTTACTTTTATAGTTACCTTTACTCGTATTTTTTTTTTTTACTTGTATTGCTTTTAATTATTATCTAATATCCTTTCATGTCAGCCTAACATTTCCTATAGGGCAGATCTACCTATGGTGAACCGCCTCAACTTATGTTTATCTAGAAAGTCTTAATTTCTTCATTTTGTAGGATAGTTTTGCTCAACATAGAATTATTGGTTGATAGCTTTTTTTTTTTTTTTTTTTTTTGGCTGTTTAAATATTTCATCCCAGTGCCTTCTGGCCTCCATGGTTTCTTTTTTTTTATTTATTTTTTTTAAGATTTTATTTGTTTATTTGACAGACAGAGATTACAAGTAGACAGAGAGGCAGGCAGAGAGAGAGAGGGAAGCAGGCTCCCTGCTGAGCAGAGAGCCCGATGCGGGACTCGATCCCAGGACCCTGGGATCATGACCTGAGCCGAAGGCAGCGGCTTAACCCACTGAGCCACCCAGGCGCCCAGGCCTCCATGGTTTCTGATAAGAAATTGTCCATATCTTCATTAAGTATCCCACATACATGATGAATCTCTTTTCTCTTGCTGCTTTCAAGATTCTTTGTCTTTTGGCAGTTTGATAATAATGTGTCTCAGCATGGCTCTCTTTGCATTTATTCTCCTTCCAGTTTGTTAAGCTTCTTGAGTGTGTACAGTCATGTCTTTCATCAAATTTGTGGCACTTTTAATCATTATTTCTTCCAAATATTCTTTCTTCCACTCTTCTCTCTCTCTCTTCTGTCCTTCTGAGATTCATGTTATGGATATGTTTGTATGCTTAATGGTCTGCCATGGATCTCTTAGGCTCCATTAACTCTTCTTCATTCTTTTTTCTTTGTGCTCCTCAGGCTGGTTAACTCTACGGATCCATCTTCAAGTTTACTGACACTTCTGCTCCAATATGCTGCTAAACCCATCTAGTGATTTTTTTTTCATTCCAGTTATTGTACTATTCAGCTTTAGAATTTCCATTTGTTAATGTTTATGATTCCTATATGTTTATTTTTTCCCCCATTAGTGGGGAAGCATTTGAAAGCAGTTGAGCCCCGGTGCTAACCACTAAAATTCTTCTGGGGTACTATTGAAATTCCTGCCGTAGCTGTCCACACCATATTCCTTTAGGCTGAGACCAGTGCTTCTTGGGGTCACCTTAGTAGGAAATGAGCAAGGAGATGTTGCCTCCTCTCCTAGACCGATCATAAGGGGAGGCAGTTCGGACAACATTAGAAAGATACTTCATATTTCAGGTACAGGTTCTGCCACTTCCCTGTTCTGTCATGTGGGATGATCATTTCTTTGCATCTTGGATTCCTCATCCTACAGATCCAACTTGCCCGATTTGTCTGAGACTTTCCTGGCTTTAGCACTGAAAGTCCCACGTCCCAGGAGGCCCTACTCATCTGTGAAATGGAGATAATACTACCTACCATAGGGTGGTTGTGACGAATGGAAAGAAGATACAGGAAGGCACATGGGGCATGGTTTTGCTCCATAATTATTTAGTTGTTACTTATTCAAAGTGCAGGGAGGGTCTTTGAAGACTGAGAATGATGCACCAAATAACTATCATTTTGACATGAGATCTGGAGCACCTGAGAGCAGAACCTGGAGAGTTTTCTGTTCTCCTTGACTATCTGCCAGCTATCCCTCTGGAAACATCGCCATGTGTCAGATCCCCACGTGCTGCAAAGGAAGAACCATCACCTGCCTCTTTAATGATACACCTAGCTTCTTTCTGGCTCTGCTCAATGCTGAAGGACAGGGCTGTGTTCAGTACAACATGAAGGCCCGGTGAGTGGTTTGGGGGAATCCTGGCCCCATGGAAGTGTTTCTGGAGGTTACCACACTGAGGTGGTAGTCCACAGGAAAAGGAGGGGCCATCAGTGTCCAGAGGCCTGGGAAGGCCGTGAGGCAGGGATAAATTGGGACCTGCATGGATATAGGTATGTTGAGGGCTGACCTTTGCTTGCTAGATCCATGTCATAGCAAAAGAGAAGTGCACCTTCCCAAGTCCTGCTCCACTTGTACCCCCAGAGCACTAAGGTCTGGATTGTTGGCTGGATTCATGGGAAGAATTAGTGGAGAAGAGTGTTTTATACCAGAAGTGAGTGAAGGAGAAGCCATGGGTACAACTTCCATGGGGGTTTTTAAGAGAGGCACATATTCTTGTCAGTCAAAAGTCAATGTCATAAGGAACTGTTTTCAGAAGGAATGACTTATTCTTCTGCTATAGATGTTCCCATTCCCATTTTGGTGCCTGAGATCTTATACACCCAGGCTTTTGGGCACATATCTCATTTCTTCTCTTTTGGGTTTGGCCTGAGCCTCTATTATCTCTCTCAAACCTGCCCTTTCTGACTGACATTCCTATAGCATCAACAGATGTGTCAACAGAGGTGTCAAACGATATTAGGCAGAGGAAGTGAGGCTGCCCACTGGCCGTCAGGGTTCTTCTAGTCTAGGACAGAGTCTCAGAGCCCTGCCTGCCTATAGTCTGTGGTGATGAGGCTTCCTTCAGGGGCTTGACATCAACTTCTCACTGCTATATTTCTTGTAGTTGCCCATACGTCTTGGTCTTGGATGAGGAAGGTGGGACTGCCAATGACTTCAAAGGCTACGTAGTTCACAAATGGAGCTGGACTTCTAAGACAGAGACTTTGCTTTCCCTGGAATATAAGGTGGGCATGGACAGCACAGGTGGGGGGGCTTCAGCAACCTTTCTTGGGCTTCCCATCATTTAGAGTCAGTGTGCTACCTGTAAGACAAATACCTTACCCTCAGGAGCTTTATAATCTCTTTCAAAGGTTCCTCAGTAGATGAGTAGTGGTTGGGAGCTGGCTGAGGTAAACTTTTCACCAGCCTACAGCAACTGTTGGTTGCTGTGCTGAATCTTTCTAGTAATATCTGTCCTATCTTGTTCTTATTGTTAATATTACTACATTTTGATGGTTTAAATACCCCTCACTTTATGAAGGAATCATTATAGTAGTTGATAGCTTTGTTTTTAATGCCTATACATGGAAAAAAGAATAGTTAGTAATTCTATGTTGGTCTGCCCAGTTTCTTTTATATCTTTACTATGTCACGAAATAAAAAACCTGCAAGTCAAAGGTGGCTGATGGACAAGTCTTTTTTTATTATTCATTTGCTTGTTCAGACAGCCATTCATTAAAGATTAAATAATAAATTAATAAAATTTATTTTATTAAGTAAAATAAATTAGAGTGGAATTACTATTATTAAATAATAATGATAAATATATTAATAAAGTAACTAAATGTGCTTGTTACTTATTTAAGAAAGAATTTCTCATCCTTGGCAGAAATGACATTTTAGGATGGATAATTCTTTGCTATAACTATGCATTGTAGAATATTTATTAGCAGCCCACCAGATACCAGTAGTATTACCTCCCCAAGCTGTGACAGCTAAAAATATCCTCAGCCATTGTCAAATGTCTCTGGAGGGAGTATTTGCCCTTGATTGAGAATCACTGATCTAGAGCGTATAAAGATAAGTAAACCCTCCAAGGAACCCCAAAGTCCAGGAGATTAATAAGAATACAAGATAGATAAGAATAAGGGCAATGAGAGAGAGACAAATTCATAGGGTTGGGATTCAGAGAAAGATCACAGAACACAGAATATACTCAAGGTGGCTTGATATTAAGAGCCTCAGTGTAAGTGTTATGGATAGAAGTACTCTTGAAGTGTGTGGCAGGGCTCAGGTGCCCTACCCCTGATAGTCTGTCTCATGCCCGTCTTGTTTATCCTCTGCATTGGCCACTGGATTTTCATCCTTATATCCTAATTCCTATAGATCAGACCTCTGCTCAGAAGCATTCAATATCTTGAACATATCTCACCCTTCCTATCCCTTGACCTGAAATGTGCCCCCTCCTCTCTCTGTCAAACCAAATTTCCCCTCCTTCACAGCCCAGCTCATGCTTCTTCTCCATCATGGCACTGCAGTCCACATCCATTTCTCTTTTCTCACAGTACCCATATTCTGGGTTAGTCATATGATAATTAACCATGCTCTGTTTGCATATCAGAATCCTATGGAACCTTAAAAAATGAAGAGCCCCAGGCACAGCCTCAGAGAGATTCTGATTCAGGTGGTCTGTTATAAGTGTTAGATTTCTATAGTTTTCACAAGTATTTCTGATACTTGGCCATGTCAGAGATTGTCAGTCTAGGAGTGTATTGAGTTATTGTCTTAATATTAAGCTTTTTGTAGCTCTATGAAAAGTTTACAGTCCATGACAATTATAAATTGGTTGCAGACAGGCACCACATATTGTGTATCAGTGTGACTTAGTGGACAGAATGGAATGGGAGCCTGAGAAGCCTTGTGCCAGCTAGCCAGACTCTGGCTATGAAGCTTTGTGAAAATCACTAAGCTCCTTTGAGTCTGGGTGGTCTAATCAATGCAGAATAGGTCTGCCTCACACTGCTTTTGTGGGAACTAAATAAAATAATGGCAGGGAAGTTGCTTTGACATCACTAAAGTGTTTTGACAATATAGTTCAGTTCGTTGTTTTATCCCCTGGAGCTACATACAGAGAAAGGCACAATAGGGCTGGTGCAGTCAGGAGAGGCCAGGAAGACAAAGTGACCCTTGAGTTGCAACAGCAGCATGTGTGCATGTGATTCATGTGGATAGAAGGGGGAAGGGAAAGCATTCTGAGCAGAAGGAATAGCATCTTTAAAGGCTTAGAGTTAGGACTTAGTGTGGCAGCTTTAAAAGTCCACAGGTGCTTCTTGTGGAAAAAAAAAGGGGGGGGGGCAGAAGATGTATATGCTGTGGGGTGGAGGTGAGAGGTGTTGGATGTCAGGCTGAGGAAATTGCTTGCTGTTTTGTAGGCTGCAGCGGCCAGTTTGTTTTCACCCAGATATTAACATTTCCAGTGTTCTTCATTCCTCTCCGAAAATCCAAGTTTTTCTCCAGTATTCTTTCTCTTCAGTCTGAAGAAGTTCCTTTAATCATTTCTTGAAGTACAGATCTGCTGACAACAAATTATGTTTGCTTTCATGTTAAAAATGTCTTTAGGAAAGGATATCTTTGCTGGGCATGGAATTCTGGGTTGACTGGTTTTTTCCCCTTCCTTCCAGCAATTTAAAGATACTTTTCTACTGTGTATGTCCTCCAAAGTTTACAATGAGAATTCTGTAGTTATTCAAATCATTGTTAATTTTTTTAGCTGCTTTCTAGATTTCCTCTTTAATCTGATTTTCTAAGTTTGACTACGGTGTGTCTGGGTATGTATTTGTTCTGTTTGGGATTTCTTGAGCTTCTTGAATTTGTAAATTTTTGTCCTTCACTGAATTTGGAAAGTCTTGTGTCATTGTTTTAGGGGAAACTGTGCTCAATCTCTCTCCTTTTCCCCTGAGAGTCCAATTACATGTATTTTAGAGATTTTAATATTGTCCCAAAGGTCTCTGAGACTCTGTTAATTCATTCTTTCTTCTTTTTTAAAAAAATTTTTGAGAGAGAGAGAGAGAGAGAATACAGCCAGGGGGAGGTACAGAAGGAGAGAGAGAGAGAGAGAAAGAAAAAAAATTTTTTTTAAGGCTACCTTGTGTGGACGTTCAAGTTGACATTGCCTCTTAAAAAAAAAAAATTATTTATTTAAGAGAGAGAGAGTAGGAGCAGTGGGGGGGGATCTCAAGCAGACTCCCTGCTGAACATGGAGCCCATCATAGGGCTTGATCTGACGGTCCTGAGATCATGATCTGAGTGGAAATCAGGAGTCACTCCTTAACCTACCAAGCCACCCAGGCACCCCCAGAGAGAATCTTAAGCAGGCTCCATGCTCATTGTGGAACCCCATATGGGGCTTGATCTCACAACCCAAGATCATGACCTAGGCCAAAATCAAGGGTTGGATGCTTAACCAACTAAGCCACCCAGGCACTCCAACTCTGTTCTTTTGTTCTCAAATTGGATAATTTCTATGGATCTAAGTCTCAAGTGCACTGACTTTATTCTGATATCTTCATTCTGCTGTTATGCTAATCCTGTGGCTCTTTAACATTTCATATATGTATTTCAAGTCTAGGATTTCCATTTAGTTTTTTCTTTATATTTTCTATTTTTTTCTGCTTAGATTGTCTATTTTTTATTTATTACAAATATATTTTCCTTGGCTTCATTGAATACAGTTAAATTAGCTACTTTAAAGTTCTTTTCAATTTCAACATCTGGGACATACCACACATTTATCTGTTACCTTGAGAATAGCTCACACTTCACTGGTTCTTTACATGTTGAATAATTTTAGATCATTGACATTGTGTATGTTGTCTGAGGATCTGTGGATTGTGGAGTCTGAATTTTGGTATATTTCTCTGAAAGGTGTTAACATTTTTGTTTTAGCAGACAGTGATCTTGGTCAGACTCACACCACAAACTCTGTTTTACCTGCAGGAGGCACGAGTTCACATCTCAGTTCAGTTTTTCTGTTTCCCTATAAGTGAGCTGTATGGAGTCTTCCCTGCTTATGCATGATTCAAGGATTAGCCAAGGATATGGATGGTTTATTCATAGAATTTGGGCCTCTATTTCTTTGGCAACATCCCTTCTGGAATTTTATCCTTACTTTTCTGTGATTGTAGTTTCCACAGGTTCAGTCTTTCCCTGGGCCGGGAAGATAGTGGTGTTTTGGCCATGACTGTGGCTTGCCTTCAGGCTAAATCTATAAAGTAGAAATTCATCCTATGTTGGCCCTTTCTTTTAAGTTTTGATTCTTCAAAATTTGCCCACTTTTGTTTATTCTTCAGAGTCTTTGGGATGTTGTTTTATTGTATTTGTGTCAAGTTCTGTGGTTGGGTCAACCTGGTAGGAACTGACTCAGCTATATTGGACGTACAACCAGCTGGTTAGTTTCTAAGTTGAGGGCTGCCATGTTTGGGTCAGCTGTGTGTAGAAAGTTGACTAGAAAGGGAAAAATCAGTGGATGGGCTAGTACAAAGACTAGTTATGGAGTTACTAGTCAGACCTGACATGATGAAGGGTAGCAGCAACATTTCTTAAAGGAACCATTTCAGTAGAAGGATTCAGTGGCATTCAAATATCAGCTGTAGGGGCTAAATAAGAGGAGAGAGGAGTATAGATGACCACAATGGAGTATGTGTCTGTGTGGAAAAAGAAGTTTCTGAGAGAGTCAGAAATCAATGTAGTTTTAGATGTGCTGATTGGGCTCAGTGGCTTCTGTGATATAATCCTCTCTTAGGGTGAGAGATTAGGGATGATGGATATATGTGATGAGTTGGCTCATGAATTCCCAAGAGATGAGTAGTGGATGAGCTTGTAGAGCACCCATATTTGGGGCATGGGGGAGAGGAAGAGAAACTGCCCAGGGAGTTGGCATAATAAAAAACAGTTGTACTGTGTTAAGCCCTCTGCATGTTTTATCCCATGAAATCTGCTCAGTGCCTTAGGAAAAAACTTGTGTTACAGCCCCCAGGTTCAGAAAAGCTAACCAACTTGCCTTAAATTGCTCCACTGGTAAGTAGCAACACTGGTATTTGAAACTTGTCAAACCGTAGCACTTGAGCTCTCAACCACAGCTCTATTCTACACTCCATAGAAGAAGAACAGGAGAAGGTAGGGTTTTTCCTTAAGTGGGAGTGATCAACAAGTTTGAGGATGTCAAGACACTTGGCAAGAAGACAGCCATGGATCAGATGTTTTCCAGATGCTGGACAGTGCTAGCACACTGACTGCAGAGTATGAGTAAGGGACTCAGTGGTGCGGAAACTGAACGTAGACCTTGGGGCCAATAAGTGGAATAGCAGAAGGAAATGGAAGGACCAAAATAAAGAGTATTTCCTTACTACAGAGGAGTCTGGGGCACACATAGGTCAGGGACACTGAAGACAGAACAGCAGCAGGTGGGGCTATAGATTCCTAGACCCTTGGGTAGGGTCACTGTGCACACATAACTCTCTGCACATGTGAACCATCCAGGGACCCCGTGGGATTGCACTGCTGCATCCTGACAATATCTGCTCATGTGTTTTATGGACCTATGTGGCATGTGAAGCCACTTCCATAATCTTTATCTTGTTTGAACCTAATACTAGCCTTTCAACTCTTCCTGTTGAGGAATTTGAGCTTCAGAGAAGCTGGCTTGCTAACAGAGTCTGAACTCGAACTTACTTCTAGAACACAAAATTTTCAGTAAGGAGTGATTTGCTGGAAAGGCAGCTCATCCTCCCTCTTTCTGTCTAGGACTGATACATAGGAAATTCTCCCTTTTTGGAAGTGACTTTTTAAAAAAGCTCCTTTGGCTCCTCAGGGTAAGAGTAGTGACATATTTGGGGATTGAGGGGAGGGGACTGAGCATGTGTAGCTCAGCCCCTGCTGGGTTTGCCTTTGTCAACTGCCCATGCACCCACGGAGTGCACTCTGGTGCCTCCTGCCATGTTGTCAGCTTCCCAAGGCAGCTCTGCATACTCTAGAGCAAGGCTCATAGTCAGACCTGGTGCCTGGGTGCACATGTCTGACTCACAGAGAGTGTAGGCTTATGACCCAAACTGCATCGCCATCTAGTTCTGCTAGAACCAAAGCTGATTTACCTCCAGACACCTATGTCTCTTTCATAGTTGGTTCTAAGCTTGGGCTGGAAAGGGAAGGAGCAGGGATGGGAAGGCATCAGTTACTTTTTCTGTCAGTCCCCAAAGAAAGACTGGAATTCTTTCTTCTCCATGAAAGCTAAATTCCAACTGAAAAGATCTTACAGCTTTCTTGGCCCCAACCCAAGAGGAGTTTTGTGCTTTGTGGTGGAAGGGTGGATAATAGAAACAGAGATTCCCTAAGTACCGTTTCTTCTTCTGCAGGTGAATGAGCAAATGAAGCTGACGGTGCTAAGCCAGGACTCCATCACGGTCACCTTCACCTCCCTAAATGAAAGAATAACACTCTCCGTTTCAGCCAACAACTGTCCCCATGGGGTAGCACATGAAAAACGGGTAAGTCAAAGCAGACCAGGTCCCCAGGCCTGACCCCAGGCTGTCTCACTGTGGGCTGCCAGTCCATATCTCAATGCCTGTGCTCCTCCTATCCCTCTATCCCTTATCCCTCTGCATGGGGCAGGGCCCTATCTCTTTCTCTGACTAATGAGTGAACTGCTATTCATCATTCACTGTCTGATGTTAGCACCGCCTTCTCTGTGAAACTTCTATCAATTAGGAGTCTTTCAGTTGTAATAGCGTCCAAAGCAGATTAGCTAACATGGAGAGAAACAATATTGGCTCAGAAAACTGAAAAGTCTGTCAGTAGGCAGCTTTAGGCATGGCTGGATCCAGACTCTCAAATGACTCCATCAGCTCTTCCCGTCCCTTGGCTCCTACTTTCCTCTTTGTTGGCCTCACTCTCAGGGAGTTTCTCTCCTTATGGTGACAAGACAGTTGTGAGCATCTCTGGGCTCAAGACCATCTACCAGCTTTGTTCTTCCTAGGAGAAAAAGGACTTCTCTTTCCTAAGTGCCCCAGTAGAGGTGGCAACACCAACATTGCTGCCTCTGCCTGAAGCAGCCCGCATGACCAGGAGAACATGTTGCTCTCACAGGCCAGGCTCAAGTAGGATGGCCATCCTGAAAGCCAAAGGGTGTGATCAGCCCCGGCTATGCCACCTGGCAGGAACATCATGGTGCTGTTACCAGAACAGGGAGAGATGATACTGGAAAGAATAACTACCAATGTGTGTTGATGACCTTCTCCACCACTCCCTTTCCCATCCCTAGGAGAGTCTGCCTCTCCCTCTGCTCTGCCCTCCCAACCATGACTCATCTCTATTCTAGCACTCCTTTATTTATAAACCCATTTTTTCTACCAGATTGAGAATTCCCTATGATTCCTACTAATGTCTGTTTACCCAAGGCTTCAGCACAGGACTGCTTCAGATTAAGTACTTACTAAATGTTTGTTAGGTGGGTAAGAAAATGGTGGAGACTGGAAGCCCAGGTCTTCTATTCACTGGGTCTTATTACTGTGTGTCTGATCCTGAATCAGCATCATGGAGATAGATGGAGAGGATGGAGGGCACATGGTCCCCAGTTCCTGAGGGGTTTCTGGTCTAGCTAAGAACACTTGAGATATACCATGAGACTGGTGTAGACAAGGGTTCATTGAAGGAGCAGGCCATTTTCATTGCAAACAGGGTGCTTTGCTGGGATTAGTTCACTGAGGAAGGTTCTTGGAACAGGGGCAGAAGACACCATCTAGTTTCCGCCGGCCCAATCCCAGTTTATACCTGCCAGCCTGGAGCAATTATTAATAACGTCCTCTTTCACTCTCAAAAGTGTCTTGGTTTGGATGCTCATTTATATGATCATCCACAGGGCAGTTCACCCTCCCCATTTTCCTATCTAGGGCTGAGCAAGGCTTTTTTTTTTTTTTTTTCCCCAGTGTGCTGCAGGGACATTTGCCAGCAGCATGCCACAGGCTCATAGACTCACAGAGCTGACAGAGCCCATTAGGAACAGCTAGCCCAATGTTCTCACTTTACATGGAGACATGGAGGCAGTCATTTGTTAGGGACCCATGCTATATGAACAAGATACAGAGAACACCTGTGTTTCTCTCAGAGGAGAGGATTGCACCTGTTTTCCCACTGCCTTTTCATTTGAGCAGCATTTCAACTTTATTAATTCATTAAATAATTCAATAAATGTTGATTAGCACTTGCAGTGTGCCAAGTTGGCTGTTGAGATGTAGAAATGGAAGAAATCTCACTCCCTCTAGTCTAGAATATTTTCTGTCTAATGGAAGGGGGTAAATGCGCCAGGGAGAGGGGCACCATGGGAGCCACTAGGGTACCAGGAGAGGGTGTTCGTTAAAGGGACTGCAAAGGAGCACCCAGGAAACTCAGATGCCTGTGACTTCAGACTGCACTGATTACTTCAAGAGCAAAAGAACCCCAAGTTTTGACTCTATTTGGGCTAAGATGATGATCATGCTTATGGGTGAGTCCACCCTGCCCATTTGGTTCTATGCCATTACTCTAAAAATTGCTGTTATATGACTAAGCACTCCTGATGTATGAGGTCCTGTGTCTATATTTCTTAAAAACCTTTTAGAATGTGTTAAAAAAAAATGTGAGCTTAATTTTCTTACCAAAGGCAGTAGTTATTAGAGAATTGTTCTTTCCCATAAAATGGTAGTAATGCTTCGTTTTCCTAACAACCTCTTATCTGGTAATCACTGGAGCCTGGATCACAGCTAAGAACCAGGATGTAAGCAATTAAAGACACCCATGAACAACCAAGAGAGATCACTCTCTGCCCATGTACCAAACATTACCTCTGGGCCTAGGAAAGCCCCTTTATAATTCAAGTTTTATTTTATCTTATCTGAATCCAATCTTAGAAGAGAGAACTAGAAGTCCAGGGCTGTGTCGTCTAATGTGGTAGCCACACGTCACAAGTGGCTACTGGAGACATGCAATGTGACAAGTCCAAATGGAGATCAGCCATAAGAGAAAATATGCATAGCATTTCAAAAACTTAACATGAAAAGAAAATGTAAAATTTCTCTTGAGAAATTTTTTGAGTTTGAGTATGTGTTAAAACAGCCACTTTTTTTATATATTAGGTTAGATAAATATGTTTCTAGAATTAACTTCACCTTTAAGAACTTTTTTATGTGGCTACAGGAATGTTTACAACCACACATATAGCTTGCATTTTATTTTTAGTGGACTGTGCAGGACTAGAAGGGGACATCTTCATCAGCAAAACTCATAGATGCATTTTGACAGTGTGAGAGAAAGCTGGAAGGTTATTTAAAGGGACATCACAACTCAAAAAGTGTAACTGTCTCAGACATTAAACATAGGGCTAAGCAGACCAGTACATTAAAACAGCTTCTGGAAACAGTGCTGGGTTCTAGTCAGTAGTCGCTGATGCTGACCCAGAAGACTGACTTGCCTTAGAAGTGTCAAGGTCATAACCCCTTCTGTCTGAGAACAGATTTCAGACTAGATAAACAACAGCAAATGAGGAACTATCAGATTTATTATAGGGAACACAATTTCCAAATGGTGACTTTACCTGCCAGGTTAAGCATCTTGGAATACTTTTACACAAAATCTGGAGGCCCAGAAAATTGGCTCATGTTTGGTTCTTGGACTTCCTGAGCTGCAAGGGGCCCCGGAGAAAATTTGCTGACTGTGCAGGCTGGCTCAGGCTAGGAAGAGCCCATAGAGCCTTAGGCTGGTCCCTTCCATTTCTAGGTCTCAGTGTCCCCATCTGTACATGTAAGGAGGTGGCTTCCACACTCTCCTGCTTGGGACTTTTGTAGTCCAGGCAACTTCTCCCTAGGTCTGTGTGTTGGGGTTGGGTATGGTTCATCAGCAAAATCCATGGCAGTCTAGAAAAGCTGAGGGTGGGAGGTAGGGTGACCTCTTCCCACTAAGTTTCTGTCACTGAGACACTTGTTAAATGGCTTCCCCAGAAACGCATCACCCTGAAAGGAGCCACCTATCAGAGCGACAGGCAGAACAGCAGCCCCAGCTTTTATGGCCCTGCAGCCAGGCTCCTCACTAAATATTTCTATCAAGCAGCACTTTGAGAGTGAGGCAACACCTCAATTTAAATGTTTTTTGTTTTTTGTTTTTAGCCCAGAGCATCACCTCAAATCCTTTATGGAAGCAGGCTAGGTATAAATTACAAGTAAATAAATAAAATTAGCCTAGAAGCAGCAGCTGGGGCCAAAGACCAGAAGGATGGTTGAGGCTTTGATATTAATTGAGGGCATCCTTTATAGAAGTCCTGCCTGTAGGGTAAAGAAGGACATGTAGAGTGACCATCAGTCTTCAGAAAATCTGTCCACTGTCCACCCCATTCTCTCTACCTGAGGCTTCAATTCCACAGAAATTGGACCGATATGCAGGAATTCACTGAGCAGAGGGGGAGAGAGGTGTGTCTCCGCAGAGGGGACAGCACCTCTTCCAAACAAGAGCAAAGCCTAGTTGTTGGTGGACTGGGCTAATAGCTCCTGGTGGGGAGGCAACAATGCTTTCTCTTCCTTGGCCTTTCCCCAGCTGCTGACCCGCATGGATGACAAAATATTTAAGATGAACCGGGCTCTGGCAGAGATCAAGAAGCGGTTTCAAAAGACAGTGTCACAGTTTATGAATTCTGTCTTGCTGGCAGCAGGTAAGGGGCAGAAAGGTGGGAGATGCCTATCCGATAACTTCCTAAATCTTGAGTCACCTCCACTGCTGAGAACAACTTTTTACCACTCAGGGAGGTGGGGGGGCAGGGTGATTTCCTCATTGATAGAGGGGGTGACAAAGCTTGGGCCATTGAAGCAGATACTTGCTCAGGGCCATGTTGCAAGGTGGCCTTAGCCACCTTCAGTTTCTGAGCACCATCCTGTGTGTCCTCAATGTTTCCCTGGCTGTTTTGTTTTCCTGGGCCTCCTGTCATTGTTCTGTAACTCTCTCTGAGCCACTTCCAACTGGTTCACCTTTTGGCAGTCTCTCCTGTATTGTCAATCAGCCATTTGCAGACCCTGTTCCTCTCCTTGCAGACAATCTCAGCAGAAAAGAAACAAGCAGCCAGCTCAGCAGGCTGTCCCTGTTAGGCTACAGGGCACCCTCAGGGCCAGCATGGTGACCCCAGGACCCCTCCCATATCTAGGCTCTCCTGCTGATGGGCCTGGGGACAAAGGAAGAGTGACTTCCATTCTATGCCACCCCCTGGTGGGTTACCAGGGAACTGTTCTTGAAGGAGTTTCTCTCATCCCTAAAGACTCAGTTCAGCTGTATCCCTCCTCCAGAGAGCCTTCTCTGATTTCCCCTGCAGAATGAGTCTTATATTCCTCTGGGTTCCCACAGCACATACAAAATGTACTCTAATTACAAATCTTACTACCTAGCATTGTGAATATTTCTTTGTTTGCCCAACACCCCTGTACCCCAACTTGGAGTTCTCAGAGGCAGGGAACCCTGTTTGGGTCATCTATATATTCCCAGCATCCAAGGAATGTTTTGTAGGTGAATGAAGGAATGAAGATCCCAGGCCTCAGAAGTTTTCAAGTCTAGTAGGGATCTAAAACAAGAATACAAATAAATACAACAAAGAAAGCAGATGGAAATGACTTAAATCCAGAGATATAGGGAACAGCATTCTCAGGAAAGAGAACAGTATGGATGCATTGTGTACCCAGCCTCTACGAGTGCAATGGAGGACACAGAGCTGAATGAAACACAGACTTCTTGGTGGAAGAGGGATCTCAGTTGGGTCTTGACGAATGAATAGAAACAAGATTGATTTGTTCCTACATTCAGCCAGCATTTACTGAGCCACTAACTGTACTAGGGTTGAAGCTCTGTGCCAGAGAGTAGAGGGGAGGCAGCCCAGCCAGAGAACATGCAAGGGTGGAGGAGTGGTGTGGAATATGAGCTGAAGGAAGGGCTACTGATATATAGAGCTCCACGGCAGGACAGGAAAGGTTGGGCCATGAGGGAGAGTGACGTGTCTTCTGTTAACAGGGCTGTTCACCATAGAATACCCGGTTAAGGAAGAGGCAGAAATCAGTCGAGCCAAGGTAAAATCGAGTCCCTATCTTGAGCGGAGCATCAAGCCAATTTCATACCCAGGAGAAGCCGTTTTATTACGATCTCAGTCAGCCCAACCTGAATCCTCAACTGGAGAGTCTTTGAAGGAAGAGCATGGGTCTGCTTCTATAAGCCCCACTCGGAGGAAAAGCATCAGGATCCAAGCCAAAGCCGTGGTCACACCCAGGTGGGCTTGGGCCAGCATTTCTTCTGGCCTCCCTGTGTCAGGCATGGTGATGGGCAGTAGTCTCACAATGGGGAACAAAAGAGATGAGGCCCCTTTCTCTGGGA
Organism: Mustela nivalis; assembly: GCF_964662115.1. NCBI lineage: Eukaryota > Metazoa > Chordata > Mammalia > Carnivora > Mustelidae > Mustela > Mustela nivalis. Next base: position 162,218,378 of record NC_139020.1, read on the forward strand.
GCTGACATGTTAGGGGCAGGAGAAGATAGACAATAAACACATGACTGAATGAAGTCATTTTAGATAGTGATAAGGTCTAGGAATTAAGTAAATCAGGGTCATAGGTTAAAGCAGAAGTTGGCAAACTAGGGCCATTCACCAAATCTGGCCCCACTGCCTGCCTGCCTTTTTATGAGTTTTTACCTTTTGAAATGCTGGGGGGTGGAGAAGGGAGATCAAAATAAGATTAATGACATGCACAATGATAAAAAATTTAAATGTTAAGATCCATAAGTAAGGTGTTATTGGAATAGCCATGCCCACTCATTTACATATTGTCCATATCTGCTTTCCTGCTAAGGCAGTAATGTTGAATAATTATGACTGAGACCATCTGGCCTGCAAAAACTAGAATATTTACTATCTGGGCCTGTATAGAAAATGTTGACTAATGCCAGGGGTGGGAAGTGACTGGGAAATGGGGTGGGATGTGCTAAAGGACATAGCCAGGCCAGGAAGGCATTTCTGAAGAGGTAGTATTTAAATGGGGACCCAGGGTGAGACATGAGAAATAGGCAGCCACAGAAAAGGATGGGGAAGGAACAGCAGGCAAAGGGTAGAGCAAACAGACACTTGCGACAAGAACATACCACCATGCTGGTATGTGTGAGGGGGAAGAAAGACCAGTGCAGAGCATGGTGATGAAGACGGGGCAGGGCTGTGAATTGAAGATAGAGAAGTAGGCAGGAGCCAGATCAGGTGGCCTTGTTAGTAGTGTAGGAAACCACCCCATAACTTTAAGACAAGAAGTGGTATCATCTGACTCATGGTGTTTTTTAACTTAAAATATATATATTTTTTTCTATTTTAATTTTATATAATATTAATTATATGCATTTTAATATTATATTAAAATGCTGGGGAGGAAAGCATTTTGAGGAGCTCATTCAAGTATTTTAATATAATATTAGTAGAATATTTCTATATAAAAATACAGGAAAATGAACAAATCCTAAGCATATAGCTCAATACATATCATGAAGTGAACACACCTTATAACCAAACCAAGGAATAGAACATTACCAGGTCCTTAGAAGTGTGCTCTTGTCCTTGCCCTCCGAAGCCTTCCTCCTCAAAGGGAAGAGTTCTAGCTTCATACGTTAGTGGTTTTTTTTTAAAAACTTGACTGAATTGGAACTATTCAGTATGTGTTCTTTGGCATCTAGCCTCTTTTGCTCAACATTATAATTGTGAGTTGTGTGTTGCAGTAGTTTGCTTATTCTCGTTGCTATGTGGTAGCCTATTACTTGAATACATTGTGAATTATGCCTCCTAATGTTAATGGATTTTTTGGGTTGTTTACAGTTTTGGTAATGATAAACTTTGGTAGTGTTAGCATATGTCCTTATTTATGGCTGGTATATGCCTGGGTGTGCGATGGCTGTCCTAGAGTAGGTACATATCTCACTTGTAGTAGGGCCTGGCCATTTTCAACATGGCCATGTTCTTGGGTGGTGGTATCAAGTTCGACTCCAACCAGCAGCAGTGAGAGCTCCAGTTACTCCACATCTTCACTATGCTTGATGTTGCCAGTCATTTTAATTATAGCCATTCTGTAATGATGATATGGGCTTTCATTTGTATTTCCTTGGTGACTGTAGAGGTTGAGTACCTTTTGTTTGTTCATTGACCATATTGGATATTCTCTTTTGTAAATGGCCTGTTTAGCTCTCTCATCTATTTTTCTACTGGTCATTTGCCTTTTCTTGATTTATATTTTGGAGTTATTTGTATGTTGTGGGTACAAGACTTTTCTCAGTTTTACGTGCTGCAAAGGATCTTACACTTACTCTGATAATGATGTCTATTGAGGAAGAGAAGCTGGCAAACATAATGTCCAATTTTTAATATTTTTCTTTATAATTAGCTTTTTATATCTTATTCAAGAACTTTCCCTATTCAGAGACCGATGACAATATTCAATGAAGTAACTTTTTTAGTAACCTTTTTAACTTTTACATTATATTTATCCTCCACCTGGAAATTTCTATGGTGATGTGAAATAGGAACCAAGTTTTAATTTTTTTCCATATATAGTATATATATATGTGTGTGTGTATGTATGTATAGATAGATAGATAAATATATGGATATAGACATAGATATATAATATACAAATATTCCAATGTATATAAAAGATTGTATTTTCCCCCAATGTTTTTTGGTGCAAATTCTATAAAAAATTAAGGGGCTCTATGTGTATAAATCAAGGGGACATTTTCTGGATTCCCTATTTTGCTTCCTATTTGTCCAATCTTTTACCAATACCAAACTATCTAACTAAGTATTACAGCTTTGTAGTAAGTATTGATATACAGGAGACTAAGTACTCAAACTTTGTTGTTCTAAATTTTTTTTGCTATTTTTTACCCTTTACTTTTCCATATAATTTTATAATCACCTTGTCAGTTTGAAAGATGTATCTTATGATTTCAACTAGATTGCTAATGTCTTTGTAATAGAGTATTTCAATCCAGGAACATGGTATATCTTTTTAAAATTAAAATATAATGTATTATTTGTTTTAGGTCTGTGATACATCAGTCTTACACAATTCACAGCACTCATCATAACACATCCCCTCCCCAATGTCCACCATGCAGCCATCCCAGCCCTCCCACTCCCCTCCACTCCAGCAACTCTTAGTTTGTTTCCTGAGATTAAGAGTCTCTTATGGCTTGTCTCCCTCTCTGGTTTGTCGTGTTTCATTTTTCCCCTCCCTTCACCTATGATCCTCTGTCCTGTTTCTCAAATTCCTATCAGACCTACATGATATATCTTTTTATTTATTTATTTATGTCTTCTCTAATCTCTCTATAGTTTGTAATTTTCAACATAGAGTCTTTCATTAGGTTTATTTTAGGGTATTTAATAGTTTTGTTGCTATTATAAATTATGCTATTTTTTTAATTTTTAAAGATTTATTTATTTTGAGAGAGAGAGGGAGAGAGAGCATAAGCCAAGGGAGAGGTAGAGGGAAAGGGACAGAAATCCTCAAGCAGATTCCCCACCAAGCATGGAGTCTGGTGTGGGGCTTGATGCCAGGACCCCAAGATCATGACCTGAGCCAAAATCAAGAGTTGGACACTCAACTGACTGAGCCTCCATGGTGGCTCTATAAATTATGTTTTTAATTTAATTTTTCTATTTGTTGCTGCTTACAGAAAGGCAGTTGATTATATCTCAATTTAAATTTACTTTTAATTTACTTCCAGTAAACTTTACTCTTTTTGGTGTAAAAGTCTGAGTTTTGATAAATGCATAGAGCTGTGTAACCACCACGATAGCCAAGACACAGAATGGTTCCATCACCTCCCACTGCCCACCCCCATACTCCTTCGTGTGGCACCCTTCCATAGTCAAACTCTTCACTCACCCTTAGTCTTCAGCAACTACTGACCTGTTCTTTGTAGCTATTGTTTTGTGTTTTCTAAAATGTCATAATTGGAATTATACTTTGAGTCTAGTTTCTTTCACTTAGTATAATGCATGCAAGATTTATCCATGTTATAGCACATATCAACATTTCATTTATTCTTATTTCTGTGTAGTATTATCTTTCGGGGGGCTTCAACACTATCCCCACATTCAGAGATTTACCAGAACTCATGGGATTCAGCACATAGTTGCATGAATGTGTGAGGTTTATTATAATGAAAGGATATGTGATATCCCCTTTTATTTCTGATAGTAATTTGGATCTTCTGTTTTATGTTGGTCAGTCTGGTTATAGTTTCGTCAATTTTATTAATCTTTTCAAAGAATCAGCTTTTAGTTTCATTGATTTTTGTCTATTGTTATTCTGTTTTCAATTCCATTATTTCTGCCATCTATTTTTTAAAATTTATTTTTTATTTATTTTTGGCATAACAGTATTCATTATTTTTTCACCACACCCAGTGTTCCATGCAATCCGTGCCCTCTATAATACCCACCACCTGGTACCCCAACCTCCCACCCACCCATCAATTCAAACCCCTCAGATTGTTTTTTAGAGTCCATAGTCTCTCATGGTTCACCTCCCCTTCCAACTTCCCCCAACTCCCTTCTTCTCTCTAACTCCCCATGTCCTCCATGCTATTTGTTATACTCCACAAATAAGTGAAACTATATGATAATTGACTCTCTCTGCTTCTCTGCCATCTATTTTTATCTTCCTTTTGCTTGTTTTGTGTATAAATTGCTTTTTACTAGTTTCTAAGTTGTAAGTTTGGATTATTAATGAGGCCCTATTTCCTAATATGTATTTAATTCTGTGAACTTCCTTTTAAGTATATTTTGCCTGAGTTTTATAAATTTTGAAATGATGGATTTTAATTTTTATTCCATTTAAAGTATTTCCTAATTTCCCTGTGATTTCATCTTTGGCTCATAGGTTATTTAGAATCCAATCTCTAATTTCCAAATGTTTGAGGATTTTCTAAGTATCTTTTTGTTATTTATTTTTAGTTTATTTCTGATATAGTCTGAGAAAATATTTTATATGATTTGTATTCTTTTAAATTTGCTAAGGTTTGTTTTATGACCCCAGAATGTGGTCTATCTTGGTAAATGTCACATGTGCACTTGAAAAAAAAAAAAGTATTCTGCTCTTGATGGGTGGAGTCTAAAGCAAATCAACAGAGTATCATTGACAAGTGTCAGTGAGGTCCAGTGATAGTGTTGTTTAGTTCCTCTGTTTCCTTGCTGATTTTCTGTCTTCTTGTTCTGTTGATTACTGAGAATAGAGTGTTGATGTCTCCAAGTATGATTGTGGATTAGTTTATTTTACCTGTTTCTTAAAATATGTATGACTGTTGAAAGCAAAAATTATAACATTTTTGAGGTGTATAGATATATGTCTTCAATATATTCAAATTTTATCCTATTTTTACTTCAAGAATCTTGGAGCCATATTGTTAAGTATAAAACATCTGGATCCTTTTTTATTATGTAATTTCCTCTTGATACCTGGTAATTTTTCTTTTCTGAAGTCTACTCTGTATAATAATAATACACTCACTTCAGATTTCTTTTGATTAGTATTTGCTTGGCAAAACTTTTCCATTCCGTTACTTTTAATCTATCTGTATCATTATATTTAAAGTATGTGTCTTATATATAGCATATAGTTAGGTCTTATATTTTTATCCAATATAACACTCTTTTAATTGGTGTATTTAGACCATTTACACTTACTATAATTATTGATATAGTTAAATTTAAGTCTATTATTTTATTATTTTTCTGTTTATATCTTGTTTTTGTCTTTTGTTTTGCTTTGTTTTGTTTTTGCTCCTCTCTTCTCTCCTGCCTTTTTTTGAACTGCTTGAATATTTTTAATATTCCATTTTGATTTGACTATTGACTTTTTAGTATATCTCTTTGTATTTTAATTTTCCTTTTAGTGTTTACTTTAGGATTTACATTCTACATGCCTTACCTTAAAAAGCCTATTTAAGTTTAATATTGCCACCACTTTAAAGGAAATGTAGTCATCTTACAACCATCTGTTATGTCTCTTTATTCTCCCCCCACTATAGTATGGTTGTCAAATATATTACATCTACATATATTGAAACCCCTTAACAATGTTATAATCTTTCCTTTCAACAGTTATAAACTTTAAAGAACTTAAGAAAAATAGTTTATTATATTTACTCAGATATTTATATTTAGCCTCCATGTATTTGAGTTCTTTCCAACTTTCCTCTTGTGGTTGAGTTCTAGCTTCAGAGTATTGTGGTCTGAAAACATGCAGGGAATGATCCCAGTCTTTTGGTACTGGTTGAGACCTGCTTTGTGACCCAGGATGTGATCTATTCTGGAAAATGTTCCATGTGCACTAAAGAAGTATGTGTATTCTGTTGCTTTGGGATGGAATGTTCTAAATATATTTGTGATGTCCATCTGGTCCAGTGTGTTATTTAAAGGCTTTATGTCCTTGTTGATCTTTTGCTTAGAAGATCTGTCCATTTCAGTGAGGGGAGTGTTAAAGTCCCCTACTATTATTGTATTATTGTCAATGTGTTTCTTTGATTTTGTTATTAATTGGTTTATGTAATTGGCTGCTCCCATGTTAGGGGCATAGAATTTGAAACTGTTAGATCTTCTTGTTGGACAGACCCTTTAAGTATGATATAGTATCCTTCCTCATCTCTTATTATAGTCTTGGCTTAAAATCTAATTTATCTGATATAAGGATCGCCACCCCAGCTTTCTTTTGATGTCCATTAGCATGGTGAATTGTTTTCTACCCCCTTACATTAAATATGGAGATGTCTTTGGGTCTAAAATGAGTTTACTGTAGACAGCATATCAGTGGGTCTTGTTTTTTTGTTTTGTTTGGTTTGTTTGTTTTAATCCATTCTGATACCCTGTGTCTTTTGATTGGGGCATTTAGCCCATTTACATTCAGGATAACTATTGAAAGATATGAATTTAGTGCCATTGTATTGCCTGTAAGGTGACTGTTACTGTATATTGTCTCTGTTCATATCTGGTCTGTTACTTTTATGCTCTCTCTTTGCTTAGAGGACGCCATTCAATATTTCCTGTAGGGCTCGTTTGGTGTTTACAAATTCTTTTAATTTTTGTTTGTTCTGGAAGCTTTTTATCTCTCCTTCTATTTTCAATGACAACCTAGCTGAATAGTATTCTTGGCTGCATATTTTTCTCATTTAGTGCCCTGAATATATCATGCCAGTCCTTTCTAGCCTGCCAGGTCTCTGTGGATAGGTCTGCTGTCAATCTAATATTTCTACAATTGTATGTTACAGACCTCTTGTCCCAAGCTGCTTTCAGGATTTTCTCTCTGTAATGAAGACTTGTAAGTTTTACTATTAGATCATGGGGGGTGGACCTATTTTAATTGATTTTAAGGGGTGTTCTCTATGCCTCCTGGATTTTGATGCTTGTTCCCTTTGCAATATTAGGGAAATTCTCTACTATAATCTGCTCCAATGCACCTTCTGCCCCTCTCTCTCTTTCTTCTTCTTCTGGGATCCCAATTATTCTAATATTGTTTTGTCTTATGGTATCACTTATCTCTCAAATTCTCCCCTCATGGTCTAGTAGTTGTTTATCTCTCTTTTGCTCAGCTTCTTTATTCTCTGTCATTTGGTCTTCTATATCACTAATTCTCTCTTCTGCCTCATTTATCCTAGCAGTGAGAGCCTCCATTTTTTTTTTTTTTATTGCACCTCATTAACAGCTTTTTTGATTTCAGCTTGGTTAGATTTTAGTTCTTTTATTTCTCCAGAAAGGTATTTTATTTCTCCAGAAAGGAATTCTCTAATATTTTCCATGCTTTTTTTGAGCCCAGCTAGCACCATCATTCTGAACTCTAGTTCTGATATCTTACTAATGTCTGTATTGACTAGGTCCCTAGCCATCGGTACTGCCTCTTATCGTGTGTGTGTGTGTGTGTGTGTGTGAGAGATTTTTCTGCCTTGTCATTCTATCTAGATAAGAATAGATAAATGAAAGAACAAAATACTAAAAGGGTGGCAAAGACCTCAGAAAAATATTCAGTAATGAAATCAGGAGAGACCTGAAACCAGGGGGAGAAGGAAGGGGGGAAATATATATATATACATATGTATATATATATATGTATATATATATATGAATAACTGGTATATGGGGCAGAGCCACCCACTTGATTTTGGGTGTATTCTGGTCTCTTAGAAGAAACTACCTCCCAAAATTTTAAAGAAAGAAAAACATATATATACAAAAATAAGGGTAAACATGATGAAGGGATGGAATATGGCTGTAAAGATGAAAATTTAAAAAGATTCTAAAAAAGGAATTGATAAGAAGTTGGTTGGAAAAAGAAAAAAAAAAGAGGAGAGAATGTGATCAGACTGGAGACTAGAACAAAGCCATGCACTAGACTTAGGGTATATTTTGATCTATGAGAAGAAATTGTATCCCAAAATTTTAAAGAAAAGAAAACCCGGGGGAGGAGTCAAGATGGCGGAGAAGTAGCAGGCTGAGACTACTTCAGCTAGCCAGAGATCAGCTAGATAGCTTATCTAAAGATTGCAAACACCTGAAAATCCATCGGCAGATCGAAGAGAAGAAGAACAGCAATTCTGGAAACAGAAAAACAACCACTTTCTGAAAGGTAGGACCGGCGGTGAAGTGAATCCAAAGCGACGGGAAGATAGACCGCGGGGGGAGGGGCCGGCTCCCGGCAAGTGGCAGAGCACAAAATCAGGACTTTTAAAAGTCTGTTCCGCTGAGGGACATCGCTCCAGAGGCTAAACCGGGGCGAAGCCCACGCGGGGTCACAGAAGGATCGGGGGTGTCTGAGTGTCGCAGAGCTTGCGGGTATTGGAACGGGAAAGCCGGCTACAGAGACAGAACCGACAGTGAGCTCGCAGCTCCGGGTTACCTTGAACCGGTCGCAGGCTCGGTGAGCTCGGAGCGCGGCCGGAGGTCAGGCAGACGGGAGTAACTGGCGCTGTTCTCTGAGGGCGCACTGAGGAGTGGAGCCCACAGGAGGCCGCCATTTGTATTCCCGTCCTCCGGAACTCTACGGAAAGCGCTCAGGGAACAAAAGCTCCTGAAAGCAAACCCGAGCAGATTACTCACCCCGGCCCCTGATAAGGGCGGTGCAATTCCGCCTGGGGCAAAGACACTTGAGAATCACTACAACAGGCCCCTCCCCCAGAAGATCAACAAGAAATCCAGCTGAGACCAAGTTCACCTACCAAGGAGTGCGGTTTCAATACCAAGGAGAGCAGCAGAATTCCGGAGGAGGAGAAAGCCAAGCACGGAACTCATGGCTTTTTCCCTGTGATTTTTTTTTTAGTCTTGCAGTTAATTTAATTTTTTTCTTTTTCATTTTTTTTTTTTTTCGCCTTCAGGTAAAAATTTTTTTTTAACTGTTACCTTTTTCTTTTTAAACGATTTTTTACTAGTTTATCTAATATATATATTTTTTCTTTTTTATATTTTTCTTATTTGTTTTCTTTTTTTAAATTCTTTTCTTTTTTTCTTTTTTTTTCTTTCTTCCTTTTTGAACCTCTTTTTATCCCCTTTCTCCCCCCTCACGATTTGGGATCTCTTCTAATTTGGTTAAAGCATATTTTCCTGGGGTTGTTGCCACCCTTTTAATATTTTACTTGCCCCTTCATATACTCTTATCTGGACAAAATGACAAGACGGAAAAATTCAACACAAAAAAAAGAACAAGAGGCAGTACCGAAGGCTAGGGACCTAATCAATACAGACATTGGTAATATGTCAGATCTAGAGTTCAGAATGACAATTCTCAAGGTTCTAGCCGGGCTCGAAAAAGGCATGGAAGATATTAGAGAAACCCTCTCGAGAGATATAAAAGCCCTTTCTGGAGAAATAAAAGAACTAAAATCTAACCAAGTTGAAATCAAAAAAGCTATTAATGAGGTGCAATCAAAAATGGAGGCTCTCACAGCTAGGATAAATGAGGCAGAAGAAAGAATTAGTGATATAGAAGACCACATGACAGAGAATAAAGAAGCTGAGCAAAAGAGGGACAAACAGCTACTGGACCACGAGGGGAGAATTCAAGAGATAAGTGACACCATAAGACGAAACAACATTAGAATAATTGGGATTCCAGAAGAAGAAGAAAGAGACAGAGGAGCAGAAGGTATACTAGAGAGAATTATTGGGGAGAATTTCCCCAATATGGCAAAGGGAACGAGCATCAAAATTCAGGAGGTTCAGAGAACGCCCCTCAAAATCAATAAGAATAGGCCCACACCCCGTCACCTAATAGTAAAATTTACAAGTCTCAGTGACAAAGAGAAAATCCTGAAAACAGCCCGGGAAAAGAAGTCTATAACATACAATGGTAAAAATATTAGATTGGCAGCTGACTTATCCACAGAGACCTGGCAGGCCAGAAAGAGCTGGCATGATATTTTCAGAGCACTAAATGAGAAAAACATGCAGCCCAGAATACTATATCCAGCTAGGCTATCATTGAAAATAGAAGGAGAGATTAAAAGCTTCCAGGACAAACAACAACTGAAAGAATTTGCAAACACCAAACCAGCTCTACAGGAAATCTTGAAAGGGGTCCTCTAAGCAAAGAGAGAGCCTACAAGTGGTAGATCAGAAAGGAACAGAGACCATATACAGTAACAGTCACCTTACAGGCAATACAATGGCACTAAATTCATATCTCTCAATAGTTACCCTGAATGTTAATGGGCTAAATGCCCCTGTCAAAAGACACAGGGTATCAGAATGGATAAAAAAACAAAACCCATCTATATGCTGCCTCCAAGAAACTCATTTTAAGCCCGAAGACACCTCCAGATTTAAAGTGAGGGGGTGGAAAAGAATTTACCATGCTAATGGACATCGGAAGAAAGCAGGAGTGGCAATCCTTATATCAGATCAATTAGATTTTAAGCCAAAGACTATAATAAGAGATGAGGAAGGACACTATATCATACTCAAAGGGTGTGTCCAACAAGAAGATTTAACAATTTTAAATATCTATGCCCCCAACGTGGGAGCAGCCAACTATATAAACCAATTAATAACAAAATCAAAGAAACACATCAACAATAATACAATAATAGTAGGGGACTTTAACACTCCCCTCACTGAAATGGACAGATCATCCAAGCAAAAGATCAGCAAGGAAATAAAGGCCTTAAACGACACACTGGACCAGATGGACATCACAGATATATTCAGAACATTTCATCCCAAAGCAACAGAATACACATTCTTCTCTAGTGCACATGGAACATTCTCCAGAATAGATCACATCCTCGGTCCTAAATCAGGACTCAACCGGTATCAAAAGATTGGGATCATTCCCTGCATATTTTCAGACCACAATGCTCTAAAGCTAGAACTCAACCACAAAAGGAAGTTTGGAAAGAACCCAAATACATGGAGACTAAACAGTATCCTTCTAAAGAATGAATGGGTCAACCGGGAAATTAAAGAAGAATTGAAAAAAATCATGGAAACAAATGATAATGAAAATACAACGGTTCAAAATCTGTGGGACACAACAAAGGCAGTCCTGAGAGGAAAATATATAGCGGTACAAGCCTTTCTCAAGAAACAAGAAAGGTCTCAGGTACACAACCTAACCCTACACCTAAAGGAGCTGGAGAAAGAACAAGAAAGAAACCCTAAGCCCAGCAGGAGAAGAGAAATCATAAAGATCAGAGCAGAAATCAATGAAATAGAAACCAAAAAAACAATAGAACAAATCAACGAAACTAGGAGCTGGTTCTTTGAAAGAATTAATAAAATTGATAAACCCCTGGCCCGACTTATCAAAAAGAAAAGAGAAAGGACCCAAATAAATAAAATCATGAATGAAAGAGGAGAGATCACAACTAACACCAAAGAAATACAAACTATTATAAGAACATACTATGAGCAACTCTACGGCAATAAATTTGACAAGCTGGAAGAAATGGATGCATTCCTAGAAACATATAAACTACCACAACTGAACCAGGAAGAAATAGAAAGCCTGAACAGACCCATAACCAGTAAGGAGATTGAAACAGTCATTAAAAATCTCCAAACAAACAAAAGCCCAGGGCCAGACAGCTTCCCGGGGGAATTCTACCAAACATTTAAAGAAGAACTAATTCCTATTCTCCTGAAACTGTTCCAAAAAATAGAAATGGAAGGAAAACTTCCAAACTCATTTTATGAGGCCAGCATCACCTTGATCCCAAAACCAGACAAGGTTCCCACCAAAAAGAGAGCTATAGACCGATATCCTTGATGAACACAGATGCGAAAATACTCAACAAAATACTAGCCAATAGGATTCAACAGTACATTAAAAAGATTATTCACCACGACCAAGTGGGATTTATTCCAGGGCTGCAAGGTTGGTTCAACATCCGCAAATCAGTCAATGTGATACAACACATCAATAAAAGAAAGCACAAGAACCATATGATACTCTCAATAGATGCTGAAAAAGCATTTGACAAAGTACAGCATCCCTTCCTGATCAAAACTCTTCAAAGTGTAGGGATAGAGGGCACATACCTCAATATCATCAAAGCCATCTATGAAAAACCCACCGCAAATATCATTCTCAATGGAGAAAAACTGAAAGCTTTTCCGCTAAGGTCAGGAACACGGCAGGGATGTCCATTATCACCACTGCTATTCAACATAGTACTAGAGGTCCTAGCCTCAGCAATCAGACAACAAAAGGAAATTAAAGGCATCCAAATTGGCAAAGAAGAAGTCAAATTATCACTCTTTGCAGATGATATGATACTATATGTGGAAAACCCAAAAGACTCCACTCCAAAACTGCTAGAACTTATACAGGAATTCAGTAAAGTGTCAGGATATAAAATCAATGCAGAGAAATCAGTTGCATTTCTCTACACCAACAGCAAGACAGAAGAAACGGAAATTAAGGAGTCAATCCCATTTACAATTGCACCCAAAACCATAAGATACCTAGGAATAAACCTAACCAAAGAGACACAGTATCTATACTCAGAAAACTATAAAGTACACATGAAAGAAATTGAGGAAGACACAAAGAAATGGAAAAATGTTCCATGCTCCTGGATTGGAAGAATAAATATTGTGAAAATGTCTATGCTACCTAAAGTAATCTACACATTTAATGAAATTCCAATCAAAGTACCATCCATCTTTTTCAAAGAAATGGAACAAATAATTCTAAAATTTATATGGAACCAGAAAAGACCTCGAATAGCCAAAGGGATATTGAAAAAGAAAGCCAACGTTGGTGGCATCACAATTCCGGACTTCAAGCTCTATTACAAAGCTGTCATCATCAAGACAGCATGGTACTGGCACAAAAACAGATCCATAGATCAATGGAACAGAATAGAGAGCCCAGAAATAGACCCTCAACTCTATGGTCAACTAATCTTCGACAAAGCAGGAAAGAATGTCCAATGGAAAAAAGACAGCCTCTTCAATAAATGGTGCTGGGAAAATTGGACAGCCACATGCAGAAAAATGATATTGGACCATTTCCTTACACCACACACAAAAATAGACTCAAAATGGATGAAGGACCTCAATGTGCAAAAGGAATCCATCAAAATCCTTGAGGAGACCACAGGCAGCAACCTCTTCGACCTCAGCCGCAGCAACATCTTCCTAGGAACAACGCCAAAGGCAAGGGAAGCAAGGGCAAAAATGAACTATTGGGATTTCATCAAGATCAAAAGCTTTTGCACAGCAAAGGAAACAGTTAACAAAATCAAAAGACAACTGACAGAATGGGAGAAGATATTTGCAAACGACATATCAGATAAAGGACTAGTGTCCAGAATCTATAAAGAACTTAGCAAACTCAACACCCAAAGAACAAATAATCCAATCAAGAAATAGGCAGAGGACATGAACAGACATTTCTGCAAAGAAGACATCCAGATGGCCAACAGACACATGAAAAAGTGCTCCATATCACTTGGCATCAGGGAAATACAAATCAAAACCACAATGCGATATCACCTCACACCAGTCAGAATGGCTAAAATCAACAAGTCAGGAAATGACAGATGCTGGCGAGGATGTGGAGAAAGGGGAACCCTCCTACACTGTTGGTGGGAATGCAAGCTGGTGCAGCCACTCTGGTAAACAGCATGGAGGTTCCTCAAAATGTTGAAAATAGAACTGCCCTATGACCCAGCAATTGCACTATTGGGTATTTACCCTAAAGATACAAACGTAGTGATCCAAAGGGGCACGTGCACCCGAATGTTTATAGCAGCAATGTCCACAATAGCCAAACTATGGAAAGAACCTAGATGTCCATCAACAGATGAATGGATCAAGAAGATGTGGTATATATACACAATGGAATACTATGCAGCCATCAAAAGAAATGAAATCTTGCCATTTGCGACAACATGGATGGAACTAGAGCGTATCATGCTTAGCGAAATAAGTCAAGCAGAGAAAGACAACTATCATATGATCTCCCTGGTATGAGGAAGTAGTGATGCAACATGGGGGCTTAAGTGGGTACGAGAAGAATAAATGAAACAAGATGGGATTGGGAGGGAGACAAACCATAAGTGACTCTTAATCTCACAAAACAAACTGAGGGTTGCTGGGGGGAGGGGGTTTGGGAGAAGGGGGTGGGATTATGGACATTGGGGAGGGTATGTGCTTTGGTGAGTGCTGTGAAGTGTGTAAACCTGGTGATTCACAGACCTGTACCCCTGGGGATAAAAATATATGTTTATAAAAAATAAAAAATTAAAAAAAAAAGAAAGAAAACCCTATATGTATACAAAAAATAAGGTTAAATACAATGAAGGGATAAAATATGACTGTAACAATGAACATTTTTAAAGATTTTTTAAAGGTATTGATAAGATAAAATAGTTAGAATAGTTAAAATAGTGTTAAATATGAAAGAGGAAATGTTAAAAAAATAGAATAAGAAAAAAATAAAATTTTAAAAATTTAACTTTGAAAGACTAAAGGATCATAGGGGAAAAACCATGAATTCTATGTGTTGCTTTCCCCTAGCTCTGGAGTTCCACAGTTCTTATTGATCAGTGAACTTGGTCTTGGCTGGATGTTCTTGCTGATCTTCTGGGGGAGGGGTCTCTTGCAGTGATTCTCAAATGTCTTTGCCTAAGGTGGAATTGCACTGCTCTTGCCAGGGGCCAAGCTAAGCAATGTGCTTGATCACACTAGATAGCTTTTGTTCCATGGATGCTTTCTGTACAGCTTTGGAGGATAAGAATGATGATGGTAGCCTCCACATCTCTGGCCCAGAGGATCCAAGAGCTCAGGGCCCCACTCCTCAGTGTGCCCTCAAAGAAAAGCAGTCAATCTCTCCCATCTCCCTGGTCTCCAGCCGTACTCTGTGCTAACCTGGCCTGTGACTGAGCATTTCTGTCTCTGGCACAGAGCCCCATTTGGAGTCTCCTAACCCAGTAGATTACTGTAGTGTGCTTCTGCACCACTCCTCCTGGAGGAAGAAGGTGAGTCTCTCTGGACCTGCCATTTGTGGGGTCCCTGCTTGAAGAACAGTGGTCCAACTGCACCTTGGATCACAGTTTAAGGTAACCCTTAGAGAGCCCCCTCCATGGCTCCATCTCTGTAGCCGGCTTCCCCACTTAGATACCTGGAAGCTCTGCCACACTCAGGAACTCCCAGTCTTTCTGTGACCCTGAGGGTCCTGAGACCACACTGTCCCCACAAGGGCCCCACCCCTGCTTAGCCTCTGGAGCAATGTCCCTCAGCAGAGCAGACTTCTAAAAGTTCTGATTCTGTGCTCTGCTGCTCCATCACTTGCTGGGAGCCGCCCCCCCACCAATCACGGTCTCTTTTCCCGTTGCTTTGGATTCACTTTTCTGCCCTTTCTGCCTTCCAGGAAATAGTCAATTTTCTGTTCCTAGAATTGCTGCTCTTCTTCTTTTCTAGCTCCTGTTGAGTTTGTAGGTGTTCAGAATGGTTTGATAACTAAGTAGCTGAACCCTGGGACCTGATGATATTTCAGTCTCTCAATCCTCTGCCATGCCATCTTGTTTCCTTCTCTTTTAAAAAAATTTTTGAGGAACCTCCATACTGTTTTCCAGAGTGACTGCACCAGTTTGCATTCCCACAAAATGTGTAAGAGGGTTCCCCTTTCTCTGCATCCTTGCCAATGTCTGTTGTTTCCTGTATTGTTAATTTTAGCCATTCTGATGGGTGTGAGGTGATAGCTCATTGTGGTTTTGATTTGTATTTCCCTGATATTGAGTGATATTGAGCATCTTCATGTGTCTGTTGACCATCTGAATGTCTTCTTCAGAGAAATGTCGTTCATGTCTTCTGCCCAATTTTTAATTGGATTATTTGGTTTTGGGCATTGAGTTTTATAAGTCCTTCATATGTTTTGGATAATAACCCTTTATAAAATATGTCATTGGCAAATGTGTTCTCCCATTCCATAGGTAGTCTTTTAGTTTTATTGATTTTTTCCTTTGCCTTGCAGAAACATTTTATTTTGATATAGTCCCAACAGTTTATTTTTGCCTTTGTTTCCCTTGCCTCAGGAGCCATATTTAGAAAAATGTTACTATGGTCAATGTCAGGGAAATTACTGCCTGTGCTCCCTTCTAGGATTTTTATGGTCTCTCATGTCATATTTAGGTCCTTAATCCATTTTGAGTTTATTTTTGTGTATAGTGTAAAAAAGTGATCCAGTTTCATTCCTTTACATGTAGCTGTCCAGTTTTCCAAATATCATTTGTTGAATGAGATTGTCTTTTCCTCATTGTATATTCTTGCCTGTTTTGTTGAAAATCAATTGACCATGTAATTGTGGTTTTATTTCTGGACTCTCTAAGGTGCTCCATTGACCTACATGTCTGTTTTTGTGCCAGTACCATACTGTTTTGATTACTGCAGCTTTGTAATATAACTTGAAGGTGGGATTGTGATACCTCCAGTTTTGTTCTTTTTCAAGATGGCTTTGGATATTTGGCTTCTTTTGTGGTTCCATGCGAGTTTTAGGATTATTTATTCTAGTTCTGTGAAAAATGCTGTTGGTATTTTGATAGGGACTATGTTAAATATGTAGATTGCTTTGGACATTTGATGGACATTGATGGACATTTTAACAATATTCTTATAATCCATGAGCATGGAATATCTTTCCAATTTTTTGTGTTGTCTTCAATTTCTTTCATCAGTGTTTATAATTTTCAGAATGCAGATATTTCATCTCCTTTTATTAAGTTTATTTCTAGGTATTTTATTATTTTTGGTGCAGTTGTAACAATTGGGATTGTTTCCTTAATTTCTCTTTCTGCTATTTCATTATTAGTGCATAGAAATGCAATGGATTTCTGTATGTTGATTTTGTATCCTGCAGTCTTACTGAATTTATTTATCAATTCTAGTAGTTTTTTTATGGAGTCTTTAGGGTTTTCTATATCTAGTATGATGTCATCTGCAAATAGTGGAAGTTTTACCTCTTCCTGACCAATTGGATACCTTTTCTTTTTGTTGTCTGATTTCTGTGGATAGGACTTCCAGTGCTATGTTGAATAGAAGTGGTGAGAGTGGACATCCTTATCTTGTTTCTGACCTTAGGAGAAAATTGCCCAATTTTTCCCACTGAGTATAATATTTGCTGTAGATTTTTCATAAGTGGTCTTTATTGTGTTGAGGTGTGCTCCTCTAGATGAACTTGCTGAGGATGTTTATCATGAATGGATGTTGTGCTTTGTCAAATTTTTTTCTGCATCTATTGAAGTGATGATATGGTTTTTATCCTTTCTCTTGTTGACGTGATATATTGTGTTGATTGATTTTTGAATATTGAATCACCCATGCATTCCAGCAATAAATCCCACTTGATAGTGGTGGATGATTATTGTTGGG
The DNA here is from genome assembly GCF_964662115.1 of Mustela nivalis. Lineage (NCBI taxonomy): Eukaryota > Metazoa > Chordata > Mammalia > Carnivora > Mustelidae > Mustela > Mustela nivalis. Next base: position 162,235,769 of record NC_139020.1, read on the forward strand.
TTTGGTTTGCTAATGTTTTGCAAAGGATTTTGCATCTATGTTCATCAGAGATACTGACCTATAGTTCTCTTCTTTTGTAGTGCCTTTGATATCAGGATTTTGCTAGCCTCAGAATAAATTCAGAACAGCTTTCCTTCTTCTTCTATTTTTTTTAATAGATTGACAAGAATAGGTATTAACTCTTTAAATATTTGATAGAACTTACCTATGAAACCATGCAGTCCTGGACTTTTGTTTGCTGGGAGCTTTTTGATTACTGATTCAATTTTATTCCATATTTGGTCTGTTCAAATTGTCTCTCTCTTTCTGATCCAGTTTTGAGAGGTTATATGTTTGTAGGAATTTATCCATTTCTTCTAGGTTTTCTAGTTTGTTAGCATAGTTTTTCATAATATTCTCTTTTAATCTTTTGTATTTCTGTGGTGTTGGTTGTTATTTCTCCTCTTTCATTTCTCATTTTGTCTATTTGAGTTCTCTCTCTCTATCTCTCTCTGGTTTTGTTTGTTTGTTTAATGAAGGTATATCAATTTTGTTGCTCTCTCAAAGAACCAGATCTTGGTTTCATTGATCTGTTTATTGTTTTCTTAGTTTCTATTTTATTTATTTCTGCTCTAATCTTTATTATTTCTTTCTACTGGTTTTGGGTTTTCTTTGTTCTTTACTAACTCTTTTAGGAGTAAGTTTAGTTTGCTTATTTGATTTTTTTCTTGTTTCTTGAGTTAAGCTTACATTACTATATACTTCCTTCTTAGAACTGCTTTTGCTGCATCCCAAAGATTTTGGACCATTATGTTTTCATTTTCATTTCTTCCCATGTATTTTTTTAATTTACTTTTTCATTCCTTAATTGATCCATTTATTATTTAGTAGCATATTGTTTAAACTCCATGTATTTGTAGTCTTTCCAGATTTTTTTTTTGTTTTTTATTTCTAGTTTCATAGCATTGTAGTCAGAAAAGGTGCATGGTATGACTCCAGTCTTTTTCAATTTGTTGAGACTTTTTTGTGGGCTAACATGTGATCTATTCTGGAGAATGTTCCATGTGCAGTTGAAAAGAATGTATATTCTGCTGTTTCGGGATGGAATGTTCTGAATATATCTATTAGATCCATTTGATCCAATGTGTCATTCAAAGCCACTATTTCCTGTTGATTTTCTGTTTGGACAATCTATCCATTGATGTAAATGGGGTGTTAAAGTCTCCTACTCTTATTGCATTACTAATAATTACTTCCTTTATGTTTGTTATAAGCTGCTTTATGTATTTGGGTGCTCCTATGTTGAGTGAATAAATATATACAGTTATATTTTCTTTTTGTATTGTTTCCCTTATGATTAATTATATAGTGTTTTTCTTGGTCTCTTGTTACAGTCTTTGTTTTAAAGTCTATTTTGTCCAGTATAAGTATTGTTATCCTGGGTTTCTTTTCAATTCTGTGTGCATGATAAATGTTTCTTCATCCCTTCATTTTTAACCTGCATGTGTCTTCAGGTCTGAAATGAGATTCTTGTAGACCATTAATTTAAGTTTTTGGTCAGGTATATATTACTTATCTCCACTTTGTTTAGGTGTCTTGCTGTGATTTGTCCTGTTCTTTCATTTGGGACATATTCCTCTGCCTCTTCATTGTGTCTCACTTTTTGTCTGTTACTGTGTGTTAGGAAATTCAGCTACATCTCCTGCTCTCAAAAGTAGTGGTCTTATGAAGAAGATGTCCTCTGGTGCCCCGCTATGCAGTGTTCCCTATTCACCAGAACTGGCGCTTTAGGACTGTCTAGTGTATGTGTTCTGTATACCCTGCTGTTGTGGCTGAGCCACTTTGCCTTCAGTCTAGTCATCTGCAATGGCTCTCTTTACCTGTTGTGGGCAGGGTTTGGTTCCTGGTTGTTAATGGGGTCTCCTCAGGCCTGAGTTAAGTCAGACCAGGCATTTTCCAGAGATGCAGTAGCATTGATGTAAAGGATGTTTTCCCTGTGTTGTTCCCTGAGAAGCTTTTTTTGGTGGCAGGGCCTATAGTCAGACCTTTAGTCTACTCCCGGCCCATTGCTGGGCCACAGTTAAACTGGTGTAGATGGTTATCTTCCCCTCTCCCTAAGGCAAGGGTCACTTTGGAGTGGTGCCAGTCCTTGTTGGGACTGCTTCCATGTTGCCAGCCATGTGGCACTGCTTTGGATGGGCTCTAGCCAAGATAGTATTAGTGGGAACCTCTCTGAAGGAGAACACAGGACAGTGGTGTTACAAGGTCTGAGAAGGTTTGCCATGGGAGGGGACCTACAGCCCTTGGAAACTATGACCTGCCACGTTAAAAGAGGTGTATATGCAGAGGTGTGGGGGGGGGTAGGGTGCACTGTTAGCAAGTTTGGTAGCAAATGTCAGCATGTTGGCACTGTGCTAGTTGTAGCTATCTGTGTGTCTAAGCTGGGGGTAGGGAAGGGAAATGGCACTTGCCAGCTTCTTTGTTCCTGGAGAAGTCTCCCAACAATGACTGCCCCTTTAGCACACACTCTGAGATTGGTAAACAGATCTCCTTCCTGTTTATCTTGGGCAGTTTTCAAATGACAGCTTCTCTGCTGTATCTCCATGGGACTCTTTGTTGTGCTGTCTCTTTAAGGGCAGGGACTCAGTTTCCTACTGATGAAGTTCTTGAACCTAGGTGAGGTTCAATGGGGTGAGGTTCAGACCCCACGGCTAAGAAAGAATCCTTACGATGTCTTTGGTGCAAAAAGGTAGTTTATTAGAGCATGGGGACAGGACCCGTGGGCAGACGGAGATGCTGCAATGTTATCCTGAGGAGTGGCTGATTATATACACAGGAGTTGGGTAGGTGAGGACAGAGGGTGATGTTAGTCTCTAAGGAATGTTGGAAGCAAAGTCTCCAGGACCTTGAGGGTCTAGCTATTGCTGGGAGAAAGGTTATTCATTACTAGTAGTAAAAATCTTCTTGTGAGACCCTTTAGATGTATATCAGTGGGCCATATGCTTGGGAATGATTCTTGACACTATCTTGGAGATCTAGAGATAAAGTTTCACATTTCTCCTATCAAGTGTCCTTGTTAGTGAAATTTGGGTTTAGAAGAAATTTAACTTTAGGGCTTGAGGAACTGAGTTATTTGCCTGGAAATTGTGCTATTGTTAGATAGCTTCTTTGTTGTAAATCTCTAGGACATTGGTAAACCAAGGGAGACTGTCTTGCAGGATTGTGATCTCTGCAAGTTAACTATTTTTCTTTTAGGGCAGCCAGAGGTGCCTGAGGAATGTCACACATATTACTGAGGGGAGCGGGTGGAGAGGGGGTGCAAGATACCAGCTTTTGCTTTGTCCTCAGCCAGCCTCCTGCTCCCTCATCACTACTGTCCTCTCCCAGCTCTCCCAGAGCTGAGCTCACTAATTTTTAAAGTTCCAAGTGTTAAGCCCCCCTGATTTTAAGAACACAAAATTCAGCTCATCTGGTTTCTAAAGCCAAATGTTATGGGGATTTTTCTTCCCTTTGTGGGTTCCCTGTGATTCACGTGCCTGATGTGAGGGTCTATTTCTTTCCCCTTTTTTACCCTGTAGGGTCCCTCCCTCCATTTAGTTTCTGACCATGTTTCCACTCTTCCCATCCTCTTTGATATGGTTATCTCTCTACATTTAGCTGTGGATAGTCTATTTTGCCAGTTTTCGGGTTGTTTTCTGAATCTATTACATCTATATACACTGATATGGGTGTTATCTAGTTGTATCTGTGGGACAGGTGAGCTTAAGATCCTCCTACTCTCCCATCTTGTGCATTTATTTTATTGTAAGTGAAGTCAAGCATCTTTTATAATTTCTTTTTTCAATTTTTTATTGTGGTATAAAATGCATGTAAAATAAAAATTATATATCATATTTAAGTGGTATTAAATACACTCATACTGTTATATGACAATCACCACTGTCCATCTCAGAACTCTTTTCATCTTATAAAACTGAAACTCTGTCCCCATTAAACACTAACCCCTCATTTCCTCTCCCCCAACCTCTGGCAACCACCCCTCTACTTTGTTTTTATGGCTTTGACTACTGTAACTACTTTATATAAGTGGAATCACACAGTATTTTTGTGTGTGTGACTGGCTTATTTTATTTAGCATAATGTCTTCCAGGTTCATCCATGCTTTGGTATGTGTCAGAATTTCCTTCTATTTAAGGGCTGAATAGTATTCCATTGTATATATAGACCACATTTGGTTTATTCATTTATCTGTTAATGGATACTTTTAAAAACAATTTAAAATTTTCTTTTAAAAAGAAAGAAAGGAAAAAGGGGGTGGGGAGAGAGAAACAAACCAAAAGAGACTCTTACTGATAGAGAACAAACTGAAGGCTGATGGAGGGAGATGGGTGGGGGATGGGCTAGATGGGTGATGAGTATTAAGGATTGTTAAGATGAACACTGGGTGTTTTATGTAAGTGATGAATCATTGAATTCTCCTCCTGAAACCAATATTGCACTGATAACTAACTAGAAATTAGGTAAACTTTTAAAAAGAAAAAAATAAATAAATAAAAATTTCTTTCAGTATTTTGTAGTATTCTTTATGTGAGTCTTTCACTATCTTGGTTACATTTATTCCTAAGTATTTTATCTTTCTTGATGCTATTATAAGTGAAATTATTTTCTTAATTTCCTTTTCAGACTGTTCTTTACTAGTGTATAGAAATATAACTGACTTGTGCTTGTTAATCTTTTATCCTGACATCTTACTGAATTTGTTTATTAGCTCTTATTGTTTGTGTGTTTATGTGTGTGTGCTCTTTAGGATTTTCCATATATAAATCATATTATCTGTGAATAGAAATAATTTTATTCCTTATTTCCAATTTAGATGGCTTTTATTTCTTTTTCTTGCCCAATTGCTCTAGTTAGAACTTCCAGTACAGTATTGAATAGAAAAAGTGAAAGTGTACATCCTTGTCTTATTCCTAATCTATAAGGGATAAAACTTTCAGTCCTTTAATGTTGAGTATGATGTTAGCAGTGAGTGTTTCATAAATGTCTTTCATCATGTTGAAGAAGTTCCCTTCTAATCCTAGCTTGTTGAATGTTTTTGTCCTGAAAGGGTGTTTGAATTATCAAATTTTTTTCTGTATCAATTGAGAGGATCTTGTGTTTTTTTATCTTCATTTTATTAAGGAGATGTGTTACCCTGATCGATTTTTATAAGTTGAACCACCCTTATGTTCCTTAAGTAAACCCTGCTTAGTCATGGTGTATAATCCTTTTAATAGGCTGTTGGACTTGGCTTCCTAGTATTTGTTTCATTGAGAATTTTTACATCTATATTCATAATGGATATCCACCTGTATTTTTCTTTTCTTGTCTTTGGCTTTGTTATCAGGGTAATGCTTCCCTCATAGAATGAGTTAGGAAGTGTTCTTTCCTGTTCCACTTTTTAGATGAATTTGAGGACAATTGGTGTCAGTTTTCCAAGTGTTCGGTATTATTCAAAACTGAAACCACCTGGGGGCACCTGGGTGGCTCAGTGGGTTAAAGCCTCTGCCTTTGGCTCAAGTCATGATCCCTGGGTCCTGGATGGAGCCCCACATTGGGCTTTTGCTCAGCAGGGAGGCTCCTTCCTCCTCTCTCTCTCTCTGCCTGCCTCTCCGCCTACTTGTGATCTCTGTCTGTCAAATAAATAAATAAAATCTTTAAAAAAAAAAAAAAGTGAAACCATCTGGTCCTGGGCTTTTCTTTGTTAGAAAGCTTTTTTGATTACTGATTCAATTTTTTTTACTTATTAGAGGCTTATCCAGATTTTATAATTCTTCTTCAGTCAGTTTTGGTAGTTTATTTCTAGGAATTTATCCATTTCACTTAGGTTATCTAATTTGTTGATGTATCGTTCATAGTAACTTCTTATAATCCTTTTTAGTTTAATAAGATCAGTAATAATGTCCCACTCTCATATTTAATTTAGTAATTTAAGTCTTCTCTCTTTTTTCTTAGTCTAACTGAAGATTAGTCAGCCTTACTGACCTTTTCAGAGAGCCAACATTTTTTCGTGGTTTCTCTATATTGCCTTCTATTTCTATTTTCTTTATCCTCACTTTATTGCGACTGATTTCCTTCCCTCTGCTAGCTTTGAGTTTAGATTGTTTTTGTTTTGCTAGTGTAATGTTAGGTTTGGTTATTGATTTGAGCTCTTTCTTTTCTCTTAATCAATGTATCCTATAAAATTTTGTTATTTGGGTTGTTTTGTTTTCATTAATGTCAAAGTATTTCCCAATTTTTCTTGTGATTTCTCTTTGCTCCATTGACTGTTTAAGAATGTTGCTTGGAATGATTTTTCCAAATTTCTTTCTGTTAATGATTTCTAATTTTATTCCACTGTTGTTAGAGAAAATATTTTGTATGATTTCGTTCTTTTTTTAATTTACTGGGACTTTTTGATGGGTGAATATATAGTTTATGCTAGAGAATGGTCCCTGTGCACTTGAGAATAATGTGTATCTGCTATAGTTGAGTTAAATAATCTATCCATATCTCTTAGGTTAGTTGTCTACAGTGTTCTTTTTTTTTTTTTTTTTTTTGACAGACAGATCACAAGTAGGCAGAAAGACAGGCAGAGAGAGAGGGGGAAGCAGGCTCCCTGGTGAGCAAAGAGCCTGATGCAGGGCTCAATCCCAGGACCCTGGGATCATGACCTGTGCTAAAGGCAGAAGCTTTAACCTGCTGAGCCACCCAGGCACCCCTACAGTGTTCTCTAAAGTTTCTATTTTCTTGTTTATTGTTTTTCTAGTTGTTTTGTCTGTTATTAAAAATAGGCTGTTAAGATGAATGGATAAAGAGGATGTGATACACACACACACACACACACACACACACACATACATATAATGGAATACTATGCAGCCATCAAAAGAAATGAAATCTTGCCATTTGCAACAACGTGGATGGAACTAGAAGGTATTATGCTTAGCGAAATAAGTCAATCGGAGAAAGACAACTGTCATATGATCTCCCTGATATGAGGAAGTGGAGATGCAACATGGGGGGTTTGGGAGGTAGGAAAAGAATAAATGAAACAAGATGGGATCGGGAGGGAGACAAACTGTAAAAAACTCCTAATCTCACAAAACTAAATGAGGGTTGCTGGGGGATAGTGGGGGAGAGAGGGGGTGGTAGGGTTATGGACATTGGGGAGTGTATGTGCAATGGTGAGTGCTGTGAAGTGTGTAAACCTGGAGATTCACAGACCTGTATCCCTGGGGCTAAAAATACATTATATGTTTATAAAATAATAATAATTTTAAAAAAATAACAAAAAAAAGGCTGTTAAAATATCCAACTAGAATTAGAGTAGGATTTTCTGTTTCTCCTTTCAATTCTGTCAGTTTGTACTTCATATATTTCGAGGCTGTATTATCATATTGTATACATATTCATAATTGTTGTATTTTTAATGAGAGTGACCCTGTTCTTAATATATAGTGCTTTATTTGTCTCCTGAAATAATATTTTACTCAAAGTATACTTTTGTCTGGTGTTAGTTTAACCATCCCTGTTCATTTTTGGTTACTGTTTCCTTGGAATTTGTTTCCATCTTTTTTACTTGCAACCTAGTTATATCTTTGGGTCTTCTGTGGAGAGCATATAGTTAGATCATGGGTTGTTGTTTTTCTTTTCCATTCTGCCAATCTCTGACTTTTGTTGAAGATTTCAATCCATTTACATTTACAAGTAATTACTATTAAGGACTTACATCTTCCATTTTATTATTGGTTCTCCATAAATCTTATATATTTTTTTTTGTTCCTCAATTCCTCCATTGTTGACTTTTATTTTTGTTTCTTCTTTTTACATATGTTGGTGTATGGTGTGATGCTTAATTTTGTTCCAACTTGATTAGGATAAGGGGGAAACGGTATTGTTGGGCATGTCTGTGAATGTGCTTCTGCACTTGATCTTAGCCAAAAGGCCAAGAAGTGATTGTGAATGTGCTTCTGGAAGACATTGGCACTTGATTCAGTAGACAGAGTAAAGAGATTCATCTTTACCAATGGGGATGGGCATCATCCAATCCACTGAGGACCTGAATAAAACAAAAAAAGCAAAAGAAAAGTGAATCCTTTCTCTCTATTCTTGAGCTGGAAAGTCCATTTCTTCCTGCCCTCAGACATCAGAGCTCCTGGTTCTTGGGTCTTTGGATGTTAGGACTTACACAGCAGCCTCCCAGTTCTTAAGCCTTTGGCCTTGGACTAGGAATTATACCATTGGCTCCCTTGGTTCCCAGGTTGTTGGACTCAGATTAAATTATACTACTGGATTCTCTGGCTCTGCCACTTGTAAACAACAGATTGTGGTAATTTTTGGCTTCTGTAATCACATGAGCCAACTCCTATAATAAAAATCTTCTCTGATATATATACATATATATCCTGTTGGTTCTGTTTCTAGAGAGCCCTAGGTAATACATATAGTTTTCTTAAAAAGATTTTATTTATTTGTTTTATCTGAGAGAGAGAGTGTGTGTATATGTCTTTGTGTATGAGTGGGAGGGGGGCAGAGAGAGAGGGAGAGAGAGAATTTCAAGCAGACTCCTTGCTGAGCATGGAGCCCACATGGGGCCCAATTTCATAACCCTGAGCCAAAAATCAGGAGCCAGACACTTAACCAACTGAGCCACCCAGGTGCCCCACATACAGTTTTTGTTCCCTTCTTATTTCCTTTTCTGTATAGTTTTTAATTATTTTCTTAGTAGTTGATCTGGGGATTACAATAACAATCTATCTTGAATTAATATAAATTTAGCTTCAAAAGTCTACAAAATCTCTACTCCTATACAAACTCACCACCCCACCCTGTTGTTTTTGTAAAAAACTACATCTTTATGCATCATGTGCCCAACTAACATAGATTTATAATTATTGTTTTATGTGTTTGTCTTTTAAATCATATAGGAAAAGAACAGAGTAGTTGTAAATATAATTATGCTGGTTTATATTTACTTATATAGTTAGCTTTATAATGTTTTTTATTTCCTCATATAGTTTCAAGTTACTGTCTAGTATTCGATTTCAATCTAAAGGCACTTTAGCATTTCTTTTGCAGCAGGTCTACTAGTGACAAAATCCCTCAGCTTTTATTTATCTTGGAATGTCTTGACTTCTCTCTTATTTTTGAATGATAAATTCGCTTAATACAGAATTTGTTGTTGGAGAGGTCTTTTTTTTTCTTTTAGCACTTTACATATGTCATTCTGGTGCCTTCCAGCCCCATGATTTTTTATGAGAAACTGACTGTTAATTTTATTAAGAATCCCTTGTTGGTGATGAACCATGTTTGTTGCTTTCAAGATTCTCTTTTTGTCTTTGACTTTCAACAATTGTATTATAATGTGTCTTTCTGTGGATCTCTGAATTTATCTTACTTAGATATTGTTGAGCTTCTTAGAAAGACATATTTTGGAGAGTATTTGGCAATTATTTCTTCAAATATTCTTTCTGCTCCTTTCTTTCTTGTCCTTCTGGAACTCCCATTGAGTGTATCTTGGCATTCTTGATGGTGTCCCACATGTAACTGAAGCTCTCCTTATTTTTCTTTGTTCTTTTTTCTTTCTGTTCCTCAGACTGGATAATCTTAACTGGCCTGTTTTCAAGTCTGCTGATTCTTTTTCCTGACTATTCAGATCTGCGGTTGAATTTTTCATTTCATTTATTGTACTTTTCAACTCCAAAAAATTTCTAGTTAGCTCATTTTATACTTTTTATTTCTTCGTTGATATTCCCTGTTTGGTAGGACATTGTCTTCCTGGTTTCCTTTAGTTATTCATTCTTAGTTTCCTTAGTACTTTGGGCATAATTAGGACAGTTGATTTATAGATCTTTATCTAGTAAGTACAATGGCTGGAATTCCTCAGGGATAGTTTTTCTTCATTCCTTTTTTCTTGTTTCTTTTGGTGCTTCATTTTTAACATCATTTTTAATATCATAATGTGGTAATTCTAGAAATCAAATTATTCTCTCTTTCCAGGGTTTATTTTTGTTGCTCATAGTTTGTAGTTGTTTAGTGACTTTTCTAGACTACTTGTATAAAGACTACATTCTTTGTCATGTGTGGTCATAAAGTCTCTGTTTAGCTTCTTAGTGGTCAGCTAGTGAAATTTGACAGACTTCTTAAATACCTGGAGCCAAATAATAAATAAATTAATAAATTAAATTAAATTAAATTAAATTAAAAACACTCTCCTAGTCTTTGCAGATTAACTGTGTTAAGATACACCCCTTCAGTGCTTTCAGTCAGGCTGTTTACGTCTCTGCTTTGTCCTTCATGTCCCACATTGGCAGAGACCAAATGTCATCCAGATATGAAAGACTAGAGTATTCTCAGGTTTCTCTAAACATGGTTCCAACCCTGGACATGTATGTGCCCCTTTAGATTCCCTAGTATATGTGGAAACTTTCAAAGTCTTTATACCCACCCCTCTGTGTATTTTTCTCCCAGCATCATCTTCCCAGGTTTTTTCATTTGTGTGCCATGTGCCTGTCTGTTATCCCTTAAACCAGGAGATTGTATCTCCCATACTTCCTTTTAAATGATTTTAACAGATGCTGTCCAGGAGAAAGTTCCAAGGTGAGCGAAACAAAGGCAAGCCCCTTAGCCAGTCCTTTAGGGAATCTCCAGGCATGCCAAACCACATAATCACAGTTCCTTGAGAGCAAAATCCATATTACCCTCTCTGGTATCAGCAAACCACACTAGGAACATGGGCTGCCATCCTCATGTTCAGTTAGATGCCACCAAGGTGGGGAACAGGGGATAGGAAGTGAGTAAGTTAAAACACCACAGTACTCTCTTACCAAAATATAGCAGTTTCTTTATTCATTAAGCATTCCTTGACTGTGGTAAGCTTTTAAATTCATTTCCAGAGTTCTGATAAAGTTGATTCTGACACTTTTTGCCAGCTTAATTGTTGCTTTAGTGAAGGGACAAAGATTTGGGGTTCTCTATGCTACTCTTATATTTTGCTATGCCACTCTTATATTAGTATAATTTTAAAAATCATTTTTGGGGCACCTGGTTGGCTCAGTTGGTTAGGCATCTAACTCTTGATTTCAGCTTGAGTCATCATCTCAGGGTCATGGGATCAGGCCCCATGTAAGGCTCTGTGCTCAGCAGGGAATCTGCTTGAGGATTCTCTCCCTCTCCCTCTGCCCCTGCCCCTGATTGCACTCTCTTGCTCTCAAATAAATGGGAAAATCTTTTAAAAAATCATTTTTATATAATTTTCTGTGAATTGTATATTCATTTGTTCATATTTTGCTAGGTTATTAACTTTTTCTAACTCACTTACAGTATTTTACTTAGTAGGGAAACTAACCACTTGTCTGTGATAGAAGTTTCATATACATACTTCCCAGTTTGTCATTGGTTATTTGTCTTTGTGATGGTCTTGCCACTCAGGTTTTTTTCATTTTTATTCTGTGTAGTTAAATTTATCAGTATTTTTCTTTCATAGCCTTTGGACTTAGGAATCCTAATTATCAAAGGGTTTCCCTACTCTAAGACTATAAGATGATTCATCCCTATTTTTTATTAGAATGTTCATGGCTTAATTTTCTCACATTTAAATTCTTGATCCATTTTGGATTTATCTTAGTATGAGTTGTGATTAGCAGATCCAACCTTTTTTCTCCAAGATATTCATATTCTTAAAAAAGAGATATTCTTAAGTTTAGCAAGTATTAGTTAATCAGGCAGCTTCTGTGAAAATATGAATAGTTAAATTACTGGCATTGATCTTGTTTTAGGTTGACCTGGTTTTGAATCCTAGCCCTTGTCATTTAATCATTGTATGAACTTGGATAACCCATTCACCCAGTGGGAATCTTCTGTTTTCCAATCTGTAGACAGTGATAGTTGTTTCTGTCCAGACTATCACATAAGGTTATTACAAATTTAGCCAATACAATGTCTATGCCAGGGGCTGTAGGTGCTTACAATGCTAACCACAGTGTAAGACAGTGGTAATGATAAGAATAAAATCATAGCAGCACTTTGTATTTGAATGGTATTCATTCCTACCTAAATACAATAACGCTGAGACAATCCAATGCAATGCCTGGCACATAATAGGTACCTAATTAGTATTTGTTTACATATTTATTGAATTTCTATTGACTCTATTGAATCTACTATCTGCCAAGAACTATTTTTTCACTGAGCAAAACACTCCAAACTCATGAACTCATGAAATTTATGTTCTGTTGGAATGAAGAAGTACAATAATCAAAATAAATAAAATGTATGATATGTGCTCTAGTGAGCAATGCTAAGGAGAAAAAATAGCCAGGGAGAGGGAAAGAGTATCAAGGGTTGAGAGGTGCAATTCCAAATAGGACAGTCAGGGAAAGCCTCTCTGACAAGTTGACATTTGCACGAAGATATAAAGGAGGTGGGAAAGAAAGTGAGTTGTGTGGTGGTTGCCCAGGGGGAAAACCAGGCAGGCAGAAGGAACAGCAAGAGCAAAGCCCCAAGGCTGGGGGATAAGCAGAGGTTGGAGCAACTGAGCACAATAAGCAAAGGTGAGAATATTGGAGAGGGCAAGAGACTGAGGAAGGAGACCAGAACATGTACAGCATGGGAAGATAGGCTTTTATTCTGTGAAAGGTGGAAGGCCACTGGGGGGTTTCAAAGAGATTAGAGACATGATATGACTTGGGTTCTAACAGGAGCCATCTGGTGTGTGCAGAATAGATTGAAGGGGGGCCAGGGAAGAAAGAAGAGTGCCATTAGGAGCCCTTGCAGGCATCCAAGCAAGAAATGATGGTGGCTTGGGCCATGTCAGTAGGAGTAGGGGAGAAGGAACGTGGGTGGATTCTAGATCATTCATGAACATAGAGCAGACAGGCTTACTGGTAGATTGGATGGGATGTGAGGTGTCAGAGAGAGAAAGGGGTTCAGGATGACTCCAGATTTTTTGTTGAGTGGATGAAGGAGTTACCAGTTTTATACCTGTGGAAACTGAGGCACACAGAGTTTAGGGGGCCCCATCCAAGGCCTGAGCCCTGGCTTACTGAGCACTGGCCCATTGTCCCTCATTGCAGAGGAAAGGCTGGAGAGATGCGCAGCCCCACCAGGTGGGCAGCCTCACCCTCCGACTGCCCACTGGTGCTGCGGAAGCTCATTCGCAAGGAAGACATTCGGGCTGGCTGCAGGTGCATGGTGAAGGCACCGCTGGTCACCGACGTGGAGCTAGAGCGCTTCCTGTCTGCACCCCGTGACCCTGGCCAGGTCCTGGTTTTCGGGATAGTCTCAAGCCAGAACCCCACCAGCACCGCACAGCTCCAGTGGCTGCTTGACACACTCTATAGTCACCGGCAGCAGGGCCGTGCCTCACCCTGCATCCAGGTGGGTCATGGGCCCAGCTGAGGAGGTCCCAAGGTCCAAGCATCAGGAGCCCCAAGGGGGAGACACCCACAGGGATGCTAGGACTGAACATCTGGCAGAGAGACTGTCCTTCAACCTCAGCACATGGGCCCCCTCTCACTTCCTTTTCTTTTTGGGGCCTTTGCATATACTCTTCGACATGCTGTCTGCCATGTTTTGCCTCTCTTCTCTCTCTCTGACTCATCCTCTTGTCCTAAGACGAATGTCACCACATTGAAGTGGGCACTCTTTCTGACTAAGAACTTTACTGCCATTTTCATCCAGAGCACTCCCCCCGCCCCTAGCTTGTGGTTATGTATTGGGATGCATGCTTGGGGCAGAGATGGACTCACCAATGGATACTCAAGACACAAGAATGTTCACAGACTATGGCCAAGTTCCTACTGTGTGCTGGCCTCGTGCCAGACCCCCAGAGGGGCCTCCCAGCATGGTGAAGCAACAGCTATAGCAGCCCTGAGCAGGACCATGAAAGGCCAGCTCCAGGGGCTCAGGAGCTGGGAGCAGGACCTGCCACCTTCAGAGAGCCAGGGAGTCTCCCAGGATGAGAGGGTTTGGGCAGGTGGGTGAGTGTTCCTGTCAGAGGCAGCAGCCTGTGCAAAGGTGGTCAGGGGGTCCCTGTTCATTGTGGTTGACGTCTCAAGGATCTGTCAGGGGCACATAGAACACTCCTAGTCCTGTCCTGGCTACAGGGTCATTCCTGAGTCTCATCATCATTCTCCCTCAGTAGCCATCCCTAGCAGGGTTAGCAGAGTTCAGGGGTAACACAATCCCCACCCTAACTGGAGCAGAGGATGCTGTGTGAGCATGTCAGCTTCATGTCTACCTGCTGACTTCCTTCAAGTTTTCTGGCCCTATATCCTCTCTGGTCCACCGTCTGCCCCTTCTTCCTGCTTGGCATTGGAACCCTTCTGATTAGACTCCAAAAGCCCTTTTCCTGGTCTTGTACATCCAAGCTGTATCTGTTTTCTAGAGTCGGCCCCAACTTACACAGATTTAGTGAACACTTATTGAGTCCTGCCCTATGCTCATTGCTATATAGATATAGGATCCCTGCCTATGTGGGAACTTAGAGGTGCCTTTAATCTACCTCAAGGGCATTAGTTATCTGTAAGCATAGAATGCACAGCAGTCCAGCCCAGCATGAGTAGCGTGGATGGGGATGGGTCCTGACCTTGAATCTGAGGGAGGAGTGGGCAGCCCACATTTAAGGGATGTGGAGGATGGATCTGGAGAGAGGTGTTGGGTTTCGTAGCGACTCTGGTTTCACCATTCCAGTGTATGTGATTAAGGCTGAAATGTTCCCTAACATTGTCTTGCTCTGAAAGCTAGAATGCCAGATACAGTTCTGGATTTCACATTTTAAATTGAAACATTAGGCAGGACAGCTGGAGGCACCTGGAATAAAAGGCAGATAAAACCAGAAAACATTATACATTAGCCATTTTAAAGGGTGTGTCAATGTGGTGTGTCACCACATTGAAGTGGGCACTCTTTCTGACTAAGAACTCCAGAAAGGAGGAGGGGGAAGAGACCAGCATTGCTCTGGATTGACGAGGCCACACCTTGTGATGTAGGTTTGACTCAGGTCCCAGCACTGGATCTAATGACAGGGAACTGTCCAGAGAGGCAGCCAGCAGTGGGTAGAGGGTGGAGGAATCCTGAAAATGGGGACACCCATGAATATGGTATGCCTTCAAATCTCCAGTAGGGCTTCTTCCAGGCAGAGGGAACAGTCAAGTCCTGCAGACCCTAGAGGGTGGAGCTAGTGGCTGTCATGTGGTGAGGGGCAGTCATCTCCATGACACCCTTCACCAGCAAAAGGCCCTAGATAGACCCAGATGCCTCGATGGTCATGGCAATGGTCACGGGAGGTGTGTGTGCAGGAGTTGAACAGCCCATTGAGCAGGAGTTGGGAGGTGGTGTTGAATGGGGATCTGGGACTTCACAGGAAGCTGGCTAGCCTGAGAATGCAGAAATCAGTGCATCCTCTTGGCGTAGGATGGATGACCGCTTACTTCTGTCTTGGCAGTGTCGGCATGACCCCTACCGCCTGCTGCGGTATGACCTGGACAGCTCCCTGCAGAAGGACCCACCCCTGCTGGTGAAGAAGTATGCTGTGTTGCCGGGGATGATTCTGGTGAGCTGGGGCCCACCAGGGATACAGCGCCAACCGCTTGCCAACGTAGTCTCCTGCAGTCCCTACCCTTGTGGAATCAGAAATGGGAGGGGAAAGGAGAGAGCATCTGTGAGATCTGAGGCCCAGAGAGCTGAAGGCCTGACTGAGAGTCACCCAACACACAGAGTCAGGGCAGGAGTCCAGTCTCCTGTTCCCACCTGACCCCATGCATCCCTCATCCTGGAAGACTCAAGGGAGCAGGCCATACCCAACCTAAAGAACCAAATTCTCTTCATCTGGTTTGTTTTGTTTTGTTTTAGAGATTTATTTATTTACTTATGAGGGGGAGGGGCAGAGGGAGGAAGAGAGAAAGAATCCTCAAGCAGACTCTCCACTGAGCATGGAGCTTCATGCAGGGCTTGATACCAGGACCCTGAGATTATGACCTGAACCAAAGTCAGGAGTCGGACATTTAACTGACTGAGCCACCCAAGTGCCCAAGTGCTCCCTTCTTCATCTGTTTTTAAGTAACTTTTTACCAAAAACAGGGGATTGTAAAAAATATATACATATATATACATATACATGTTATGCCCCAATAATGGGTCCGAGATTAAAGGAGCGAGACTGATACAAAGCAAAGGTCAAGCAAAGCTTTATTTCGCACCAAGCATCAAGAATCTAACCGAATGTTCAGGGCTGCACTTCTTACAAGAGAGGGCGACCCTTCTCTGTTTCACAGACTAGCTTTTAAGGGCAAAGGCCATGCAGTCAGGCCTGGCCACGCACAAGTGGCCAATGAGATTGTAACACACACAGGAAACTCCACAGTGATGCTAGGTGACCAATTGAGTTACAATTTACCCTAGTAGACATTTGAACCAGCCTATTACACCTTGATTGGGATTGGCGCCCAAAAGGCTCCCAAAGGGCGGGGCCCATACTCCTTGGTAACCAGGGAGACAGTATGCATCCCCCCACTGATCAGATGTCTCCACCTGGCCTAAGCCACCTTTGTATCTGGGCTTTGTTACCTGAAGCTGGTTTCTGGGACTTGTCTCCAAGTAAATCCCCTGGGGGGAAGGGGAGTAGGGACAGTTTCTAAATAGGTCCTAACAATACATATACATATACATATACATATACATATACATATACATATACATATACATAATATATGCACCATGTATGTACTGGACTCCTGCTAGCTCCAGCACAATCGGAACATCTAGGCCATACCCGTGGTGTGCCTTTGGCTTTTTCAGTCTTTTTTCTAACTTTGGGGTTCTGCTTTTGTAATTGTGATTTTAACCATTACATGAGAATCTGTCATTTGATTCCTCTGCCTGTGAGCCTTTTGTTGGACATTTAGGTTTTTTCTGGGTATGGTTACATAACAAATAACATGCTAATGGATATGCTTGCACAGAAATCTTTAGACAGATGTCTATTTGCTGGAGCCTGACATTAGAAAATGGGGGTACAGAGAGCAGTAGGACAAGATCCCTACGCTCCAGAGGCTCCCATCCCATGGGACCAGCTGATCAGTGCACAGGGATAAGTGGGCCAGCCAGCTGTAGGTGGGTGTGGTGGGACCCTCTGAGCAGGAAGAAACACTTGTGTGTGAAGGGGCATCTGAGCAGGTGGGCTGGCAAGGGCAAAGGTTGGAATGGTGGGGCTGCCCTCTGGCTTGAGAGGCCTGGGTGGGGAACAGGCTCAGCCACACCTGACTGGGCAGCTTGAGGAAGGCAACACCCTTTCCCCCACCACCAAAACCACCAGGGAAAGGCCTGGCTTCATGCATAAGCTCTGAGGGCCCCGGGCACGGGCCTGAGATTCAGTGCTGGTGTGCTGAGGGCCCCTCCCACCGTGTGCTTCCTGTGTATCCACAGATGTTCGCCGGGGGGAAACTCCTTTTTGGTGGCTGTGTTTTGAACGGTTATGGCTTCAGTAGGCAGAATCTGCTGAAACAGATCTTCCAGGCTCGACAGGACTGCAAGATGGGCTACTTCCTGCCAGACAACTACAAGTTTAGGTAAAATGGGAAAAACTTGGGATGCAGGACAGGCACGGGGTGGGCCTCATTATGGGAGGGACACTGGTGAGGACAGAAGCTGGCAACAAGCAGAAGACTTCTCAGGTTAGCAAGGGGGAGTGAGGTCATGCTGTTGGTTTCTCTGAAACACAAGTTGAAGAAAAGGTCCCTCTGGAGAAAGGGGAACATGGGATGGTTTGCCCAGTGCACGAAATCATGAAGACACGTTTGAGTAGGCGTCCTAGTGATACCTCCACCTTTTTCCCCATCATGACCTACCCCATCTTGTGTGTAATCCCTGTCCTGCTTCTCTGTTTACATCAGGGGCTCGTAGAGAAGGGTCCCTCATGAAGTGAGCTCAGGCCCTTGGCAAGGGAAGTGGGGTGGTGCTGGCTTGAGGCTGCCTCTTGGCCACTGAGTGTAGGCTTTTCAACCAGGTGACACCCATCTATTGAGTGCCTCCCAGGCACAGCTTGGGTGAGATGAACAAGGGTTGGTCTCTTAGCTCAAGAAGCAGGCAGCCTTGTCCAGGGAAGGAGCCCACAGTTTATGACATTGCTGGAGGCTATGTTAGGAGTGTATTCTGAAATGCCTGGGTTGTACAGTGAAAACCTTACTGGGTCAGGGGTCCCAAGAAAAGTCAGGAGCCCCAACTCTGGTCTTTATAGGCCGGGGGACCATTTGCCTCCCTAATCCTCACTGTCCTCACCTTTAGAATGAGGATGATAATTCCCACCTCTTATGAAAGTGTGTTTGCCAAAGTGTCATATAAACTATAAGGTGAGGGCACCTGGGTGGCTCAGTCATTAACTGACTGCCTTTGGCTCAGGTTGTGATGCCAGGGTCCTGGGATTAGGTCCCGTGGGGCTCCCTGATCAGCGGGAAGCCTGCTTCTCCCTCTCCAAATCCCCCTGCTTGTGCTTCTGCTTTCTCTGTCTCTCTGTCTCTCTCTCTCTCTGTGAAATAAATAAATAAAAGCTTAAAAAAACATAAAGTAAGGAGCAAACACATATACAAAGCATTACCTGCCTGAACACAGGGGCTCCCTGTGCCTGCACCCCTAGCATGCAAAATCCAGACAGCAACCCTACCCCACTCCCACCGGGGCCCCTCAGCTTTCTAGGAGCCCTGGAGTCAGTTTTTCCCCAGCTCACTGAGTTCGAGCCATGCCAGAACGTCTGCCAGACCCTAAAGAAGTTCCTCTAGGAGGAACTGTAGCTGTCCCATCCTGGACCACTTACTAGAGAGAGAAGGCAGGATCCCCAGGAGCCCAGAGACATCAAGAAAGGCAGATGCTGCCAGGTGCAGAGAGCAAAGTCACTGAGCCCCCACCACCTGAGACTGGAGGACGGTTTGGGGTATCTTACTGACAGTCCCAAGGAAAAAGAGAAATGGAGGCTCTGGGTCTGCTCAGGTTCAAGAAAGAACTACACCAAAAACAGAGGGGGTAGGAGGATGCCATCCAGAAGGCCCAAACTGAGGATGAGTGGAAGCCACTGGAAGGTGCCGAAGACAGCAAGCAAAGGCATATTCAGAGACATTTGACTAATGGGGTGTTGGGCGTGTGGTAGATGGGGAGTGAGAGAGGCCCAAACTAGTGACAAGCAGATATAGCTCTTTATTTGGCTGCCAGTGTCCTTACAAGAACCACTTACCCTCCCTGCCTCAGCTGCTTTGTCTATAGAGCAAGAATTAGCATAGTTTTCACTGCACTGGGTCCTGAGGATTGGATGAGTCAGGCATGTGTGAGATCCTGGCACATCACTACCACCTGTTGACACGTTACAAATTACAGTTGTGACTGCTGTCACCATTACTTAATGAATTCTAGGCTCCTAATTTGTTATATGCAAGGGTTCGGAAAGGACTTCATGCTCACAAATTGAAGATTTCAGTAAGTTTTTAGGAACGGTGGCAAGAGAATTAACAAACTACACACACATGGACACACGGAGATACACAGACGCACACACAGATGCAGACAAAAACCCACACATATAAACACACACACAGACACATACACAGAGAGACACACAAACACACAGACACACACAGACACACTCATGTGTGCACAGTCCAGGTTTTTGCAAGTGGAAAGGGGAGGATTCCTGAGACTATAAACCAGTAGGACTCCTCTTAATTCTAGAATGGCCTATTAAGTTGGCAGTTTAAAGGCACTTAGAGAAAAAAGGGAATGGAATTCAACAAGAAAATGTTGCCATAACAACAGTTCTTTTATCTACATCTGTGAAAGGAACCACCTCAAGCTCAGTGGTGTAAAACCACACAGCCATTTCCTATTATTGTCTCTGAGGGTCTGGGGGCTGAGGGGCTCAGCTAGGTAGTTTTTGCTTGGGTTCTCTCATGTGGTCATGTCAGAAGATGACGGTGACCGGAGTCATCTCAAAGACTTGCTCATTCCCATGCGTGGCCGTCCCTGCACTTGCAGCCAGAACACTTACACCTGGCTTTTCCGTGTGGCCTGGGCTTCCTCAGATATGGCAGCTGGGTTCCAAAGCGAGTGTCCTGAGATGCAGCCAGGTGGGAGCTGTGTTTCCTCCTAAGTCAGTAGCATCCTCTTGCACTGCCTGTGGGTCCCTAGGGCCAGCCCACATGCCTCTCGATGGGAAAGATGTCAAAGAATTTCTGGACGTGTTCTATAGCCAGCCACTTGTCCAATTCCTCTTCCAGAAGGGTAACTGGAATAGTAGTGAGACGCTGTCAGCCTAGAGTATCTAACTTTAAGGAAGACACTGGGTGAGATCGCTTGTGAGACTTTGGTGAGATCCTTACGAACAAGGTGGATCAATGTGGCTCAGGCAGCTGCTTGTTCGGCTTGTTCTGCTACACCCAGCAAGTGGTGATCAGGCTGAAGGGCAAACCTCTGTGTTCGGCCTGTCCACTTTTCCCCAAAATATGTAACTTGGATGTGTTCCTGGAAGGCTAACCGATTAGTTGGCCCCTAGATGGGGAAGGATGACAGAATGGAGGTTTGCAGTAAGCTCAGCCGCCAACGGTGGTTTGGAAGGAAGTAGAGCAAATGTTCACTTTTTGTTTTGAGAGGTATATGGTCAGTGGATGTGGAAAGTGCCAGCGTAATAGACCACTTTGTTGAAAAAGCATCTTAGAAGTCAAAGCTTGCGGTGTAGCACAAAGGAGATGCAGTTTCTGGAGTGCTACTGTTTTCATTTCTGGGTCCTCTGTTACAAGAGGGAGCTGGCAGGCACCCTCACATCCAGAGCTCTGGTGGGAGGGTGCCCTCACTGTCCCTGGGTGGGAATATCTTTTTTGCCAGAGTAGACTTTCAGCGTGCTTGGTTTTGTATAGCTCTAGTGCAAGGATTCAAGGCAGGGACGTGAGAGGGAGAGGAGACAGGTCTACAGAGTAAATGCAGTGAGGTGGGCAGAGCTGGAGGACAGATCCAGAAGGCCTGGGCTGCTCACTGGGCACTCAGGGGGGCCAGACACAGAGACAGCCCTCAGTCTGGATTTGGGGTCTGTGAGCCCACCATGGAGGAGCAAGGGCTATGAGCAGGAAGAAGAGCTAGGTCTGTCTGTGGCCAGCGAAGGAGCTTGGCTGCCCAGGGAGGCAAGTCTCCCCACTGAGGCCTGAAAGCCCCAGCAGAGAGTGAGATGGCTCCCTGCTGGGAGTAGATGGGTTGTGGCAGAGCAGAAGGGGAGGGGCAGGCCAGGCCAAGGATAGCTGAGGGGAGATTCATGAGGGCCTGACAAGCCAGCTCTGCCCTGGGGAGCAGGCCGTGGGTGGGGAAGGGGCTGCAAGGCCTTCTGCACCTGTTAAGCTGGGCCAGCCTCAAAGGCCTACCTCCCTTTTTTTGTGTCCTTTGCTCAGCCCCAGGGCATGGCATACAGAACCCTCTTGGGCGTTTTCATTGAATGATGACCTAGAGCTGATTTTTATCCCTGGGAGGCAGAGGCCAGTTCAGACTGAAGAAGGATTGCTTGACAGAGTGTCCACTGATAACCAGCTGCCCTGGTCATCCAGCCGCCCCTCATGTGCCTCCAGTGATGGGAGGCTCCTCTCCCTGGAAGCAGCCCCCACTTTTAATGTAAAAGTCCTGCCACTCTGAGTGCCTGCCCGGGCTTGTGCTCAGCACTGGGGATTTGGAAGTGAACACGATCTCTACATGCTTCACCTTGGCCGATCCAAAGATGCGGAAGTCAATGAGAAAATGAGTGAAGGGGACTGATCCCTAGAAGAATGCAAGTCACAACCACAGTGAAATACCACTTCGTACCCATTAGGATGGCTACCATCAAATAAGCAAAACCAGCACGTTTTGGTAAGGCTGTGGAGACACTGGAATGCACATGTGCCATAGGCAGGACTGTGACATAGAACAGCAGCTGTGGAGAATAGTACGGCACGTCCTCAAAAAGTCAAACAGAGAATGATGATCCAACAATTTCAGTTGTGGGTAGATACTAACAGAATTGAAAGTGGGGTTTCGAAGAGGTATTTGTATACCTGTGTTCATAGCAGCACTATTCATAACATCCAGGAAGAGGAAGCAACCCAAGCGTCCATCAGTGGATGAATGGATAAAGAAAATGTGGCCTGTGCATACAGTGGACTATAGCCCAGCCTTAAAAAGGAAGGAAATTCTAGCATAGGTCACAACACGGATGCGACTCAAGGACATTATACTTAGTGAAATGAGCCCGTCACAAGAAGACAAACACTTACCTGAAGTCCCTAGAGGTCAAATGCACAGAGAAGAAAGGAGGGTGGTGGCTGTCAGGGGCTGGGGGGGGGGGGGGAACAATGGGGAGTTGGTGTTTACTGTGGACAGAGTTTCGGTTTGGGAAGATGAAAAAGTCTGGGGGTAGATAGCGGTGATGGCTGCACAGCCATGCAAGTGTACTTAACACCGCTGAGCTGGGCATTGGCAAATGGGTCTATTTTATATTATGTACTTTCAATCACAACTTAAAAGTGGAGGGTTAGGGAAGATGCTCTGTGCGTGCTTGCAGCTGAGGGAGGGGGAAGGAAAAGGGCTGATTTGGTCTCCAGAGCCCACCCTCCCCACTCTGGTAGCACCAGGTCCCATTCTCCATCCGCCCAGGGCCAGGCAGAGGAGACCGTCTCCCAAGCTGCCAGCATGTTTCATTTGCCAACACAGCCCCAGGCCTGGTGGAGGGCCTCACCTGGGGACACTGCCGATGCTGCCCGCATCCTGGTCACCCTGACTGTCTCATTGTGTAACCTGCTATCGGTAGCTCTTACCTAGGATTCCTTTACCAGTGTCCCACTTGGCTGGACTCCCATTTCTCCATTTACCTGTGCTTTGAGTTCCTAGGAAACGCTGAGCTGTGACCCATCCAGGGTGGTGGACATGGGGTTGGGGACAGGAGGAAAAACCCTGAGCACCACCATGGTGCTCAGGAAGTCCCAAGAGACTCACTCCCAGGATCTACTTCCCTAACACCTCTGTCCACCCAGGACCAGGAACAGGGGAGACTGCTCAGCCCATACTTCCATTTTTTATCTTTCTAGGGTTTTCTAAACAATGGAGGATGCCCTCCTCTTCCCTCCCCTGCTTGTCTTTTGTCCCTGAAATGCATTGCCCTCAAGCAAGTGGCATAGAAGGGGCTCAATAGATAGGAAGAAACAATGAATAAAAGGGCCTGTCCTGTCTCCTATTGATTAGTTTCCTAAGACTCCTGTAACAGTGGTCCACACACTGAGTAGCTTAAACTGAAATGTATTGTGTCATGGTTCTGGAGGCCACAGAGGTGCAGGCAGGGAAGTGCTAGGGTGCTAGGGAAGGCCTGGTTCCAGGCCGGTCTCTGGGTTTCTGGTAGTTCCTTGACTTTATGGCAGCATTATTACTCCAGGCTTCACGTGATATTTTCCTGTCTGTGTGTCTGTGTCCACATTGCCCCCATTTTTAGAAAGACTTTGTTTATTTATTTATTTATTTATTTATTTATTTGACAGAGAGAGAGAGAGAGAGAGATCACAAGTAGGCAGACAGGCAGGTAGAGAGAGAGGGGGAAGCAGGCTCCCTGCTGAGCAGAGAGCCCGATGTGGGTCTTGATCCCAGGACCCTGAGATCATGATCTGAGCCGAAGGCAGAGGCTTTAACCCACTGAGCCACCCAGGCACCCCCCCCCCCCGCCTTTTTATTATAAGGACACCAGGTATGTTGAATTAGAGGTCCACCCTACTCTGGTATAACTTCCTCTTGACTCATGACATCTGCAGTGACCCTATTTCCAAATAAGGTCACAGTCTGGGGTACTGGGGGTTAGGACTCCACCAATCTGTGAGTTTGGGGAGGGGACACAAGCAGCCCATAAGGGTGTGCATGATGGCTTACTTCCCTGGCCGCCTGTGCTCTCTCCTTTGCTCACTTTATGGAGCCCTCCTGCCTCTCTGATGGTCTGTGCTGGGTGCACAGGTGTTGCTGACATAGAATTAAGGTGATTCCACCGAGGCCAGAAAAACCAAGCTCCAGGGGTCTCTGGGTCCCCAGGGGTCAGACTCTTCCATTACTCACCCTGGAGAAGAAAAGCCCCGCACCCTTTTTCTGTTGGAGCTGGAATGTTAAGTGGTAGCACCAAGCCAGTGCTGCAAACTCGGGACTCCCTCTGGCTGTGCCGCTGCTGAGCCTTGCCCTCCCTTTCCTTCCTCCCTTACAGCGTTCCAACCTCCACCCCAGTCCCGGAAGACCCTGACTCAGCCAAGAAAGCAATATCGGAAGATATCCAACAAAGCTTCTCCTCGTTGGCCATGGGGGACAAGGTGGAGGAGTCCCCTCCTGAAGCCGAGAAGAAGTAGGTGGCCACCCCAGCCCCGGGGCCGAGGGGCCCTCCTGTGGTCAACAGAAGGGGCATGGCTCACAGCAGGACCCCTGGCTCTGCCACAGTCCACAGAGTTCCTGTGGGGCTAAGTGGCTTTGGGCAAGTCACTTCCCCCTCCCCCCTCCCCTGGGCGTGGGTCATCTCCAGCCATCCCTGATCTGGCCCATTTCATCACCACCATGTCCAGCTGGGCACCAAGCCTGCTCCCTGGAGCTGCAGGCAGTGGCCTGGGTGGTAGAGATTGAGGTCTTGTGTAGTCTCTGCTGTGAAACCCTACAACCCAGACCATCAATCTGAGAAGGGTAGACACTGCCTGTTGTCTCCCTACAGGAAACTTTCTAGACCTGTCAGAAGTCTACTAACTTGGCCACATTGACTGAAGCGAATTACATATTCTGTAAGAGTGTAAAAATCACACATTTCTTATGAAAATAGAAAAGCAAACTTGTGAGCCCCTAGAAAGGTCACAGGTACCGCTGGGACCTCCAGGTTGGAGCAACACGCAGAGGGCTTCAGCTGTGCAAGGCAGAGGGCCAGGCCCACTTCTGCTCAGGCCAGGGCAGGGCTCTGAGCGCTGTTTACACCAGTTCTCTCCATCCATTTCTCAGCATTTGCTTCTCTCTATTTTGATTTTTAGAATGAAATCGCCTGAAGTGGATTTGCCTGTTCTCAGCAAAGTCAGGAGGGGCAGTAAGAAGGTGGTCCCCTGGAAAAAACAGGCCTCCAAGCGGTGATGCTGTCCCTGTGGCTACCCAGAGCTCTAGGCCTGGACACAGCTCCTCTCACGTCCACCCAGCCCTGCCTCCCAACTCCCCTACCCCCTTTCTCTGAGCCTCTGCATAATAAATAAGCATGTCTCCAGCATCTGGGTGAGGCCATGGGATACGCTGGCTCCTACAAGGCCCCTCAGCCCTGTTCTAGGCTGAATTCATGGAAACTTGGTTTCTCTGACCCAGAGCTTCCTCTGTAACCAGTTAATCAGCCAGAAAATCCTACATTCCCAAGGAAACAGATGCCTCACTGCAAGGGGGCCAAGCCAAAGGGTATATTAACTCTGAGGAGGTCGTGGATGGGACTAAAGTGTGCCCTCCGACCCTTAACAGGGTGGAAAAGGGCTCTGCTTCTGGCCCAGGTGGGTAAGAGTGGATGAGAGAGAAGACGGAGGAGAGAGACCGAGATGGAGAGGAAAAACAGATGGAAGAAAAGACGGAGGGAGAGATAAGAGAGCCACTGAGAAGTGGGCAGGGCAAGGACTGAGGGAGGAGGAAACTAGGGAAGAGGGAGAATAAGGGAAAGGGGCACAGAATGGGATGGAAAAGATGGCGGCAGACCGTGTCTGGGGACCCTTTGGTGGATCCCAAAAGCCAGAATTCCTGCGGCACCCCCGTGTGTAAATGTCCCCATGTAGGCCAGCCTCAGTACTCTTTGGTGGATTAGACACCCCTTCTCGAGCTGACAGGCCTGAAGAGTCCTTACCAGCATCAGGAGCCCTGAGATGGCAGCCCCTTCTGCACCTCTCAGGGGTTGACTACCTCCCCGGTGGCAGTCATCAGCTCTGGGTATGTTTGTCTGAGTCTCCCGAGAGCCACTTGCCAGAGCAGGGCCTGGACCCCAGAGGGTCTGCCTGGTTCTCCACACTTTGAAAAGAGTTTAGGCCCTGATCTGTGGGCTGTGTTTGGTGAGGAGCTCTACACTTAACTACTTGTGCTCCTTTGGAATAGATGTTTTTCTCATCTGAATTTTTTGAGGTTTAATTTTTATCCTTTATATCATTCAAAGGCCTGTTTTGAATTACACATATATTCCCCTAAAAATGGATTTGAAATGACATCCTATGTTCTTAAGCCTGCATCTCTTCATACATAAGGGTTTGATATTTTCTAGGGGTCCTGGGCATCTAACTACTCTCCCTCCATAACCCCCTCTCCGAGCACAAGGGCATATAAGGATTAGAAGGCAAGGGAAAACAAGTCTACCTCTGTGCTGGCATGCAGGCACTCTGAAGCCCCTCAGGCAGGACATTGGAATGGAGACACTGGACCTCCTACCTTCCTTCCCGAATTGAACCCTTGGGCCTGGTTGCTAAGTTGTGTACTTCAGAAGCTGTGTGCACAGGAACCACAGAACTATCTCTACAGGGCAGGCCCCAGTTGACTCAGGGTGCTTGCCACATTGAAAATGGGCCCAAAATATGCAGACTTGAGAAGGGAGGTCTCCCACTTGTGAAATAGGGCCCAGTGAATATCCAGTGCTACATAATCAAATTGTCCCTTGAGAAGGGAGAAAAGGAGGAGCCGCTTTCTCCAGAGAAACACCAGGAGAGGAGGATAAGGCTTCACCCCCTCAACAATGCCCTCAACAAACGAGGTATGATGGGAAGATGTGAAATTATCTGAAAGAGTCTTAAACTCTTGTCTCACTAGAGCAGCTAGACTTTTCCTTAAAGCTCCCTCCTGTCATCTTTCTTGGATTAGGGAGGTCCAAGGCTTTCTAAAGCAAAAAGATATAGCATGACTTGAATGGACACTCCAGAGATGGCAAATACATGTCATCCATGGTACTGTGTGTTCTGCCCAGGCCCCTGCAGGCATCATTAATCAATCACAACACTTTGAACTCAAATGATGGTTCAGAAAATATCCTTAGCACAAAGGTCCAGGCAACCACTGCCAGTTAACTATCAATTTTTGCCATCCATGGAGTAGTCCTCTCCTCTATCTGGATGTCAGTTTTTAGAAAGATTTCTTGGGGGAAGTGAGGGTGAAATTAGAGCCAGAGCCTAGATGTAGGTTTTGTTAGGAGGACTTGCTGTGTGCTATCTGTGCCAGTAGGGAAGTAAGGAATAACCAAATTACTCACCTCCTAGATACTCAGTCCATCGGGGGACACTTAATGGTCAGTAGCCCCAAGGTGTCTAGGAAATGGGAGGAGGATGCCCTTATCACTGAGCACTCTTTCCCCAGTTGTCGTTCCTGGTGACCCATTAGAAAGCCCCCCGGAAAAGAGAAGATTATGATGAATGGACTGAAAGAAAATTATAACTGGAAGGAAAAGCAGGGATTAGAGCATCTAATCTCTCACTTTATAAAGAGGGAGACTGAGACTCTGAGAAAGGAAGGGACTGCCAGAGGCCATACAGTCAGCGTATGGTTGCATTAGGCAAAGACCTTGATGCTGAATCCATTCTTTCCCCTCCTGCCAGGGCCAGAGGAAGAGGGAACCAGGCAAGACAAAGATCAGACTTCCAGTTCCCAAAATAGTATGAATTAAAGGGCCTGAAAACATTACATTGTGGGGGGGGGGGAACCTGGGTGGCTCAGTTGGTTAAGCAGCTGCCTTTGGCTCAGGTCATGATCACAGGATCCAGGGATCAAGCCCCACATCAGGCGCCCTGCTCAGCAAAGAGCCTGCTTCTCCATCTTCTGCTGCTTGCTGCTCTGTCTACTTCTGCTCTGTCAAATAAATAAATAAATCTTTAGAAAATTACATTGCAAACCACATAGAAATGTTGAATAACATAAATACTCTTTTAATGCATATAGGAGCTCACACAGTAGAAAGGAAAATCTACAGGCGGTGAAAAAAAGGACTCAGGAAACTAAGTAGTAAGCAAGCACTCAAACCACGGCTGTCCTGAGGCTGTTTTGTTCATCCCAATGACCCAGAACATGGGCTTTCTGGTTGTAGAGAGACATGAGACAAAACCTTGGGCCTGAGCAAGATACCAAGCTTTAAATAAGACTCCCAAATATAAATCTGGTACCCTTGATATAAAAGGACATGGGAATTTGAATATCTTAACCTTAGAGGAAAAAAAAAGTTAAGGATCCCTCAATGATGTATAACCCAGGTCTGTCTTCAGAGAGATTTTGGGTTTACACATACATACATGCTGTCCACGAGATCTAGGAAACCCTAAGAATGCTTGATGGAAGCAAACAAATCCTCTCTGAAGATGTTCATTCTCAACCTAAATTTCATAGGATTCCCACAGAGATAATCCAGTTGAGCGTGAGCTAAAAATCCAAAAATTAAAAAATATAAGCTAAAACAAATGAAAATATCAAACACTAAATTAGCCATCCAAGATTTTGGATATTGGACTTGTCAGACAATATAAAGTGTTTTTATTTAAATAAACAAAAGAAGGAATTGAAAACATAAGCAAAGAACAAGATATAACTAAACAAAAAAGAGATGGCCTGAATTTTGCTTCCAAACATGTCAGAGTAACTGGTACTGGAGGGGGTCCCTTGAAAAATAATAAGGAGAAAGTTCTGTAAACCCCTAGCTTTCTGTCAGAGATGTTTCCTGGAGCATGGTTCAGGGTATGACAGTATTAACTGAGGAGAAAGATCGGAATTTTGGGAGATAGTGGTGATTGGAATTTGTGGAGCAGGGTATCAGAGAAGAAGAGTTATGCAGAACTCTAGAACTCTGCCTAGGGAATCTCCTTGAGTCTTCAACTGAATGCTAAACTGCATATGTTTAGGGCATGACTTCATGAGGCCAGGTAAAGAACTACAGGGGAGGTGTGAACTGATAGTTCACAGGCTTGGGAGACGTTAAAGTTCTAACCAGTCAGAAGTAAACACATGAGCCAGTAACTTCTTTATCATCAGCCATAACAACTTCTTTCTAGATACATCTCTTGAGGCAAGGGAATCAAAAGCAAAAACAAACTATTAAGACTACATCAAAATAAAAATCTTCTGCACAGCAAAGGTAACAAAACTAAAGGCAACCTACAGAGTGGGAGAAGATATTAGCAAATGACATATCTGATCAAAGGTCAGTATCCAAAATATATAAAGAACTTATAAAATTCAACACCCAAAATCAATCTAACAAAAATGGGCAGAAGACATGAACAGATATTTCTCCAAAGAAGACATACTGTCGACCAACAGACACACGAAAAGATGCTCATTTGTCACCATCATGGAAATGCAAATCAAAACCACAGTGAGATATCACCTCACACTTGTCAGAATGGCTAAAATAACACAAGAAACAACATGTTGGCAAGGATGTGGAGAGAAAGGAATCCTCTTGCAGTGTTGGTGGGAATGCAAACTAGTGCAGCCCCTGCAGAAAACAGTATGGAGATTCCTCAAACAGTTAAAAATAGAACTACCTTATGATCCAATAATTGTACTGCTGAGTATTCACCCAAAGAATACAAAAACACTATGTTTATAGCAGCATTATAATAGCCAAGATATGGAAGCAGCCAAAGTTTCCATCAATTGACAAATAAAGAAGATACACATATATATATTCAACAGAATATTATTCAGCCATAAAAAATGAAATCTTGCCATTTGCAATGACATGGATGGAGCTATTATAAAGCTAAGCAAAACCAATCATCAGAGAAAGACAAATACCATTATTTCACTCATGTAGAATTTAAGAAATAAAATAGCAAAGTAGGGGGTGGGGGTAGGAAGAGAGAGAAAGAGAGATAAAAAACAGACTCTTAATTATAGAGAATAAACTGATGGTTACCAGAGGGAAGGTGGGTGGAGGAATGGGTTAAATAGGTATGGGCTTTAAGGAGTACATTTGTTATGAAGAGCACCAGGTAATGTATGGAATCGTTGAATCGCTAGATTGTACACCTATAATTAATACAACTAATGTTAACTAACAAGTTAAAAACTTAACCTCCCTCCCCCAAAAAAGTAGAGACCTGGCCTTTCAGTGGAAGCCAGTTCATATGAATAGGGATAAGCTGGTCTTGGAGTAAAGGCTAATCTAGACCCTCCCTAGTAAAATTTAAAAACAATTTTTTTAAGGATATTTTCATTTATTTGACAGAGTACCAGCAGGGGGAATGGAAGGGAGAGGGAGAAGCAGGCTCCCACTGAGCAGATAGCCCACTGTGGGGCTTGATTCCAGGTAGGATCATGACCTGAGCTGAAGGCAGATGGTTAACTGACTAGTCCACCCAGGTGTCCCTAAAAATAATTCTTGATAAAACTATAGGGACAGAAAAAAATAGATGAGGGGTTGCCTTGTTTGGGGATGACCATAAATGGCATGAGGGGTTGCCTTGGTTGGGGAGGGCCATAAAGGGCATGAGGGCACCTGGGTGGCTCAGTTGGTTAAGCGGCTGCCTTTGGCTCAGGTCATGATCACAGGATCCAGGGATCAAGCCCCACATCAGGCGCCCTGCTCAGCAAAGAGCCTGCTTCTCCATCTTCTGCCGCTTGCTGCTCTGCCTACTTCTGCTCTGTCAAATAAATAAATAAACAAATCTATAGAAAATTACATTGCCTTTAGTTTTGTTACCTTTGCATTTGGGGTGTGATGGGATTCTATTAAGTCTTATCTATGGCAGTAGATACCTGACTGTATACATTTGTCAAAACTCATAGAACTGTACACCAAAAAGACTGAATTTTACTATATGGCAGTTACACCTTAATTTTAAGATTATAAGAACCCTTAAAAGGATCAAGCTGATCTTCAGGTATAAAACTTCGTATTTTCGGGGCACCTGGGTGGCTCAGTGGGTTAAGCCGCTGCCTTCGGCTCAGGTCATGATCTCAGGGTCCTGGGATCGAGTCCCGCATCGGGCTCTTTGCTCGCAGGGAGCCTGCTTCCCTTCCTCTCTCTCTGCCTGCCTCTCTGCCTACTTGTGATCTCTCTCTGTCAAATAAATAAATAAAATCTAAAAAAAAAAAACTTCGTATTTTCATATGAAGAACTAAAATTGTAAAACTTCTGAAGAAAATATTTATAATTTTAAGGCAGACAGCAATTTCCTACAACAATACTAAAAAAGTAATGAAAAGAAAAATAATGGACTGCATTTTACCTAAGTTAAATATTTTGGCTCCTAAAAACAAAAACAAGAGCAAAAAACAATACTTTCCAAAAGGAAATGGAGCACCACAAATTTGAGAAAAATACAAATTTCTGGAATACCTAAGAATTCTTACAACTCAATTAGAGTATAAACCTATTTTTTTCTAACTAAGCAAAATATTTGAATAGACATTTTGAATTTTGAATTTGAATTTTGAATTTTAAACTAAGCAAAATATTTGAATAGACATTTTGTAAAAGAAGACAGATGACCAAAACAAAACCAAAAAAACCTACACAACAAGATGTCTATCATCAGTCTTTTAAAGAAATGCAAATTAAAACCACAAATGAGATACTACTAGATACTTATCAGAATGGCTACAAAATTTTAACTGAAAATTTAACAGCTATTGGCAAGTATATGGAGCAATTAAAACTCTCATACGTTGCTGATGTGAATGTAAAATGATACAAGTTAACTTTGGGAGACACTTTAGTGATTTCTCATAAGGTCACACTTATTATATGACCAGAGGAAGGAATCGGGTTGCGGAGCAGGCTGCAGACCCCATGGCATGAGGAGTGCCTAGAGGGACTGGGTTGATTAAGCCCGAACCCAAAGCCTCAAGGAGTCTCAGTCACGATGTTGCCATCTCTGCAGGGCTATCCCAGAGCTTGACTGTAAAAGAGAAGTTATAGACAGGTTTCAGCATTTTTTTTTAATTGAAATATGATGAAGTCTTTTAGGCTGAAACCCAAAAACCATAGTAAGAAATCTCCACAAGGACCATTTTGTCCAAAGACTAATGGGGCCAGAGCTAGAGCCATCAAGGCATCTGGTTTATAGGATAGAAACATCCATTGAGAGTAATTCTAGTTTCTGCCAATATGGCAAACTGGCGTGGACTTACTGGCTCCTTCCCTGCAAATCAGCCCTGGGGAAACTAGCTGATATGATCAAGAAAATATGATCTCAAAGGCCAAAATAACTAATCATTTACTGCAAAAGAAAGAGAGACACTGAACAAGAAATACCATCTGAAGCAAAACTGAAAGATCAGGGAAAAAAAAAGTAAGCAGAGTCAGCTTACGTAAGGAGACAAGGAAATATTTCAAGAACATCCCCCATATGTAATAAACGATGAAGAACCAATGAATGGTTTGGAAGATGAGACTGTGTGGCTCTCTGAGAAAACATCAGGAAAAGCTGACAGTATATAAAATAGAAAAGAAACACTGAAAGATGTGGAGGACAGAAAGAAGTGTGGCTAAACCCAGATTATGAGAGTCCCAGAAGGGAGAGAAAGTAGAAGTGGAGGAGAACTACCTGAAGGAATAATAAAGATTAATATGCCATAACTAAGTAAAATAAAAGACTTTAGAATGAAAGAAATCAGACTGCTAAACAGAAGAGATAAGGAAACCTCCCCCACACACATAGTAGAGTGAAGTTTGAAAAAATCAAAGAGAAAATTCTAAAGAAGACCAGATGGAGCAGACCACTTAAAAGGGGTAAGAATCAGGTTAACATCAGATTTTTTCACAGCAACACCAGATGCAAAAAGAATGCAGTAATCTTTTTTAAAGAATCAAAGGTAAAATACTGTAAGTGTGGGGGTAGAGAAACTAAAGGGACATGACAGTGCAGCAAAATATTTAGCTGAAAGGTAGAGTAGTTATTGATATGGTTAAGAATTTATGGTGGAGGGGGAGGAGTCAAGATGGCGGAGAAGTAGCAGGCTGAGACTACTTCAGCTAGCAGGAGATCAGCTAGATAGCTTATCTAAAGATTGCAAACACCTACAAATCCAACAGGATATCAAAGAGAAGAACAGCAATTCTAGAAACAGAAAATAACCACTTTCTGAAAGGTGGGACCTGCGGAGAAGTGAATCCAAAGCCATGGGAAGATAGACTGTGGAAGGGAGGGGCCAGCTCCCAGCAAGCAGCAGAGCAACGGAGCATAAAATCAGGACTTTTAAGTCTGTTCCGCTGAGGGACATCGCTCCAGAGGCTAAACCAGGGTGAAGCCCACGCAGGATCAGCGTGGCCTCAGGTACCACAAGGTCACAGGAGGATCGGGGGTGTCTGAGTGTCACAGAGCTTAAAGGTATTAGAACAGGGAAGCTGGCTACAGAGACAGAGCTCTCAGCTCTGAGAGGAATGAGCTCTCAGCTCGGGGTTACCTTGAACTGGTCCAGGGTCAGTGAGCTCAGAGCGGGGCTGGAGGCCAGGAAGACGGGAGTAATTGAGCGCTGTTCTCTGAGGGCGCACTGAGGAGTGGGGCCCTGGGCTCTCAGCTCCTCCGGACCAGAGACTGGGAGGCCGCCATTTTCATTCCCGTCCTCCGGAACTCTACAGAAAGCGCTTAGGGGACAAAAGCTCCCAAAAGCAAACCTGAGCGGATCACTCAGCCCAGCCCCTGGTAAAGGGCGGTGCAATTCCACCTGGGGCAAAGACACTTTTGAATCACTACAACAGGCCCGTCCCCCAGAAGATTAACAAGAAATCCAGCCAGGACCAAGTTCACCTACCAAAGAGTGCAGTTTCAATACCAAGGAGAGCAGCGGAATTCCAAAGGAGGAGAAAGCAAAGCACAGAACTCACGGCTTTCTCCCCATGATTCTTTAGTCTTGCAGTTGATTTAATTTTTTCTTCCTTTTCAATTTTTTTTCTCTCCTGCTAATTTTTTTTAACTTTTACCCTTTTCTTTTTTAACGTTTTTAAACTATTTTTATCTAATATACATATATTTTTTCTTTTTTATATTTATTCTTTATTCGTTTTCTTTTTTTAATTGTTTCTTTTCTTCTCTCTCTCTCTCTCTCTTTTTTCTTTCTGAACCTCTTTTTACCCACTTTCTCCCCCCTCATGATTTGGGATCTCTTCTGATTTAGTTAAAGCATATTTTCCTAGGGTTATTGCCACCCTTTTAGTATTTTATTTGCTTCTTCATATACTCTTATCTGGACAAAATGACAAGGCGGAAAAATTCACCACAAAAAAAGGAGCAAGAGGCAGTACTGAAGGCAAGGGACCTAATCAACACAGCCATTGGTAATATGTCATATCTAGAGTTCAGAATGACAATTCTCAAGGTTCTAGCCAGGCTTGGAAAAGGCATGGAAAATGTTAGAGAAATCCTCTCGGGAGATATAGAATTTCTGGAGAAATAAAAGAACTAAAATCTAACCAAGTTGAAATCAAAAAACCTATTAATGAGGTGCAATAAAAAATGGGGGCTTTCACTACTAGAATAAATAAGGCAAAAGAAAGAATTAGTGATATAGGGACCAAATGACAGAGAATAAAGAAGCTAAGCAAAAGAGGGACAAACAGCTACTGGACCACGAGGGGAGAATTCGAGAGATAAGTGACTCCATAAGATGAAACAACATTAGAATAATTGGGATTCCAGAAGAAGAAGAGAGAGGTGAGCAGAAGGTATATTGGAGAAAATGATTAGAGAAAATTTTCCTAATATGGCAGAGGGAACAAGCATCCAAATCCAGGAGGCACAGAGAACCCCCTCAAAATCAATAAGAATAGGCCCACACCCCGTCACCTAATAGTAAAACTTTCAAGTCTTAGTGACAAAGAGAAAATCCTGAAAGCAGCCCGGGAAAAGAAGTCTGTAACATACAATGGTAAAAATATTAGATTGGCAGCAGACTTATCTATAGAGACCTGGCAGGCCAGAAAGAGCTGGCATGATATATTCAGAGCACTAAACGAAAAAAACATGCAGCCAAGAATAATATATCCAGCTAGGCTATCATTGAAAATAGAAGGAGAGATTAAAAGCTTCCAGGACAAACAAAAACTGAAAGAATTTTCAAACACCAAAGCAGCTCTACAGGAAATATTGAAAGGGGTCCTCTAAGCAAAGAGAGAGCCTAAAAGTAGTAGATCAGAAAGGAATAGAGACAATATACAGTAACAGTCACCTTACAGGCAATACAATGGCACTAAATTCATATCTCTCAATGAATGAATGTTAATGTGCTAAATGCCCCAATCAAAAGACACAGGGTATCAGAATGGATAAAAAACCAAAACCCATCTATATGTTGCCTACAAGAAACTCATTTTAAACCCAAAGACACCTCCAGATTTAAAGTGAGGGGGTGGAAAACAATTTACCATGCTAATGGACATCAGAAGAAAGCAGGAGTGGCAATTCTTAGATCAATTAGATTTTAAGCCAAAGACTATAATAAGAGATGAGGAAGGACACTATATCATACTCAAAGGATCTGTCCAACAAGAAGATCTAACAATTTTAAATATCTATGCCCCTAACATGGGAGCAGCCAACTATATAAACCAATTAATAACAAAAAGAGACACATCAACAATAATACAATAACAGTAGGGAACTTTAACACTCCCCTCACTGAAATGGACAGATCATCCAAGCAAAAGATCAACAAGGAAATACAGGCCTTAAATGACACACTGGACCAGATGGACATCACAGATATATTCAGAACATTTCATCCCAAAACAACAGAATACACATTCTTCTCTAGTGCACATGGAACATTGTCCAGAATAGATCACATCCTCGGTCCTAAATCAGGCCTCAACTGGTATCAAAAGATTGGGATCATTCCCTGCATATTTTCAGACCACAATGCTCTGAAGCTAGAACTCAATCACAAGAGGAAATTTGGAAAGAACCCAAATACATGGAGACTAAACAGCATCCTTCTAAAGAATGAATGGGTCAACCAGAAATTAAAGAAGAATTGAAAAAATTCATGTAAACAAATGATAATGAAAACACAATGGTTCAAAATCTGTGGGACACAACAAAGGCAGTCCTGAGAGGAAAATATATAGCGATTCAAGCCTTTCTCAAGAAACAAGAAAGGTCTCAGGTACACAACCTAACCCTACACCTAAAGGAGCTGGAGAAAGAACAAGAAAGAAACCCTAAGCCCAGCAGGAGAAGAGAAATCATAAAGATCAGAGCAGAAATCAATGAAATAGAAACAAAAAAAAACCAATAGAACAAATCAACGAAACTAGGAGCTGGTTCTTTGTAAGAATTAATAAGATTGATAAGCCCCTGGCCAGACTTATCAAAAAGAAAAGAGAAAGGACCCAAATAAATAAAATCATGAATGAAAGAGGAGTGATCACAACTAACACCAAAGAAATACAGACAATTATAAGAACACACTATGAGCAACTCTACGCCAACAAATTTGACAATCTGGAAGAAATGGATGCATTACTAAAGACATATAAACTACCACAACTGAACCAGGAAGAAATAGAAAGCCTGAACAGACCCATAACCAGTAAGGAGATTGAAACAGTCATCAAAAATCTCCAAAAAAATAATAGCCCAGGGCCAGATGGCTTCCTGGGGGGAATTCCACCAAACATTTAAAGAACTAATTCCTATTCTCCTGAAACTGTTCCAAAAAATAGAAATGGAAGGAAAACTTTCAAACTCATTTTATGAGGCCAGCATCACCTTGATCCCAAAACCAGACAAGGATCCCATCAAAAAAGAGAACTACAGACCAATATCCTTGATGAACACAGATGCGAAAATTCTCACTAAAATACTAGCCAATAGTATTCAACAGTACATTAAAAGGATTATTCACCACGACCAAGTGGGTTTTATTATAGAGCTGCAAGGTTAGTTCAACATCCACAAATCAATCAATGTGATACAACACATTAATAAAAGAAAGAACAAGAACCATATGATCCTTTCAATAGATGCTGAAAAGCATTTGACAAAGTACAGCATTTCTTCCTGATCAAAACTCTTCAAAGTGCAGGGATAGAGGGCACATACCTCAATATCATCAAAGCCATCTATGAAAAACCCACCGCAAATATCATTCTCAATGGAGAAAAACTGAAAGCTTTTCCGCTAAGGTCAGGAACACAGCAGGGATGTCCATTATCACCATACTATTCAACATAGTACTAGAGGTCCTAGCCTCAGCAATCAAACAACAAAAGGAAATTTAAGGCATCCAAATCGGCAAAGAAGAAGTCAAACTATCACTCTTTGCAGATGATATGATACTATATGTGGAAAACCCAAAAGACTCCACTCCAAAACTGCTAGAACTTATACAGGAATTCAGTAAAGTGTCAGGATATAAAATCAATGCAGAGAAATCAGTTGCATTTCTCTACACCAACAACAAGACAGAAGAAAGAGAAATCAAGGAGTCAATCCCATTTACAATTGCACTCAAAACTATAAGATACCTAGGAATAAACCTAACCAAAGAGGCTAAGATCTATACTCAGAAAACTATATAGTACTGATGAAAGAAATTGAGTAAGACACAAGGAAATGGAAAAATGTTCCATGCTCCTGGATTGGAAGAATAAATATTGTGAAAATGTCTATGCTAAATACCTAAAGCAGTCTACACATTTAATGCAATTCCTATTAACGTACCATCCATTTTCTTCAAAGAAATGGAACAAATAATCCTAAAATTTATATGGAACCAGAAAAGACCTCGAATAGCCAAAGGAATATTGAAAAAGAAAGCCAAAGTTGGTGGCATCACAATTCCAGACTTCAAGCTCTATTTTAAAGCTGTCATCATCAAGACAGCATGGTACTGGCACAAAAACAGACACATAGATCAATGGAACAGAATAGAAAGCCCAGAAATAGACCCTCAACTCTATGGTCAACTAATCTTTGACAAAGCAGGAAAGAATGTCCAATGGAAAAAAGACAGCCTCTTCAATAAATGGTGTTGGGAAAATTGGACAGCCACATGCAGAAAAATGAAATTGGACCACTTCCTTACACCACACACAAAAATAGACTCCAAATGGATGAAGGACCTCAATGTGATAAAGGAATCCATCAAAATCCTTGAGAAGAACACAGGCAGCAACCTCTTCGATCTCAACCGCAGCAACTTCTTCCTAGGAACATCGCCAAAGGCAAGGGGAGCAAGGGCAAAAACGAACTATTGGGATTTCATCAAGATCAAAAGCTTTTGCACAGCAAAGGAAACAGTTAAAAAAAAACAAAAAGACAACTGACAGAATGGGAGAAGATATTTGCAAACGACATATCAGATAAAGGGCTAATGTCCAAAATCTA
This sequence comes from Mustela nivalis, assembly GCF_964662115.1. Taxonomy (NCBI): domain Eukaryota; kingdom Metazoa; phylum Chordata; class Mammalia; order Carnivora; family Mustelidae; genus Mustela; species Mustela nivalis. Next base: position 162,274,087 of record NC_139020.1, read on the forward strand.
TAAAGAACTTAGCAAACTCAACACCCAAAGAACAAATAATCCAATCAAGAAATGGGCAGAAGATATGAACAGACATTTCTGCAAAGAAGACATCCAGATGGCCAACAGACACATGAAAAAGTGCTCCATATCACTCGTCATCAGGGAAATACAAATCAAAACCACAATGAGATATCACCTCACACAAGTCAGAATGGCTAAAATTAACAAGTCAGGAAATGACAGATGCTGGCAAGGATGCAGAGAAAGGGGAACCCTCCTACACTGTTGGTGGGAATGCAAGCTGGAGCAACCACTCTGGAAAACAGCATGGAAGTTCCTCAAAATGTTGAAAATAGAACTACCTTATGACCCAGCAATTGCACTACTGGGTATTTACCCTAAAGATACAAACGTAGTGATCTGAAGGGGCATGTGCGCCCGAATGTTTATAGCAGCAATGTCTATAATAGCCAAACTATGGAAAGAACCTAGATATCCATCAACAGATGAATGGATAAAGAAGGGGTGGTATATATACACAATGGAATACTATGTAGCCATCAAAAGAAATGAAATCTTGCCATTTGCAACAACGTGGATGGAACTAGAAGGTATCATGGTTAGCGAAATAAGTCAAGCAGAGAAAGACAACTATCATATGATCTTCCTGATATGAGGAAGTGGAGATGCAACATGGGGGGTTAAGGGGGTAGGAGAAGAATGAATGAAACAAGATGGGATTGGGAGGGAGACAAACCATAAGTGACTCTTAATCTCACAAAACAAACTGAGGGTTGCTGGGGGGAAGGGGGTTGGGAGAAGGGGGCTATGGACATTGGGGAGGGTATGTGCTATGGTGATTGTTGTGAAGTATGTAAACCTGGCGATTCACAGACCTGTACCCCTGGGGATAAAAATATATTATATGTTTATAAAAAATTTAAAAAAAAGAATTTATGGTGGAAAAGTTAAGAAAAAAAAAAAAAGAACTTATGGTGGAAGAAGGCAGAGTAGGAAGCACATGAATCTATTTTGCCACCTGGACATGAGGACTTCTGTGGGGAATTCTAGCAAACATTTAATGCCACTCTTTCTCAAATTTCCTAATGCATTCTATAAGGCTAGCATGACCCAAATACCAAAACCAGACAAATATATTACAAGAAGTCTGCAGACAGGTATTCCCTGTAAACCTTAATATTTATCCTCCCGCAATAAAATACTAGCAAACAGAATTCAGCAGCATATTAAAGGAATTATACACCATGACACCAAGTGGGATTTATTCCTGGAAAGCAAGGATGACCCAAAATTCAAAGCTCAATCAATGTAATATTCCATAGAATGAAGAGGAAAAAGAAACTATGATCATCTCAAGGCCGAAAAAGCATTTGACAAAATTCAACACACTTTCATGATAAAAACACTCACCAAACTAGCAATAGAAGGAATCTACGTCCACATACTAAAAGTCTCATATGAAAAACTTACAGAAAACATATTCCTTAATGAAAGATAACTGAAAGCTTTTCTATAACTGAAAGCTTTTCCTCCAAGATCAGGAACAAGGAAAGGATGTCTGCTCTCACCAGTTCTGTCCAACATAGTACTGAAAGTTCTAGCCAGAATACTTAGGCAAGAAAAATAAATAAAAAGCATCCAAATTGGAAAGGAAGAAGTAAAATTATCTCTGTTGGCAGATGATACGATCTTATATGTAGAAAACCCTAAAGATTCCACAAAAAGCTTTTAGAGTTAATAAATGAATTTATCAAAGTATCAGGATACAGTAAACACACAAAAATCAGTTACATTTCCATACACAAACAATGAGCAATCTGAAAAGGAAATTACAAAAACAATTGCATTTACAATAGCAGCAAAAAGAGCAAAATACTGAGGAATTAACCAACAGGGTGAAAGACTTGCACAATGAAAACTATAGAACATTGCTGAAAGAAATTAAAGACATGAATACATGAAAACACATGTAACATTTTATGGATTGGAAGATTTAGTGTTGCTAAGTAGTCAATACTACCCAAAGCAATCTAAGATTCAGTGCATCCCTATCAAAATTCCAATGATTTTTTTTTTGAAAAACAGAAAAATCCATCTAAAACTCATATAGAATCTCTAGGGACCCCTGAATAGCCAAAACAATCTTGAAAAAGAACAACACCAAAGGACTCTCACATCTTGATTTCAAAATTTACTACAAATTTACAGTAATCAAAACAGTGTGGTATTGACATAAAAACAGGCATACAGATTAATGGAGTGGAATAGAAATAAACAGAACAGAAATAAACAGAAATAAACCCTTGCATATATAACCAAGTGAATTTTGACAAGGGTGCCAAGACCATTCAAAGGGGAGGGACAGTCTCTTCAACAGATAGTACTGAGAATCAGGATTTCCACATGCAAATGAATGAACTTGAATCCTTACCTAACACCTTATATAAAAATCAACCCAAAATGGATCAAGGATCCAAATGTAAGACCTACAACAATAAAACTCCTAGAAGAAAATCATGACAACATTGGGCTCGGCAGTGATTTCTTAGACATGACATCAAAGGCACAGCAACAAAAGAAAAAGTAGACAAATTGGACTTTGTGAACATTTTAAAAATTTGTGCATCAGAAGACACTATATAAAAGTAAAAAAGGCAACCCATAGAATGGGAGAAAAATGTTTGAAAATCATAAGGGATGAATATCCACAATATATAGAAAACTTCTGAATCTGATTCAGAATTGGACAAAGGATTTGAATAGTCATTTTTTAAAAGATTTTATTTATTTATTTGACAGACAGAGATCACAAGTAGGCAGAGAGGCAGGCGGGGGGGGGGGGGGGAAGCAGGTTCCCCACTGAGCAGAGAGCCTAATGCAGGGCTCGATCCCAGGACTCTGAGACCAGAGCTGAAGGCAGAGGCTTAACCCACAGAGCCACCCAGAAGCCCCTGAATAGTCATTTTTCAAAAGAAGATATATAAAAGAAAAAACATTTTAAAAAGAAGATGGCACAAAGGGCCAGTGCTCACATGAAAGGATGATCAACATCACTAATCATCAGGGAAATGCAAATCAAGACTACCACCTCGCTGCCATTAGAATGGCTTCTTTCAATGAAACAAACCAAAACAAAAGAACCTAAAAACAGCAAGAGTTGGTGAAGATGTGGAGAAACTGACTTCTTGTGTACTCATGGCGGAAATGTAAAATGGTGCAGTTACTATGGAAACCAGTATGGTGGTTCTTCAAAAAATTAAAAATAGAATTACTAGATGACCCAGCAATTTCACTTCTAGGTATACACCCAAAAGTATTGAGAGCAGGGTCTCCAAACAAACATTTCTACATTCGTGTTCATAGCAGTATTAGTCACAAGACCTACAATATAATAGCAAACCCCAAGTATCTGTCAACTGATGAGGGACAATCAAAATGTGGTCTACACATGCAATGGAATATTATTCAGCCTTTAAAAGGAAGCTGATTCTGCAGTTTGCCACAGCATGGGTCAACGTCGAGGACATGAAGCTGAGTGAAATGAGCTAGACACAAAAGGACAAATACTGTATGATCCCACTAATGTGAGATCCCTGGAGAAGTTAAAACCATAGAGACAGAAAGTAAGAATGGTGGTTGCCAGAGGCTAGGGGGAGTGGAGAATGGCAGTTACTCTTCAATGGGTAAGAGTTTCCATTTTACAAGATGAAGAGAATTATAGGGATGGATGGTGGTAATAGTTGCACAACAGTGTGAATGGTGTGAATGTATTAATACCACTGCGCTGGACAGTTCAAGATGCTTAAGATAGCAAATCTTGTGTATTTTATCTTTAAAAAGGTTTTTAAAAACTTGCAGCAAATGTTTGTCTTAATGAAGACACTTTAAATGCATCTTCTGTAAAGTTAGAAACAAGACAAAGGTACTATTGTCAACACCGCTATCCAAAAAATATAGGAAATCCTGAACACTCTATGGAAAGAAATAGAAACAGGTCAGGCTGCTATTCAAAATAGCAGAGACTGGGTGGCTTGAGCAACATTCATTTCTCACAGGTCTTTAGCCTGGAAGTGGAGAGCATGGTGGGGTTCCTGATGAGGGCCCTCTTTCAGGGCATGGCCTTTCCTGGGGTGTGCTTACAGAGTGATCTCTTGTCTCTTCCCCTTCTTATAAGGACACTATTTCAGCACGGGGGCCCCACCCTCAGGACCCCACCTAAACCTGATTGCCTCCCAAAGGCCCCACTTCCAAATGCCATCCCATGGGGGGGATTAGGCTTTCAACATAGGCATTTGGGGGGTGGGGACACAAACACACAAAGGTTCAGTCCACAGCAAAGAGAAGGGTGTGAAAGGGAATTAGAACATTGTCTCTGTTGGCTGGCGGGTTAATCATTTACGTAGAAAAGTCATCCAAGAATCAATAGGCGAACTGGTAAAACTCCTACCGATTTCCTGAGTGCTGGACACAAGAATAACGCATCTAGTCAGTCCCCCAGGGAGGCAGCACAGCAGCCTTCGGGGCTGAGAAACAATGAAACCTCTAACAGTGGCATTAGTGCCAGGAGAGAACGGGGCAGGAGAAAGCAAGAGTGCTTGCCCCAGAGAGTATGGGACCCCTCTGCTGAGAAGAGCCCCAGGAACTCAGCCCAAGGCCAGGAAGATAGAGAATAACTTCAAGGCCAGCAGTTGCCGAGCCCCTGACACCCCTCACCCAGAACCCTCCAGCCTCTCCCCCTTCAAAAATCAAAGCTTGCTACTCCTGCCATTTCCCTTGCTTTGAGACTGCGGGCAATAGACTTCGGTGTTTGGGTCTCCACTTCCTCCTCTGTAAAGTGGGTATGATGACAATAAAAACCTCCGGGAAGATGGGTGGATTAAACAGGAGAGGAAAGACTTAGCTGGTGCTTGGTGAACATGGATGAGAACAAGTATTTATTACTAAGGCAATTAAAGAGCCCCCACCCTCCCCATCCCCCACACCAGCCTGCTGGCTGCCTCTCAGCCTCCAGTTCCATCAAGGGTTAAGGAGTTTGGCTGCTTGCCTAGGAGCAGGAACGAAGCCTTAGCCGCCAGCTTCTCCCTATCTGCAAGCAATCTCCTCCCGCCCCCCAGCTCAGGCCTTCGGAAATGAAAGCCCCTCTAGGCTGAGGCTCCTCCGTTGGCTGCATCATAATGACTCTCCCCAGGGAGGAGATGGGCCCTCCATTCCCCATCCCGCTCTCTACCTCCCTCCCCAGCCCAGCAGCTTTCTCTTGCTTCCCTGGGTCCTGGGGCTACAGGGACCCCCAGAGCTGCCCTGGAGCTGTCAGCTTGCATGTGGGAGAGAGATTGGGTTATTCCAGCTCAGGGCCACGTGGGGCAGAGGAAAGAGAAATAGGGTGGAGGAGCGCTAGGATGGGGTCCTGGAGCTGGGGAGTGCTGACAGTTTGGGGAGTACTCTGTCAGTGTGACCAGGCACCCTGGGTCTCAAAGAACGATCCATCCTGCCGTGGGTCTGCAAATTATGACCCATTAGTGAGCTGTGAATTCCACTGTGTGGGTTGTGATCTGCATTTTAAAAAAGAGAACTGGAATAGAAAATAGAGTGCATTGCATATAATAAATTGACAAGCTTTATTTCCCTCACCGTGAGTGTGGTGGCTAAAAACACAGACGCCAGAGCCCATGTACCCAGAATGTGACCTCAGACACGCTAACCTTCATGGCCTCAGCTTCCTTATCTGTTCACCGGGAGATCAGCACCCACGTCCTGGGTTACCCTAAGACCCAAAGGAGGGATTCAGAAGAGTTCAAGGAATGTGGAACTGCCATGAGTGATGGCACTTTTTTTGTCCTCACTGGGTAATATGGCATTTTTCCTCCCTGGGAGTGTAGGTAGTCACAAAAGCTTCCTTCAGAGGATTTGAGGATTGGCTACCAGGCCTGCTTACACGGAAAATCTGGGGTGCAGCCTTGGCGAGGGGGTGCTGCTCTTAGCAAATTAGAAAAGAGAATCCTGAGGGGAGAAGGACAAGCCAGAGTCCCCAGAGGCAGGTCTGCATGTGCACAGCCCTCCACAGTGTACACCACTTGCTGGCCTCCCTTGCCCCAGGACATGCAAGTTGCTATGGCCACTGGGATCACTGTGCCCATTTTCCAGATGAGAGCAGGAACGTTGTTTGTGTGGTCACTGACCCGCACTGGCTACTCAAGCCCACCCCAACTGGGCTCTCTTTTTTGGTGGAGGAGTGGGGGCGGAGGATATGGAAACGATAGAAATTCCCCTATTTCCCAACAACTTGACAGCCTAAGGGAAGAAGTAAACTTGGCCTCCCTTGTCATTGTCCATCCTCTGGCCCCAGGTCTGTAGGAAAATAAAGCATCACATAAAGGTAGCGCCCATGCAGCATTCAAGTCTGCCAGGAGCCCACCAGGAACCCATCAGGGTCCTACATTTCAGCTAGCATGGGCCTTTACTGGGAGCAGTGTGGCTCAGAGATTCCCCTAACCGGGCCCCTGCTATGGCCAGAATGACAGCACAGGGAAGAGCGGACTCTCACTGAGGCTGAGCTTGTCCCAGGATCCTAGTGATGATGCTCTTAAGTGCCTGTGATGGCCCTGCTTTGCGCTGCATCTGCACCTGCGCATCTAATCCCACAGCCCTGTCATGCTCGGTTTACAGGTGGGTAAACTGAGGCTCAGAGGCTGAGGCAGCACCAGAAAGCAGGTTCCAGAGTCTGTGGATGTAAGAACTGAGCTCCACAGCATCGCGTACACAGCTGGTCCTCACAGGAATCCTGGAAGGTAGGTGTTATAACCCTGCCCTGCTCAGCCATCCAGGTGATTTTTTCATGAGTAGCTCTTATGAGCCAGGCCTCGGCGATGTAATGGCGAAAGGACAGGCAGAGCCTGAGCCTCACTGAATTTACAGATGAGGAAACAATCCATTCTTGTCCTCCTGCTGTGTGTCAGGCACCACGCTTACCTGCGTTAGCTTATTGGATGCTCATCTTCGTGCCCTCCACACTCATCAATCTCCCCCACACTCATCTATCTCTTCCCATTCCAAATGGGAAGCTGAAATCTAGGGGTGGGAGAAGTCCTGGCCCGTGACCCCCACAGCCAGTCTGTGCTGGAGCAGGATCGGATCCAGCAGTCCATGCCCTGGAGACTGCCCCACTGTCCTCAGACATCCTCCCTGAGCTGGCGAAGTCTGGCTGCTCTCTGGCCAGCCAAGTGTATGAGAGCCCACCCCGTTCCCTCTCTCCTCCACTCCCCGCCCTCTCTCTTCTCTCACCATTGTAACACCCTCCTCTCTGTCCTTCATGCATTCCTTATATGTTTCACCTCAGGGCCTTTGCACAGCCACTCCCTCTGCCTGGAAGCCTCATTCCCTAGACCCTCATGTGGTCAGCATCTTACTAAGGTGAGTCTCAGCTTCTCAGAGAGGTCCCTGCCCTCCCCACTCATGTGGTCCTCCACCTCCACTGCCCTAGGCCTTGCCAGCACATCACCTTTTATTTTCCTCTTGGTGTCTGTTACTACCAGGTTTTTGTTCAGTTGTGTATTGCCTGCCTCCCTAAATGGGGATGCAGGTTCATGGGGCAGGGTCAGGTTCTAGTTTTAGCCCTATGATACGGTATCACCTTGGGTAAGTCACTTCTTTTCTATCAACCTCGGTTTCCTCATCTGTAAAATGGACATACCAACACCTACCTCTCAGCACGTTGGTGAGGGTGCTGTGTGTTAACAGTGTGATGTCTGGTGCTCAGTCGGTGGGGATCACACAGTTGGTCGGGTAATAAAAGTACACACAACAAATTACCTAATCGAGAAATGAGCAAAAGAGCTGAACAGACCTCTCTCTAAAGACGATATACGAGGGGCTATGAAACGCATGAAGAGGTGCTCAATATCATTAGCCAGAGGGAAACACAAATCAAAACCACAGCGAGATACCACTTTGCATCTACTAGAACAGCTATAATAAACAAGACAGGCAGTAATGAGTGTTGGTGGGGGTGGGGAGAAAGCTGAGCCCTCGGGTGCTGCTGGGTTCCCCTGGACTATAAACCAGGGGAACTTGGGCTGGCAGTTCCCCATACAGTTAAACCGAACTCTACTCCAGGGTGTAGACCCAAGAGAAAGGAAAGCATATGTCCACACAGAAAGCTGTATGCGCAGGTTCCGAGCGACAGTGCGTAATAATGGATAAGAGTCAAACGGCCTTAACAACTTGGAGGTACTCCAATTGATGAAAGCGTAAACAAAAGGTATGAATAATATTCAGCCATGAAAAGGAACAAAGAACTGACACACACTACAACACAGATGAACCTTGGAAACATCATGTCAAGTGAAAGAAGCCAGACACCAAAGGCTACCGGCTAACTGATTCTATCTATAGGACCTGCCCAGGAGAGGCAAATCTATAGGGACGAAAAGTAGATGAGTGGTTGCCCGGGGCTGGGAGGGGGAGGGTGTGGCACCTGACTGCTCATAAGTACCGGCTTCCTTTTGGGGTGATGAAAATGTTCCAAAATTGATAGTGGTGACGGTTGCCCAACTTGCTGGATATACTTTACATGGGTGAATTGTATGTGATATATACTTAAAAAAAAAAATAGCCCCACTTAGTAAGCTTTCTTGTTAGTGGCCTTTGTCAGACAATTGGGCACAGAGAGAAGGGTTAAGTTGCCCAAAATCACACAGTTACGGCAAGGCTGAGATTAGAACCCGGGGCGTCAGCTCCAGGGCCCAGGCTCTTTCGTATTGTGGTTACTGTTTTATTTGGGTAGAGCTGTCACACGATGTTACCTTAGTTTCAGATGACAGAGCCATATTCCTAGCTACTTTTATACCTGACCCCTAGGCAAATATTAGAATTCCAAGAGTAGAGGCCCCTGTAATTGCTAACAACCCTGTCTGAAGAGCCACTCTCTAGTAGACAGACACCTGCCCGCAGGCCCTGGGCCAAGTTCTTCCTCCAAGATTAGCCCATTTTATCACCCCCATTTGCCTGAGAGTGGAGCAGGGACAGGGAGGCTCCAGCAACTTCCCCAGGGTTCAGATGTGAATTCTCCCATCTGACAGACAATGCTGTCTGCGGCCTTCCAGCCCCACTCCTGGAAACCACATGAAGGAGCCTTGGAAACTGGCACTTCCTTTACATGTGGGGAAAGGGAGGCTCAGAGCCAGCAAGCCCCGCCCCAGCCCCCGCAGCCCCAGGCCTTCCCATTTCCCCAAGAGAATGGAGGTGAGATGAAGTGAGGGTAGGTTCCCAATTCCTTCTTCCTCTCTCCAAGATTGAGCGGTTCTGAACTGGGTGGGTTTTGATCCTTTCATTCTTCACGTTTTCCTCCCAGGAAACAAGATTTGTTCAAAAAAAAAAAAAAAAAGAGAGAGAGAGAGAGAAAAGAAGAGTGCCTTGGTTTTCAGTCTGTGGGTGTCATGGGATAGCCAGTTACAATAATAAAGCAGGAGGCAAGGGGCCACAGGGCAGAGGTGACATAAGAGATGTCCCCAGGCAATGGGCAAAGCTTCTAAGTGAATTTGTCTCAGACCAGATGCACCAAATGGCTTTTCTCAGAGTGGGAAGGAGGAAGGAAGGAGAAGCCTTCTCAACATCCTTGGGCCTGCCCATCATAAGCACCTACTAAGCTTTGGGACCCAGAACAGGACTATTTGGAGCCACTTCCTTCTTAAATCCTTAAAATATGTGTTGTTAGCTCTCCCTTTCACAGATGGCGACACTGAGGCTGGGGGGCCTCAAAGACAAAAGACAGAAATAAGTAACCAAGTTGGCGGGAACAATGTCCCGGGAATGGCCCTGGAGCTGGTGACAGGGACTGGGCCAATATGGGGGCAGGAGGAGCTCCTTCCTGGGGCACCCAACTCCATCACAAGGTGTTTACTCACCTGCATTGGGGGGGGGGGGGAGTTAGCTGGAAAGGAGGGAGGGGGTGAAGTTCACAGACGTCTCTCTGTCTCTTTCTCTGCATTTCTGATACCTTTTTAGCTCCCTCCCTCCTGCAGTCTCCTCTAGGACAGTAGAGGACAGGCTACGCCCATCCCACCCTTGTCCCTCCACTCCGGAAAGCAGGAAGCTTTCCATGGCTGGGGATAGCAGTCAGCTGGGCAGAGATCTAGGAAGCCCCTAGATCGCTTCCTCATCCCCGGGGACTAAGAGTGACCTGGGTGATGTCTGCAAGCTACATAGTCAGCACAGGAAAGAGACCATGGCAACCATTGTTTTTCTGCTTCTTGCAAGGTTTCTTATCCCCCTTTTCCTGGTATCAAACTCTGACTCCCCTGCATGGTGGCAGGCATGTGGCCCAGCCTGGCCAATCACCATTCTCTATCTCTCTCTAGCAACAGTGATAGGGCCAAGGAAGAGCCAATCAGATTCCTTCCCTGAAACTGATTTCAGATGCTGGGAGCAAGCACTCCTCTCATTGCAGAAGCTAAGCCGGGGGAGTTTCCTCATCTATAAAAAATGTGATTAGGAGCAACGGGAAGGGAAGAGTCTCTAAAGATTCTCTCCTCCTCACGCCTCCAGAGTCCGCAAATGTGCATCTTTTGAGGATGACTCTGACCCTGTGTTTCCTTTGGTTTCCAAATTAATGAACTCTTCTTTTACACTCTACCCTAAGAGCTGTCCTTGTACGCTCTTGTTCAGGCCTGATATTAGCCCCTGGAGGAAGGGACTCTCATTGTCTGCAATTTTTAAAGAATAGACTTTATTTTTTAGAGCAGTTTTATGTCTACAGCAAAACCGAGCGCCAAGTGTAGAGAGTTCCCAGGTACTACCTGCCCCCCTCCCCACACTCCTGGTCAAGTACAGCTCTCCTCCTCGCTATCAACATCTCCCGCCAGAGTGAGATACTTGTTCTCATTGATGAATCTCCACTGACACATCGTTATCAACTGAATCCACAGTTGACATTAGGGTTCACTCTTGGTGAAGTACGTTCTGTGGGTTTCCACAAATGCATAAAACTGTGTATCCACCGTAGTAGTATTACACGGAGTAATCTCATTGCCCTGAAAATCCTCTGCCCTCTTTCTACTCATCCTTCCCTCCCCTTTGGCTTCTTTCACTTAACAATATGTATTTAATGTTCCTCCATGTCTTTTCATGGTCTGGTAGCTCTTTTTTTTTTTTTTTTTTGGCACTGAATAATATTTCATTATCTGGACGTACCATGGTCTATTTATCCGATCACCTACTGACGATCATCTTGGCTGCTTCCAAGTTTCGGCAGTTATGAATAAAGCTGCTCTAAATATCTGTGTGGAGGTTTTAGTATGGACATGAGTTTTTAACTCCTTTGTATAAACACCAAGGAGCTCAATTGCTGGATCACATGGGAAAAGTAGTTTTATTATTGTAAGAAACCACCAAGCTGTCTTACAAAGTGACTGTACCATTTTGCATTTCCACCAGCACCAAATGAAAGTTCATGTTTCTCCACATCCTTGTCCACATTTCGTGTTGTCAGTGTTTTGGATTTTTGGCCATTCTAATATATACATAGTGTTATCTCACTGTTGTCTAATTGACACCTTCATGATGGCATACGATTTTGAGCATCTTTTCATAGCATATTTGCCATCTGTGTATCTTCTTTGGTCAGGTATCTGTTCAGGTCTTTTGCCTGTTTTTAAGTGGCTTGCTTGTTTTGTTGCTGAATTTTAAGTTATTTATCTTTTTTTGGATTATAGTCTTTTATCAGATGTGTCTTTTGCAAATAATGTTTCCCAACCTGTGGCTTGTCTTCTCATTCTCTTGATATTGTCTCTCACAGAGCAGAAGTTTTTAGTTTAATCTAATTTAATTTAATTTTTTAAATATTTTATTTATTTACTTGTCAGAGAGAAAGAGCGGAGGGGTGAAGAGAGAGAGCACACAAGCAGGGGGAGCAGCAGGCAGATGGAGAGAGCAGGCTCCCCACTGAGCAGGGAGTCCAACACGGGTCTCCTTCCCAGGACCCTGATCCCAGGACCACAGGATCATGACCTGAGCCAAAGGCATTCACTTAACTGCTTAACTGACTAAGCCATGCTGGTGTCCCAGAAGTTTTTAATTTTTTTTTTTTTAAAGATTTTATTTATTTATTTGAAAGACGGAGATCACAAGTAGGCAGAGAGGCAGGCAGAGAGAGAGAGAGAGGGAAGCAGGCTTCCTGCGGAGCAGGGAGCCCGATGCGGGGCTCGATCCCAGGACCCTGAGATCATGACCCGAGCCAAAGGCAGCAGCCCAAACCACTGAGCCACCCAGGCGCCCCCAGAAGTTTTTAATTTTAAGGAAGTCTAGATAACCAGTGCTTCATTTATTTCATTGGTGTTGTATCTAAAAAAGACATCACCAGACTGAAGGGCATCTGTATTTCCTCCTCTGTTACCTTCAAGGAATTTTATGGTTTTGTAGTTTACATTCAGGTCAGTGATCCATTTTGAGTTACTTCTGATGTAGCTTGGAAGGTCTGGGTCTAGATTCATTTTTTTTGCATGTGAATGTCCAGTCATCCCAGAACTGGTTGCAGGAAAGATAATCTTTTCTCCACTGTATTCCTTTTGCTCTTTTGTCAACAATTACTAGATATTTGAGGGCATCTATTTCTGGGCTCTGTCTTCTCTTCCAAGGGTCTTTCTGCCTATTCTTTGACTCCTACCTCAACGTCTTGGTTATGGGAACTTTCTAGCAAGTCTTGAAGCAGGTAGTGCCAGTCATCTGACTTTGTCCTTCCAGTCTCTTCATTCTGTGAAAGTGTAAATTGTGACATCAAGAAGTTAAGTAAGTGGCCCGAAGTCACATAGTCAGTGGCAGAGCAAGATTTGAACTTGGGTCTTTGATGACAAAGCTCGTGCTTCAGACAGAGAGTAAAACACAGGAAATGGGGAAAGAGAGAAGGAAGGAGGAAGAGAAAAAAAAAAGTGGGGGGAGGAGAAGAGAATGTCAGAAAAAGAAAAATATCAGAATGTCAGAAAAAGAAAATCCCTCCCAGGAACAGACACGGGGGTATCTCCTGTGAAAGCTCGGAGACGGTGGGGCAGAGCGAGGCAGTGGGGGGAGGATGTGGCCAGGCAGCGGGGGATCAGGGGGTAGGGCACTGCAGGTGTGCACAGCCTTGGCACACCGGAGTTTTTGTGGAAGGGGAGGTCTCTGGAAGGGAGCAGTAGAAGGCATGGCAGGAAAGCACTAAAGGACCTCAAAGGTACCAAAGTAGGACCTCTGATTGCCAGGACCCAGTTCCCGACCCTCCAGAGCAAACCTGAGCCAAGATGCCTGGGGCAGAGACGGAGGGGATCAGGAGGGGTGGCAACCCACAATCCCTCCCTCCTATGCCCAGGCTTCCAGCCACCATCACAGCATCCTCAGTTTAGGAATGCTCCCCACCTGTGTGCCCCAACCATGAGCAGCACTCCAGCCAGGAAGATTCCCAGGCCATTGTTGCTTGGCCACAGCATGGATTTGGGAGGCTGGCATGGCCCTGAGCAGGGGAAATAATGAGGTCTCCTCCCAAGGCCTCCAGGCCAGCCCCTTCTACCTTCCCTGCTAACTCTGTGGTGGTCCAGACCCCCGTCAGGGCTCCTCTGGACCATTCTGGTCACCCAATCTCAAGTTCTGGTGCAGTCCGGCCCTGACATTCCCTGATCAAAACTCCCTATTCCCCTCTGCCTTCGTAAATGCTCTTTCCCATTTCCTTCCTTCCTGTGCCCTCACCTACTTCACTCCTTCTCACAGTTCGAGTCTCAGATATCACCTCTTCTAGGAAGACCTCTCCAAGGCCAGTGCTCCCTGACCCTCTTGGGCTTCTGCAGCTCCCTCCTCCCAAATCCCATAGGCATGAAGGCCTGTCTGCACCAGCCTCCCCCATGGACTCTGCAATCCTCTGGGCAGCACCCAAATCTCATCTCTCACCAATGCCACTGCTCCTGCCAGGGGGTGTTTGCTGAATGACTGTGTGACTGTGAGTGAGGATTGGTAGGAAGGAGGGAGGGTGGGAGAGGCCAGCTGCCACAGGGCTTTGGTTTTGATCATCCCTCACCTAGGAGCACACCTGCATACCCCAGAGAGGACTCCAATATACCCCGCAGGACTCCCTTCTTTCCCCGGTAACCCCACAAGAGTGTCATCTCTCACCTCCATTTAGAGGCCGCTGAAGTCTCTCATGCTCCAAAAGTTCTCCCTCCTGGACTGCACCATGCCTGAAATCCCTCATGAGAGCCCTCCTGACAAGATGCTCCCCTTGGCTGGCATGGTTTATCCAACAGACTCAGGGATGGACAGTGTGCTGACCACCCCGCATGGGCCATCTCACTGAAACCTCCCAAAGGCCTTGGGAGTAGGCACTCCTATGAGACTCTTTTGAAGAGTGGGTGTCCATTGCATTCAGAAGGAGGAACTCCTTTACGTAGTGCAAGAACTCTGGGAGTCAGCAGACATGGCCCAGTACTGCATTAGTGACAAAACTAAAGGACACAACTGGGGTCAGTGGTCTGTTCCATCCACTGGACCCACCATGGGCTATTCCTGATGCCCACTGGACTGGTAGGACTATTCCTTAGGGGGTTGGGTCCAGCTTCTGGAGGCTCCCCAGCTTCCCATAGCTTGATGAACCTGTGATAACAACTAGCCCCAAGACAGACATGGTAGGCTCTGCTCTGTCCCCATGAATCTGTGGCTGGAGCTGAGTCTTGATGAGTGTCAGACTGGCCATATTAGTGCCAGCATATGCCCCTGGGGCAGCAGGAGTCTCTCTCCCCACCTGCAAGTCATCTATTCAACACATCAACAAGTATTTGTTGACTCCCGCTGCACGGCACCCACAGGGCCACAGTGGTGAACAAAATAGGTAAAATTCCTCCCTATCCCAGGAGGAGAGAGACACACAAACCTGGTAAGTACAATGTTCAGTGTTCCCTGGTGATGTGTGCTTAAGGGAAGTAAAGCAGGGAGAGCCTCATGGAAAAGGTGACTTTCAAACAAGACCCTGAAGGAGGTGAGGGATGAGCTATCTGGATGTCTGAAAGATGAAGCTTCCATGCAAAGGCCCTGAGGCAGAGCATGCTTTGTGTGTTGAAAGGACAGTAATGGCTGGGTGGGCTAGAGTGGATGAGCTGGGGGACAGTGAGAAAGGAGGTGAAGACAGAGAGGAATAGTCATGGTGGGCTGGTGGTGCAGAGGTGGGGGATTGTTTGGACCACAGGAAAGGCTTTGGCTTTCCCCTGAGTGGGATGGGTGCCATGGAGGGTATGGAGCAGAGGAGAGATGGGACCTGGCTTATTTCAGCAGGATTCCTCTGTCTACTGGGGAATAACAGTCTGTCTGGGAGCAAGGTGGAAGCAGGAAGAATGCGGTTTGGAGATCAAGCCAATGGAATTTTCTAACAGATCAGATTTAGGGTGGGAGAGAAGAGAGACAGCAGGAATGACTCCAATGTTCTGGAAAGATAGAGCTGCTCTTCATGAGTTAAGGGGCTGCAAAAGGAGCAGCTTGAGGAAGGCCATTAGGGCATGGGTTTTGTTTGTGTTCCTTAGGGATGCCAGCTGGGCACCCAGGGGGAGAGGCTGACGCTGCCTTCCCCAGGTACCATCCAGCGTGTCTCCTCTGCAGGTGAAAGGGGAAGGGAGGGGACCTCTCAACTCAGGGAGGGGGAGGTCTCTGGAGGATGCAAAGACACTGGAGGGGCCCCAAGCTATAAAGGAGGTGCCAGAAAGGACCACACATCCCCAAAGGGGGTTGTGACCCAGAGCCTAGGCTACCCCAACCTGAGGTCCTGGACCCTTCCTCCAGCTGGCCTCGAGGTCCCATGATGAGGGAGGGCAGGAGGGGACTCCCCAAGGATGGCTAGAATTCTCACCATATTAGCACTTTCAAGGGACTCTGTTCATCTGTGTCACCAGCTGTAAGCAATTTCTTTTAGGTGGACACAGACAGAATGCAGAGTAAGAAAGGTATTCCCTCCCACTCTTGTCTCATCCTCCCTCTCCCTCAAGGAGAGTCTCAGGTGGGTTCTACCCCATACGAAACACCTCTTTGACCCTCACTAATCTCCCTTAACCAATGGGGGAGCAAGCAGTTCTCATCTCCGTGCCCCTGCAGGCCACCGTGTTTGGCTTGACTTGAACAATGTCACTTTATGTCCCGTCTATTTCACAGTGAACTTTCATTTATGGCAAATCATGATAGCGGTAGAAATTTATTTGAAAGGGATCTAAATTGAAAATGTGAATGGATTAAATGAAAGATATTCTATAAATAAATGTGGCGAACATCATGGAGATGATACATAAACACCCACATACCAGCATTTGGGAGCACTCCCTTAAGAACTATGTTTGAAGGGCTCCTGGGTGGCTCAGTTGATTGAGCATCTGCCTTCATGATCCTGAGGTCCTGGGATGGAGCCCAGCATAAGGCTCCCTGCGGGGCGGGTAGTCTGCTTCTCCCTCTGCTCCTCTCCCCGCTCATGTTCTCTGTCTCTTTCAAAAATAAATAAATAAAATCTTAAAAAAACAAAAAACAAAAAAAACATGTTTGTAGGGTCGCAGTGAGTTTGGCCTTATGTTAGTCCTTTTGTTTGAGGTTCATGCTGTGTCTGTCCCCTCTTTGTGATATTTGCTCCCCTCTTATTTCTTGTCCCCAGGCCTTTTCCTCTAGGAAATAGAACTGGATGGGATCCAACCTTTGTCCCACCAACCCCCTGCCCAGGCTCTGGAATGTCTGAGAACCTCTTTCTGCAGAGCCACAGCCAGGTCAGCATTTGTGTGGGTCCCCAGTCCACTGGGGGGCGTCCCCACACTGACCACTGGCCAGATCTGCCCACGCTTGACCTGTGTGCACACGCTGACCTCACACCTTCCTCCTGTGTCCTCAGGGCCTCGGAGCCCTACGAGTTTCGCTTTCTCTCCACCAGGGTTTTCCACCCCACGCCCTGCTCTCTGTGCGCATTCTCATTAACCCCCTCCCTTGTCCGCCCCCACCCCATCCGTCCTCCCTACAGCCCTGGGACGTGAGGACCAACTCTGAGGGGTAGTGAATGCTGGGCTGTGCCCCCACACTCGGGCGACAGAGCCACCTGGGAATGAGCAGAGGAGCCAGGGGCCCAAGCACAGTGCCTCTTCCTGGTCCGTAAGTTCGGCTGGAGGCCCATGACCCCCAGACATTGGGAATTTATGACTCCCTGAGGGAGGCTGAACTCTGACCCCCAGAGAGCACAGTGCTTACACGAAAAGCTGCCATTTCTGACACGTGAAAGGTGAAGGCTCCTCGGAATCCTTCAATAATAACAATTATAATCACTTTTATTGGGCGGCCTGCTGGCTCAGTTCGTTGAGCGTCTGCCTTTGGCTCAGGTCATGATCAAGGGTCCTGGGATGGAGCCCCCGCATTGGGCTCCCTGCTCAGCAGGGAGTCTGCTTCTCCCTCCCTCTGCCCTTACTTGTGCTCTCTCTCTCTGTCAAATAAATAAAATCTTAAAATAATTATCATATCAATTGTCAACACTTTACAGGTCTTAACTTGCTTCCTTCTCTGAAAAGCCCTATAATGTAAGTGGTTTTATTTTCCCATTTTGCAGATGGGAACACTGGGGAACAGAGAGGTGAAGAGACCTGTATAAGGTCACACAACAGGTCAGAGGCAGACCAGAGGATTTGGTCCCACACTTGGCAAAAGTGATTGGAGGGGGCAAGGTTGTGGTGCCTGTTCCTGCTGGAGCCTGCATCCCCCTAGTGCAGCAGGGCCAAGCCTCTCCTCACCAGCCCTGGTCGAGGCCCAAGCCACAGAAGCCTGGAAGCCTTGGCACTTACCTTCCATCTGACAGGTCAGGCCTTGACAGCTTCCCTAGTATGTGGGCATGCCATCTCTGCTTGCACAGTAATGAGGGGCTCACTCCTTTCTGGCCACTTGTGCTTTCCCTGCTCTGCTCTGCCCAAGAGAAACATCTTCTTCCTCACCTTATGAATCCAACACCCATGGGCTCTTGACCTGCCCTGTGGATCCCCAGACCTTCCTCTTCCTCCTGCTTTGGGGCAACACCAAGGCCCCTCTGACCTCTACAGACCCAGTAGGCTTTGCTGAACTCCAGAGTCTGTGACTGGGCCCAAGGGGCTGGAAGGGTGGTTGGGGAAATTAAAAATGAAGACAGGGCTACAACCACCTGTGTGTGTGTGTGTGTGTGTGTGTGTGTGTGTGTGTGTGTGTGCTGGTGGGAAGTGGTGGCTTCAAGGCTCTTCTTCCACCCAGCCTCCCCACCTTTGCCCTCATAGTGAGGCCAGCGCAGTGCACGGTTTCCAGGGTCTGGCCCTTTTAAATTTAGCTGCAGGAAAAAGCAGTTTGTGCGGGCCTGGAACGCAGAGACAATTAGCAACAGGAAAAAGTCATCTGAGGGGAGTTTTCAATGAATTATGGAGGCATTGTTCCTGCGCCCAAGGAGCCAGGGCTGCTGCTGGTCCAGGCCTCACTGACCCAGCCCAGGCCTTTGGGGCCAAACATTGCCTGGAGCTGCGTCAGGACAACACAATGTGGGCGTCTGAAGGCCAGGAAAAAAAAAAAAGGCAGAGGAAGAAAAATACTGGAAATTCCCTGTGTCCCAGCAATGGAAGAGCCCTTCTTGAAAATCAACAGCAAGGGAAAGGTTGCTGCCCGCCCCGGCAGGGGGACTCAGGGAGCGGGAGGAAGTCGCAAGTGATATTTTGAGATATTTTCAGACTGATGTGAGGCTGGTTGATTTTCCAAAACATGAGGGCCTCATGCTGGGGGGAGAGCTGAGGTTGGACAGGCCTGGCCGGAGGTGGGGCTGGGGCTCAGGATGGGCCAGGATGAGGACATAAACAGAAGCTGACCCAGTTGGAGAGCTCTAGTGTCCCAGCTGGCTGACTTACAGGCCCCTAGAAGCTCTGGAAGGCCCAGGGGGGGTCTCCTGTGGATCCAAAAGCCCTTCCAGACCTCACCTTGGTGAGAGGACCATGGCTGAACTTTGGGAAAGCCTGCTAGGTGGCCAGGCAGATTCTGCTTGCTCACCTCTCCCAATGGGGAACTCACTACCATTTTCTGCACAGCTTGGACTGGGCAAACAATAAGAATGCCTCAGAAGGGGTTAGTGATAAACCAAAATCTGTACTCATGGAGCTGCCATTCTAGAGTGGAGACCCAGACAGGCACATAATTAGTAACATTTAAAGTATGTTAGAAATTGCAAACACTACAAGAAGATAAAGCAGGGAAAGGAGGAGGAAGTGGTTGGGAAATAATTCTAAAAATAAGGAGCTAAGGAAAGAACTTCTCTTCACTCTCAGGTGGGACCCAACTCCCTGGCATCTCTGTAGGGCCTTGCTCCTCCTCCAGGGCTCATGGCTCATTTGCTCCCCTGTCCTGGAATAGCCCTGCTCTTCCAGGCTGAGCAGGGCCAGCTCCTCATGGGGAAGAGACTCCAGCCCCCTCCTTGTGCATCTCTAGCAGCTCAGAGCTGAACGCCTTTCCCAGAGGTAGAACATTTTAAACCCTCCGTCTCCATGAATGCATGTAAGGTCCCAATTTAGCTGTTTCAGCAGCTGTAACCCACTGTCACCTCCTGCTGGGCTCACTGACCTCCGTGCCCCGTGTGGTCCCCCAGCCCTGTGCCCCTCCCCCCTAGGGTAACGTGGGCTTGCCGACCCTAGAATAAGAATTTGCATTTATTCCTGGTGTTGCATCTCGTGGGATTCTGTCCAGGCAGTTGGCAGAGATCTTCTTGGCCCAGAAATGGATCACATATGAGACAGACAAAGAGTTAATATTAATGTCCAACGAGTGCCTGAGAATCTCTAAGAAAAAACACACAATAAAAATAGAGAAATGTGGGCAAACAATACTGTCAGGCAATTCGTGGCAGAGATGCAAATGGCCAATAAACAGACGAAAAGACGCTCAGCCTCTCAGGCAGTTGTGGAAATACAAATGAAAAGAACAAGGAGATGTTCTTTTTCTCCCATCAGATTAGAAAAAAATATTAAATATTGATGACAGCCAGGGCCAGCGAGGAGGGGGGCAGTCACGCAGTTTTGACACTGCTGGTGGGAGGGTGAGCCGCCACAATCTTTTGGGACAGAGATCTGCAGTTTCTATTAAAGTTTAAAATGTGTATGGCCTTTGATCCTGCAAGTCCATTGTGGAAAATTTATCCTGCAAAACCATAGAGACACATAGGGTGATCCATTAAGGATGTTTCCTGCAAAAAGAAAAAAAAGAGAGAAAAAAAAGAATGTAGTAAGTGTTGATCACTAGGACAATGATTGAATGAATTTGGGGACATTTATTCTATAAAATATTAGGCAGCACCTAAAAATAATCAGGTCTGTATGTACATCCATAGATGTGGATGAATCTGGAACTGTATTTAGGATATGTTATTAGACAAAAACCAAGCTGCAAAGTCAGGTATGATGCGTGATCTTATTTTTGTAAATACATCTGAAGAAGTAAGCCAGAAAGAAATATTTACCAAAATGCTAATGTCGGACAAGAGATTGCTAGCGGCAGCACGAGTAGATTTTTTTAATGTCATTTCAGTATTGTTCGACTTTAACCTTAAGTTTTCATAGCTGTAATAATATATTTTTTTTTTGTAGCGATTTTTAAGGAGCAAATACTTTTTCCAAAAAGTCATTGCTAAGTTGTCGTTATTGGAGATCTGTCATGTTGTCATCATGAACAAATGACCGAAGGTGGATGGAGACCCTCTGCTGAGCTGGGGAAGGGTCCAGCTTGCTGTGGACCCCCTTCTGGGGGCTTCCAAGGGATATTCATGAGTCTACTTCCCTTCTCATCCTCACACTAGCAGCAAGGTCATTGCTTACTAAGCCTAGTGGGTGCCCCCTGCCTCAGTTTCCCATATCTGCCTCTCGTAGTTTCATCCTACCTTTGCTGTCCCATGAGTGGTACTGGTTCTAGAAATTGCAGAAGGGACTTGGCAGAGTTTCCTAATTTTGGTCAGAGATGGGGGGTGGTGCAGATAGTACTGAGTCTAGGCCCATGACAGGTTTCCATCTTGCATGCCAGGTCTGGACAGTGCCAGAGGCTGCTAGACAGAAAGGAACCCAGAGGCCGCTTCTAGGTTCATTGGGTGAGAGTGTTGCTTTGCTTAGGGACATCTGCTCTCAGCAAGGGAGGTGACTGGGAATACCTCAGTTCCTGCACAGCCATGCTTGCTCTGGACCAGTGATTCCCAGTGTGCAACACACAGAAAAATCACTGAGGATCTTAACGGGCAGATTCAGGACCCACAGAACTGGGGTGGGGCCGAGGACTCTATTTCTAGCAAGCTCCTGGGGGGTACCAATGCTGCAGTTCTGAGAACTGCCCTTTGAGGAGCATGGGGCGAGGATATTTGAGATCTCCATTTACCTCTCCCTCCGTTCTTCCTTAAGGTGTCACACACTTGCAGACAGAACTGATCAGCCCCTCCCCACCCCCAGCACTTTCTTTACGTGTCACATCATGTGGCTCTTGGAACAGCCCAAGTTACCATTCTCTTCCCTGACAGGTGAGGAACTGGAGGTCTGCAGGGAAAGGACTGGCCAGCAGCCCCCCAGCTGTGAGCAGCAGAGGTCCACCTGATGACAAACCATCGCCGACCTCCCTCACCCGCAACCATCTCTTCTCAGAAGCCAGAAAGCATCCAGAAAGACCCTGCTGCTCTGCTCAAAGCGCTATGTTCACGGCCATAAATAAGGCCTGGGCCAGCCTGGCCCCTCCTCCTCCCTGGGCCACATCTCACAGCAGGCCCGGTCTGGGGCAGCCGTGGAGGGAAAGGAGGCTCTCCGACAGCATGAATTATGGGCTCCTGGAAGCCCATTAGTCACCCAAGCGAGAGAAGTTAACTCCAGCTTATTAACTCTAAACGTTTATTATTCACATTGATCACCTCGCAGACAGCACCCGCCACCCCACCCTTCGGAGCCAGCCAGAGCATTCTGATCGCAGGATGGTGAGTAGACTGAAGGGGCTCCCGAATCCAGAGACCCCAGGGAATGTGGGCAAGGCACCGCCGCCGGCCTCAGCTCCCCCTTGTCTCCTCCGTGGCCCTGTCACTCATCCACTTCCTATGCATCCGCGAGATCCTGTTCTGGACCAAGCCCTGAGCCAAGAGCTGGGGAGCCCTGGGTGCAGAGATACTACCTCCAACCCTGGGGGATGGCCATGAGGTGAGGGAGATGGTGGCAGCCTGGTGGGGAGGGGCACAACCTCAGGAGCTGTCACTGC
This sequence comes from Mustela nivalis, assembly GCF_964662115.1. NCBI lineage: Eukaryota > Metazoa > Chordata > Mammalia > Carnivora > Mustelidae > Mustela > Mustela nivalis. Next base: position 162,296,320 of record NC_139020.1, read on the forward strand.
AGCAGGTGCCCTTGTAGATAAGCCCTCGACTTTCAGAGATTCCATTTTGCCATCTACAAAATGGGGCTGCATTCATTCATTTGACAAATATATATTAAGCACCTACGGTAAGGAACAGAAAAGCTCCCTGCCCTCATGGAATTCTGGAGATGGAGACAGACAGAAGGCAACTGAAGAAGAGACCTAGAGTAATTCCAGATAATGGTGAGTGTGATAAAGAATGGAATTCTGAGTCATGTGGAAGAGAATGGCTAAGGGCATTGGGGGTATGACTGAGGGTGCCCTCGGGTGGCCTCTCCAAGGATGTGGCATTTGAGCTGAGACCTGAATGATGGGAAGGAGCCACTAGGAGGAGATCTGGGCCAAGGGGAGTCCAGGCAGAGGGAGCCAACAGCAAGGACAAAGGAAGACCGTGGGCCAGGCAGAGCTTGGCTGCAGGGTGATCAGAGAGGAGCCAGGGTGGCTGAGTTAAGTGAGATGAGGGAAGAGAGAAAGGGGAGGCCAGTGATTGTTGTAAAGACTTCAGCTTTTGTTCTTGGTGCAATGGGGAGCTGCTGGGTTGTTTTAGGTGCCAAAGGCAGTTACGAATATAATCATACTTGACCTCTGTCCATAGCTATTATGAAATGTCATGGACTCTGGGGGCCCCACTCTGCTCTGCATCATGGGACAGTGCTCCTGTCCCCCAGCTGTGGTAATGCTGGCTGCTAATGACCAACAGCTGTCCCCTTCTCCTGAGCATTGCCCTTGGCTGCCACTCTTCTCCAACATGAGTCCCCTGGCCTGGAGTTGGGGCCAAACCTATTCTGTGGTTTGCATGCCAGAGCTCCCCAATGTCATGGTAAGGACAGGCAAGGCCAGACAAGGGCAGTCTCTAGCCAGGACCACAGTCTCCAGCCTTGCCTGGTGCTTTGTTCCTGTCCTCCTTGCATCCCTCACTCCCTCCGAGAGTGTATCTTTGATATAATTCTCGTGCATCTGGACCCCTGACTCAGGCTCTGCTGCTAGGGGCCTAACCTGAGAAAGGATCAGAACCAACAGGGACTATAAAGGCTGAACACAGTGCCCGCTGCACAGTGGTGACTTAGGGTGACAAACTTGTCCTGGTTTGCCCAAGACACTCATGGTTTTTTTTTTGTTTTGTTTTGTTTTTTTTAAAGATTTATTTATTTATTTGACAGAGAGAGATTACAAGTAGGCAGAGAGGCAGGCAGAGAGAGAGAGAGGAGGAAGCAGGCTCCCTGCTGAGCAGAGAGCCCGATGCGGGACTCGATCCCAGGACCCTGAGATCATGACCTGAGCTGAAGGTAGCGGCTTAACCCACTGAGCCACCCAGGCGCCCCAAGACACTCATGGTTTTAGCACTGACGGTCCTGCATCTCAGGAAACCCCTCAGTCCTGGGCAAACCAGGACAGTTGGTAATCCACAGAAGGTAACTGCTGATAGGATTCATTCATTCATTCATTCATTCATCAAATACCTCCTGGTATCTCTCTGTGCCAGGCTCTGCCAGTAGAGGTGCAACGGGGCCCCATCCTCAGAGCTCACAGGAGGCAGGCAAAATCATCAGATGCTTGCTTGGGCCTGCAAGATCAGGAGAGCCATCCTGGGTAGTGAGGCAGGGGCTGCCCCTGAATGAGATGTTGCTGTCCAGTGAATGGTGGGGGCTTGTTGAGAAGAGCACCCACCCTGGTGAGCTGATCAGAAGGCCCTGACCCTCAGATCTACAGATGCAGAGAGAGGCCATGAGAATCAGGTTCTGGGGTCCATCATCCATGCCCTCAACTTCTCCAGGGCTCAGTTTCCCCATATAAGAAGGTCCCTCCAGCTTCAGCAGGAAGCAGAGAATTTTGCAAGGCAACGACCCCTTTGGAAAGAGCCATCCGAGGCTGCTAAGGTCACTGGCCATCAGTCCAGATGTTTAAGACAGGACAGGGAATCTCCCCTGAGCCAGCAGGCACTGTGCTGGTCTCTGAAGCCCCATGACGACTCAGACAAGTAGGCCTATTATCTCCATTTTACAGACAGGGAAACTGAGGCTAAAAGAGGAGTACTGACTTGCCCAGAGTTCCACAGCCGGTGAGTGGTGGAGCTGAAGCAGGATCCCAGCACTCTCAGGCTCCACAGCCACTGAACCATTCATTAATTCAAGGAGGTAAGGAAGACATCATCCCCTCCATTTGCTTTATATACTCCCCTTTTACCCACACTCCCTTACCGGGGAGACTGAATGCAAGTGCAGGTTCCAGAGTTACCCTGCCTGGGTTCAGGCCCCAGCTCCACCATGCAGAAGCTGGGGAACCCAAGGCAAAATACCCTTTCCATGTCCTGAGTTCCTCACCTCTCAAAGAGGAGATCACAATAGCACTTCTTCCAAGGGCTGGTGGGAGGATTAAATGGGCGAATATATGGAAAGAACTTTCAACAGAGCCTGGCACATCATCTCAGCTGTTATAGTTTCTTTTATTACTATAGCTCAGTACAATACAAGTCATAGTAAGAAAACATTGGAAACAACCTGAATGTTCATTGGTAGGGGCATTATTAAACGGCCATGATTTATTGATTTCAGTGGACACACAGTAATTAAGACAGGAGGTCTTGGCACAGAGATGGACAAACTGATGAAGGGAGCAGGATAGAAGGTCCAGAACTAGAGCAACATGTGTGGAATCACTGGATTTACGAGAATTGAGATGCTGCAGTCCATGGAAAAGTATGATGCTTGCTTGTTTGCTTGCTTTTTACGATTAATTTGAGAGAGAGAGAGAGAGTGCATGCACATGTGTGCGTATGGGGTGGGAGGAGGGGGAGAGTCAGAGGGAGAAGGAGAGAGAGAATCTTGAGCAGACTCCCTGCCAAGCACAGAGCCCAATGACGGGCTCGACATGGGGCTCGATCTCATGACCCTGAGATCATGACCTGAGTGGAAATCAAGAGTCAGATGCCCAACCTACTGAGCCACCCATGTGTCCCAAGAATGATGCTTTCAATAAATAGTGCTGGATCAGTGGATATGCATGTGGAGGAGAAAAGAGTCCTGACCCCCACCTCACACCATACACCCATATCTGTTTCAGCCATTCACCTTGACCAGAATATTGGCTGTGTGTTCGTTTACTGAGTCCTACACTTTGAAAAAGGCGAACGTGCCGTAAGTCCACATCAAATGTGGGCACAGACTCTGACAAGGAAGCTGTGGTGAATTTCAGCAGTGTCAATGGCTTCACGTGAATGAAAATTTTGGTTTGGTGGTTGCCCTCTCAGTGAAATGAAGGACGCTCCTTTATTTTGAAGTTCAGTCACACAACTCACGCGATCCAAGATAATCACAGGAGAAGGAAGATGAATTTTAGGCAACAAGTAGTCAATAAGAAAGTTCCGATTTCCTTCGGAGAAAAAGGAAAACATGTTTTGTTGTCCCCCTACAGCAAGATGGAAAAAAAAGAAAATAACCAAGGGAAAAGTCACCCCACGCTTTCCTTGCAGCCGTGGGCCCCCACCACTGCGGCGCCATGAGGAAGTAGAAGGTTGAGTGAGCAAAACATGTTTTCCTTCGGCAGGACGTCTGTAGGAACCGTTGGAATCAATTATTGGAAAACACAAAAATAAAATAAACTCCAGCCTGTGGTAAACATCACCCCTTCTTTCTGGAATCAGGAAAACAAAGGCCAGGATTGGGGTCAGCAGGAACAGAGGGTAAGCCTGCCAGGTCAAATGCAGGGAACCTGGGCATTGGATGAGACTGGGTGAGGCAAAGTGTTCCTGAGCCCCAATTTACCCATCTGCGAACTCACAATCCTGCATCAGTCACACAGTCCGTGAGGTGAGCACACCATTTCATTTACTCACCAAATATGTATTTAGCTCCTAAATGGTGCCAAGTTACGAGCAGGGGGTTAGAGACCCCAGCACATTTGCAGCTTTCCTAGCCCTGGTGTTTGCAGGGTCAGCTCCATGGGTGTGTGACCAGTGCAGTCACACAGGGACCCCCACTGAGAAGGGCCCCTTGCTTGACTTAAACCCCCATGCTCTCGTTACCATCACGAAGTCCTCAAGTTTTGAACGATAGGCACTGCATTTTCATTTTGCACTAGACCCCACAAATTATGTAGCTGGTTCCAGGTGTGGTGCAAGAATCAGCGATGCTTTCCGATTGCTCACTGAGTCTGTGGCACCCCTCTGGGCTCCCTCCAAGACCTGGCACAAAGAGGGGACCAATCAGTGGGGTTAAAATGGATGTGAGAGCAGAAGCCATCGGTTATGGATACTGCCTGCCTCGGTAGACACAAGGAACCCTTCAAGCCCTCGTAGGTACTGCGACTGCCACTGCTTTGGGGGAGAAATACTCCATTTTGGTCAGGAAGGTCCTGAGTTGAGTGCAGTCGGGAAACTGCCCACTGTGTGCTTCTGGCAGACCTGGGACCACAACCTCCCACTGTTTGCCAGCTGTGGATCTCTAGGCAAGTCTCTGAGCATCCGTTTCATCATCTGTAAGATGGGTATAATCACACCTGATTATAGAGTGCTTGTGGAAATTAAACTTGTGGGTACTGGTTGTTTTAAAAGATTTTATTTATTTATTTGACAGATAGATCACAAGTAGGCAGAGGGTGGGGGAAGCAGGCTCCCCGCTAAGCAGAGAGCCCATTGTAGGGCTCGATTCCCAGGACCCTGAGATCATGACCTGAGCTGAAAGCAGAGGCTTTAACCCACTGAGCCACAGAGGGACCCTAAAACTGATACTTTTTAAAGGACCATACCTCTATTTATAGGAGGAGGCAGGTATCTGGATCCTGAGGTGGGTGTTTGCATCTAGAGGCAAATCGTCCTCAGGCTTTAAAATTTAGAGTTTGGCCAGACCAGTGGACACTGTCCCTGGAGAGCAAAGGCTGGGTGCTGCAGCCCATTCATAAGTGGAAAGCAAACAAATAGTATTTATGAATAGTTAACAATTAGTTAACCAAACTGTCAAGTCAGTGAGAAACAGCACGTGGATTAGACCTTCATAAAACACTGGCCAATGTCTAGCTAAAAGACATCAAATCTATTGGATTGCCTCTTCTGTGCCTGTGACTTCATTAATACTTAGCAATGGTGTCTACTATTTACTGAGCTGTTACTAGGTCAGGCACCTAGGAAGAACTTTCCTAATGCACACATGCAGTTGGACTAAAAATAGCCCATTTGACAGATGAGGAGAGCTACACCCAGAAGGGAAAGGGACTTGGACAGGGCTCAGAGTTGGGAAGTGGTGGGGGTTGGGGCTCAGACCCCAGCATGTTGTCCACACCCTCATCCCAAACTCTGAGCTGTCAAAGCTCTGTCCCAGCTCTCTGGGAGATCATCAGGATTCAAGCATGCCTCCTGCAGGCAATACTTAGAAGGTGCTCTTCTCCCTTCTCGTGCCCTTCTGGCCCCCCACTAGGGACTCCCCTGAGCTGGAGAGGATCAGGCTCCAGCCTGCAGCCCCCCTGCTGGAAGGCAGCTCCTTCAGGAATCCCTCGGTTTAACGGTGTTCCCAGAGAGGGCCTGATTAATTTCTCTTAAGTGTCTGGGTTTCAGGTGGGGGGAGGCTCACCCCAGCAATTGATGGTGTCAATGACAGGGGGTCACATTGCCTCCGGGGTCCCTCTCAGAGCACAATCGCACTGGTGCACACGCGCTTATTAAGCTAATTAATGTGGTCTTTCCAGAGCCGCTATCTCCCTCGTCCTCTGCCAGAGCTGGCAGAGGGATGCAGTCTCCACTCTAGAGCTCCATGGGGAAAATAAATCAAGAGTCGGGCCTTGCAGCTTATCAAAATGCTTCTTTGTAAACCGCCACCATTCCTGGTACATCGGGGAAGGTAACAGGGCCACCCCTATTCTGCAAAGCTATCCCAAGAGGGAAGGATGGCCCTGTGAGGATGTGAGCTCCCTATCCCTTGGGGAACTCAAGCACAGGGGGCTGGCAAAGGTAGGAAGTTGGAATCGATTGCTCGGCGGAGCCTTCCTGGGGCTGCCCCACAGGGTGAATACACCTGCCCCTCTCCCTTTGGACATTACCACACACTTGGTGAATTATTAGTGGTTAGGTTCTTGTCTGATGATCTGTTTGGGACCTCAGGCCCTTTGGCTTGAAAGGAGTCCCTGGGGGTGCCTGGGTGGCTCAGTGGGTTAAGCCTCTGCCTTTAGCTCAGGTCATGGTCTCAGGGTCCTGGGATCAAGGCCCGAGTCGGGTGCTCTGCTCAGCAGGGAGCCTGCTTCCCCCCTCTCTCTCTGCCTGCCTCTCTGCCTACTTGTGATTTCTCTCTCTCTGTCAAATAAATAAATAAAATCTTTAAAAAAGAAGAAAAAAGGAGTCCCTGGGTTGGTCCCACCCCAGGCTCCACATGTCATCTAATGGGGCCTCCAAAGCCTTAAGCCTATGTTACCCAAATTGAAGATGCTTCATTCCAACCCCATGGAATCTTAACTCATGGGGCCTGTGATGGGCCTTTGGAGTTCCTACTTTAACCAGTCCAGAGGATTCTTCAGATCAGGGGCTTGTGTCAACCAAAAGATGTGGCTGGTGGCACCACCCTTGACAAACCCTCAAAGGAGATTTTTCAGAAAGTCAATCATCTTTTCTCATTGTCTCTCTGTGCACGAGGCCCCTTTTGTCCTGGCAGGGGGTGGGGGCAGTGAGGAGAAAGCAGAGGCTTTAAGTAGTTAATCCTGCTTCCCCTCAACTCCACCACTTTCCAGTGTGTGGTCCCAGGCAGGAGACTTGACTTCTCTGAGTCTCAGTTTCTTCATCGGAAAAATGGGAATAATGATCCATACCTCCCAGGACACTAGCACCCAACACAGCTCTTGGCGGTTGTGGCATAGTGAATCTATGTCAGCAAACAAACGTTAGTTCCTCCACAGGGCAAACATGTCGACCTTGCTCTTCTCATCTCCAGCTATCTCCTCTTGAGCCACCTCCCTGGCAGAGAGACCGCCAGTCTCTTCAGACCGTGCAGGTGAATGGGAGTTTGGTACTAAGTCCAAGAATAGGGGTCCCTCTCGCTGCATGTTCATTCGGGGTGTAACAGGTAATACAGTGAGCACTCGTTGCATGCCAGGCTGTGTTCCAGATGCTGGGAGAGAGAGTCAGCCTTGCCCTCTGGGAGCTGCCTTCTAGCCGGGGAGAGACACAGCACACAGGCAGGTGGACAATAAACAGGAGGATCTCAGATATAGGTAAATGCAAGGCACCTGGGTGGCTCAGTGGTTTAGAGCCTCTGCCTTCTGCTCAGGTCATGATCCCAGAGTCCTGGGAATCAGGCCCTGTAGTGGGCTTTCTGCTCCTCAGGGAGCCTGCTTCCTCCTCTCTCTCTCTCTGCCTGCCTCTCTGCCTACTTGTGATCTCTGTCTGTCAAATGACTAAATAAAATCTTTAAAAAAAGAAAAAAAGACTCTGAGTACTCAGATGGTGAGGGTCTGGGGTGGGGAGCGGTCAGGGACACCTCTGAGAAGAGGTGATAGTTGAGACCTGACTGAGGAGAAGCCAGGCCCACCACATGGAATTTGGGGAAGGAATATTTTAGAGAGCAGAAATGGCAGGTCCAAAGTCCCTGGGGCTGCCGAGAGCTGGCAGGGTCAGGGATGGGGAGGAAGGCCAGCATGGCTGGAGCTGAGGGAAAAAAGGAGGACAGCAGGAGATGAGGGGACAAGGTGAAGTGGGGAGGCACCAGGAATTGGAGGTCCCAGAAGAGAGAGTGTATGTTATTCCCAGAGCAGCTGCTGCATGCGCAGCAACGCTGGGAGCTATTTCCATGGCCTCTTCACTGCCACCCTTGGGTATCCAGAGGGAGGGCGGGGGGTGTGTCCCGGTGGCTGGTCAAGGAAAAGGCCGGGCTCCTGGATGATGGCAGCACTGGATACAGGCTACAAGGTCCACACCCAGCCCCGCCCCACCTCCCCCAACAACAGACTGCTTGCCTCTCCCTAGGACTCAGGTTTCTCCAGGGTCACTGCGCAAGGTCCCCCAGAAAACATGCCTTTCAGAGTCCAGAGACCCTGTCTCTGAGCTGCATCCCCTGGACACCAACAGCCAGAGGGACGTGAAATGTACAAACACAACTCAGAGCTCACTCCTGCCTGCCTTACCGCCGCCCAGTCGTGCTGTTGCCTTGCTCTGAGAACACAGCCCCAGGGCCCCGGTGGCCAGCCTCTCCCTCCTTCGTCCTTGCCTCCACCTCACTGTTCCCGGGTGGCACAGGCCTTCCTACCTCTGGGCCTTCCTCCTGCCCACTCCCAACTGCCATCCCCCAGGGATTGGCACAACAGCCCCTTCTCCCTCGCCTAGTGTCCTCGCCTTTCCTGGACCAGCAAGAGACCTCTCCATACTCTGCTCCACACTTATCGCTCACAGCACTGATCACTCTCTGAAAGTCTCACACTTGCCCTGGTTTGTGGACTTCTTGACTGCTCACATCGCCAGCTGTGACACTCACTCCACGAGGCAGGGGTATTTTTTAGTGTGGTCACTGCCACATCCATGGTAGCTGCAACAGCTGGCCCGACACCAGTGAAGATGTGCTGAGGGAATAGATGACCATGAGGCAGGTGCTCTAATTGTCCCATTTCACACATGGAGAAAATGAGGCTGGAGAAGGTTAAGCTGTTTGCCCAAGGGACATGGCTAGCTAGGAGCCAAGGCTTCATTGGAGACAGACCAACCTCAGCCCCTATACCTGTGCCCTGCTGCACCTGACTTACTGTGTGGCCAGCATTTCACCCTCTCTGAGTGAGCCTCAACATTGTCATCTGACTAATGGGTATAAAATCCCAGTTAGGCCAGCGCTGAGACTTTGAAGGTGTCACCGGAGCAGATCCTCCCTGTCACCTGTACACTGCCACACCCCCCAGGGATTGGGTAAGAAGGGGTTTGCCACCAGGCCTGCCCTTGGAAGGGTTAACATGGCCTCTTTGTCCCATGGTTGCCATGGGGACAGTTCCTGTCCTTCAGGAAGCAGGGAGAGCAGTTTCCTGTTTTGAAGAAGGCTTGAGGGCTGTTTTCCTCCAATCAGCCTGCCCAAAGAGGGGCAGGAAGCCTAAGGCCGGGCTGCCCCTGCTGATGGGTGTGTGGCGGAGCCATACCCACGCCCAGCCAGCCAGGAGGGGCCATGGTGGAAATGCGGCCTCAGGGAAAAAGCCAAACAGGCCAGCTGAAGGAAAAAAAAAATGGCTGGCCGGAAGAGGGTGGTCATTTCCTCCACAGACCTTGGATCCCACCCAGTGGTGATAAAAACTCTGAACTGGCCCTGCCCAGCCCCAGACTCCCCTCCCCCAGTGATCAGCCCTTCCTTGGGGAGCCAAAGGTCTGCTGGACAATGGCCTTTCAGGCCCCTGCCTTTCCCTGCCACCTAAATGTATTCCCTACACTAGACACTTCAGCCTAACTGGGCTATTGGTCCCCAGTTCCCACCTCCAGCCACTGCCTGCCATGCCCTGCCCTGTCCTGCTCCCTTTTGCTCGTAGGGCTCCTTCAGGGTACAGAGCAAAGCCGTCCTCCTCCTGGAAGTCTTCCTGGCATGCATATGAGCCCTCACAACTGTGGGTCAGGAATATTCGTGAATTCAGGCCTAATCTTTCTTGGACCCCTGTCCCAGTTTCCTTGGCTCATCCCACTTCTAGGTGTGCCCCTCTGACTCCTTTACCACTCTGGCTACCAGCTTTCCTACCACACAGGAATAACCTCCCCCAGAAACACTCTGTGGCTCCCCATCACCTGCAGAGAGGAAAGTCCAAACTCTTTGGCCCACCACTGGAGAGCTTCCCCCTTCACCAGCCCCACCCCCCTCCCTGTACCATCCTGTGCTGTGACCACTTCCTACCAGCCCAACCTTCCTCTTCCATCCATCCCCACAGGCATTAGCTCAGACTGTTCCCCGGACTGGAATGGCAAACCTATTTTTTCCACCTGGAAAATGATACTTGACCTTTAAATCTCAGCCCCATATCACCTCTTCCCCACGGGCCCCTCAGCCCCTGCTTTCACCCCCACCCCCCAGTTCCACTTGGCCACAGTTAGCTCACCCCCCAGCTCTTCTCCTGGATTGGATTTTGAGCTTGTCAAGAACAGGAAAGTCAAAAGCAATGGGAACTCACATTCCTTTAATCCTCACCCTGATTCAGATTTCTCCTTCCCATTTTATAGAGGAGAAAACTGAAGTACAGAGAGGTGAGGTGTCTTGCCTACGGCCTAAGAGTTAGTAACTGGTAGAGCTGGGGTCTTCAGACCCCCAGGGCTCCCCTTTCTCCTTTTGCCTGGCCTGGGTATGTGCAGTGGGGGTAGGGGTGGGAGAGGCCTGAGCCAAACTTAGCTGATGTTTCCCTCCACCAATCTTTGGGGCACGGGAAGGGCAGGGCAGGGCAGGGCAGGGCGGCCTTGCTAAAACTCATCCACCCCAGCAGGTGTCTGGCTCTGATTTGCTGCCCCTGGAGCCAGGAAGACAACTCAGTGACTTTCCAGGGACGATAAGCCGCGGAAGCTGATGAGGCTGCAGCTGTGGCATTGCGGGGTGAGCGGTCCAAGGCTGTGGGGACCTGGGGGTCAGCAGCCAAAGAGGCTGCAAGGCCAGGGGCATTTCCATTTTAGTAACATGCATTTTGTCCCTGTGGACGAAAGGTATACTGCTGGTAGAAAAAGGGAAACCCAGGGAGGACTCTGGCCTAGAAGAGGGAGGAGAAGGTGGCTGGAACTGGGTCCCAGCTTTATGGAAACAAAGCCCTGTCACCTTCCCTTGGCTGGCACAGGAAGCAGAACCCAGGCCTGCCTCCTCATGCTGCCCAAAGGGCTCCCACATTGCCCCCTCTCACCAATCCCAGTATACAGAGACTGCTCAATAAATGCCCTTTCCTCTCTCCCTCCTGCTCCGATGGTGGGGTGTTCATGCCCACTGCCTGGTGTACCTTGTAAACATTTACTAAGCATCAACTGTATCCTAGACATTTAAATGATAATGATCCTTTATGAGCATTTCCTATGGCTCTTTCCCCGCTCCTGAATGTTTTTGTTGAATTGTCTCATTTAATGAACAGACACTGTTATGATATCCACTTGATGGGGGACCGTGTGCTGATGTGGGTAAGAAAGCCAGCCCCAGAGCCAGGATGGGATCCCCACCACTCACCCAGGCAAGTGCCTCAGCCTCGCTGTGCCACAGTAGCCCCATCTGTAACAAAGGGGTAATAAGTCTGCCTACTTTATAGGTTTGTTGAGGGGATTAAATGAGTTAATGATATATGCAGAACATTTACGGAATGCACAAAATAAGACTGAGCAAATACTAGCTATTATGATTTATCAGTGGAGAAACTGAGGCTGGGACTTTGCCCACAGGTCAATGTGGCTACTGCCTATCTGGGAGGCTTGGCCATGGCCCCTCTGCATGAGCTCACAGGGCCTGGGTGGTCTTTGCTTCTGAAAACACGGCCACGTCCAGCTTCAGGGCTGGCTGTGCACTTTGCAGGGCCTTCGGGCAGGCAGGAACAGGGCACTGGTTTTCACTGGTTTTGATCTGAGGTGACCTAAGCAGTGTGCAGGCATGAAAATTGGCCTCAGAGGGTCCAAGGATATTAAAAAAAAAAAAAAAAAAAAAAAAAAGGAGACATTTGCTTACTTGAAGGAAGGAAAGAAGGAAGGAAGGAGGGTAGGAAAGGAAGAAGGAAGGAAGGAGCGGAGGAAGGAAGGAAGAAGGGTAGGAAGGAAGGAAGGAAAGCTGGCCACCAAGCATTCTGTTTCTGATTCTACCACCATGCTCTTGGACAAATATGACGCACTGTGAACAGCACAGGCCTTGGGGACAGAAAGACCCAGGTCTAGTCCCAACTCCACCACTAGTTCTGAGCCTTGAGTAAGTCTCTTACCTCCCTGAGCCTTTGTTAACTGTGAAATGGAGGTAATGATGAAGCCCCCCCACGCGGCCTCAAGAAGCCCAGAGAGAGTGCTCTGTGCACGTCAGCTGTCAGCACCGGCGGTATCACTTGTTGGTATTGCCGCAGCCTCATCCAGGCACACGCTGGCTGGCCACGTCCCTTGCACCCCTGGTTCCTCAGGCTCTGAGGCTCCCACCTAGCTGTTCCTTCGATGTATCAGACACACAGTTGGTTCCCTTCAATGCCCCTTGCAACGCTCTTGCAGACCTGGGGTAGGCCATCACTGTGAAGCTGCTTGCTGCTGGCCACTCTGTGACCAGGGCACATAGAAAGACAGGAAGGAGGAAAAGAAAGAGGGAGAGAGAAGAAAGGCCTGGTCAGGGAGGCCTGACTCCTGCTGTGGGTCATGCTCCTGCAGAAAAGCGAGGAGGGGCTGTCCTCAAAAGGCAAAGCCAGAACTACAACCCCAGAGAAGGTGTGTGGTTTCAGGCTGCAGGTGGTTCTGGCTTGGGCCCGGATGACAGGGTGTATGGATTCCTGCACTGGCTGGTCCCCTAACTTGATGTATCATCCCCTCTGGACCTCAGTTTCCCAGTCTGTCCAGTGGGCATAATAACCTGCCCTAGGTGGCTCATGGTCTGTTGAGAAGGACTGAGATGGTAGGATTGAGCTGGAAAACATGGAAATCTTGGCAGACTTGTGCTTCATCACAGAGAGAATGGCGTAGTCTGGTGGTTAAGAACTCAAGACTGTGTTCTTGAAGTGAATGGTTGAGTCCTGGCTGGGTTGTAGGGCAGGTCATTTTCCCCAACTGGGCCTCAGTTCTCCCTTGTGTGAAACAGGGCTATAATAATCCCTTTGTAGAAAGGACTCTTGGGAAGAATCGCCAAGTGAAGGGCTCCTTACCCCACGCGGTGATGCCCTTTATGGCTATTTGCAGCCATCCCCCAAGCTCAGAGAGTGGTTATGGCTCAGCTCCATAAAGACTAAGCAAGTCCAACCACCAGTATTAGCTCTGGATATTTGTAAAGCGTTATGGTCTTTCACGTCCATTTTCTCTTATTAGGAAAAGCAAGCACAGGAATAAGCATTTCCACTTCATAGTCCATCACTCCACACTAATGTGTGGCTTCAGCTAAGCAAGTTTTGACCTGTGTTTTTTTTTTTTTTTTCCCAGCTGTCACTGGTGCTATGATCTTTTTAAGAAGACTTGGCTTAGCCTCAAATCCCAAATTCAACAATTGTGAAAAGGGCTTAGCGAAGCATGAGGTCTCTTCCTGCCTTCCCTTCTTTGCACAGGCCCTACAGCGAAGGGTGACGTTGGCTGTTGATTGAATTATCTGAGCCTTCCTCTCCTGCTCCTGCCCTGGGGTCCTAGGTTCTTTGGGTTTTATTGCTAATTCCCAGAAAGAAATTCAGCTTTTAAGCATATTTCTTTTTGCATCAAATGTTGAAGTGATATATCCATTCACTCATTTGTACCCATATTCAGACATACCCCACCTTCTCTACTATCTGCTCCACCAGGTCCATCTCCTTACTCTATCACCTTGACCAACTCCACCTCCATGTCCATCAGCTCACTCAACTCCACCAATACCTTCCTTCATCCTCTCACTCAACTCCACTATGTCCATACCCATCACTTCACTCAACTCCACGACCCTCATCACCTTGACCAACTCCACCACCACATCTTATCACTTCACTCAACTCTACTGCCACCTCCACTCAGCTCTACCTCCACGTCCCTCCTTTCACTCAACTCCACCATGTCCATCATCTTTCTCCACTCCAAAACCATACCCATCACTTCACTCAACTCTATCACCTCCATCACCTTGACCACACCCAACACTTCACTCAACTCCACCTCCATATCCATCAGCCCACTCAACTCTACCACCATGTCCATCAGCTCATTCAACTCCACCACCTCAATCACCTTGACCAACTCCACCCTCCACACCCATCGCTTCACTCAACTCCACCTCCTTGTCCATCAACTCACTCAATTCCACTGTTACATCCATCCTCTAACTCAACTCCACCACGTCCATTCACCTTTTTCCACTCCACCCCCGCCTTCATCACTTCAATTACACCACTGCCACTACCTTGACCAACACCACCTTCATCTCCATCACCTCCTCCAAGTCTACCTCCTCCACACCAATACCTTCCAGTACTTCTATCTCCTCCACCATCACCAGCTACATCATATTCACCCTGACTTCCACTGCTACTTCTGTCACCCCACCACTTCTGCCTGCTTTGCCTCAAACATCATCCCTCCCATCTCTACCATCACCATTTCCATCCCCTTCTCCACCCCTTCCAGTCAGAAATCCATAAAGTGTATTAAGAGCCTGTCCATGTAACACAAATTCTGCTGTAGATTTTCTATTCCAGAGGCACAAGTATTTCTTTATAAAAGGTTGGAAGCTTAAGGACTCCAAGGCAGTTCGGAGATGTAAAGGTCCTTTGAGAGGATCAAATTCCATTCCCAATTTAGGGAAACTGTGTTTCTTACACCCTTGCTTGAAAATGTGCATAATCTAATTTTATACTGTGCTCATTAAACAATAAAAATAAATGGAAACAAAACTTACAAACCTAGTTAGGTATATGAAAGTGTTTGGTGAGTGTGAAGATACTATTTAAGATTTTTCATAATGCTGGGGAGAAAAGCCTTTCCACATTACCTAACTGAAATTTATTCATTCCTGTCTGCAGTATGTATACATCGAACACCTTCTGTGTGCCGGGCACCAACTAGCTCATGTAACAGTTCAAATCAGACCTTCATGCCTATATTTTTCACCTATATTTAGTGAACACCTAATATGCTCCAGGGGTGCTTCTGGGTGGAGGCCCCCAGATATCCAGAAATCTACCAACTTTCCAATAATGTATTAATAAGGGGACAGAGGTCAGGGGATTAAGTTCTCACTCCAGTAAGAACCTGGGGAAACTGTGATGTCTTTTCTCTACTCCTCTGTGCTGTGGCAGTATACCTGGCCAAAAAGAAATGGGGTGGGTTTTCTAGGACAGTGTTTCTCCAACTGTGCTGTGTATACAGATCATCTGGAGATCTTGTTAAAATGCAGATTCTGGTTCAGTAGGTCTGGGGTGGAACCCGAGGTTCTGCCTTTCTAAGAAGAATCCTCGTGCTGCTATTGTTCTGCTTCATGGACCATGATTATGTAAGGTGTTTCCTCTATGCAATGAAAATATCTGGTTATCAGGGACCAGCAGGACCACAAGCTGGACCACAGGTATCTAGCTTCAGGGAGACAAAGCCAAAGATGTAAAATGCCTTGTGTCCATTTGGAATTCTGCCTTCTTGGTCCCAACATTGCTGGTCAAAATCATAAAAATTCTAGCTTCCACCACCTTCAATCCCAGAAGACCAAACTGATCCTGAACAGTAATATGAACCTCTGTCCTGGGTCCCATTCTTATAGACAATATTTTTCTTGAAGACCTATTATGAGTGGGTTCTATGTTAGATGCCAGGGTTGCAGTGGTGAGCAAGGCAAACACAGCCCCTGCCCTGGAGATATCACCTTGGCAAAGGGTCATTTCTGGGCTTTTAGTCCCCATTTGATGGACGGGAGGGAATGCTGGTGCTGGTGGCAAGGGGGTATGTTCCACGTTCCTTCCCCAATTTCTACACAAATTGAGACATTCCCCCCCCCCCAACACATACACCTCCTGCCACCCTTCCCACAGAGTACTGGAATTGCTGAATGCCCACAACCTGGTACACAGTAGACTCACAACCAAACTACTAAATGACCAAACCACACCTTGAAGTGGGTTCTGGAGAAGCAGACATGGAGCAGCAAAGGCAAGAACAGAATCAGGAAATCTCATTCTAGGAATTTATTCAGTTTCCTCAAATGCTAAATGGGAAGAATTTTTTTAAAGATTTATTTATTTATTTTAGAGAGAGAGTACACAAGTGCATGTGATTGGGGGGAGAAGCAGAAGGAGATAACCTCGAGCAGACTCCGTGCCAAGGGCGGAGCGTGACATAAGACTTAATCTCATGGGCTCAGTCTCATGAACCATGAGATCATGACCTGAGCTGAAGTTGAGAAAGGCACTTAACTGACTGAGTCACCCAGGTACCCCTAAAATGGGAAGAATTTTGATACCAGTTTCACAAGGTTGTAATGAAGCTTAAATGAGTGAATATGCATGTACAGAGCTGTGGTAGGCACATATTAGGTGCTCCATAAATGTTAGCAGTCAGTTATATGAGGAAGACATAGTCCTTGCCCTCAGCTTTCAATGTCTGATGGAAGGAAGCCTTTATTATGGCATTCAGATCACCCTGGGATCGATAGAGCATGCGACTCTTGATCTTGGGGTCTTGAGATCAAGCCCCATGGTGGGCAAAGAGATTACTTAGAAAAAAAAAAAAAGCACCTCTCATCCTAGCCTTTTTGTTCCTCCTATTGGGATGCTTCCACCAGCGGTCGGTTTCCCTGCCAAGCTAACCCTTAGGGTTCCTCTAACATGCTATGCCTTTCCACGCGTCTAAGTCTTTGCTCAATCTACTTCCTTTACTTGAAAGACCTTTCATTTGCTTGAACCCTCTCCACTCACAGGAAGGGGGGGGGGGGGCACCTCTGATTTCCCACAAGCTCTTCTGCACTCCTGTCCCAATCCCAGCGTCTGTGTTGGGAAGCAGAGCTATCTGCCTATATTTGCATGGCCAATCAGACCAAGACCTCAAGGGCAAAGGCTTGGTTAGAGTCATCCAAATCATCTAGCACCAGGCCTAGTCCCAGGGAGGAGCTGGCCAGTGTGCGCTGAGGGAACAAAGAAAGACTCAGCAGCCAGGTTTCTCTTTCCATCTCACCTCCTCAGGGAGGCCTTCCTTGATCACCCATTCTCTACACAGTGATTCTCAAACTTCAGCTTATATCAGAAGGACCTGAAGGGTTTGTTAGACACAGGATTTCTGATTCAGTAAGTCTTGGGGTGGGGTGTCCTGAGAATTTGTATTTCTAACAATTCCAATGCTCATCTGCACACTTTGGGAGAGTCAGTGCTTTGCCCCATTACCCGGACTTATCTCTCTCAAGGCATTTATCACTCTGAAATGATATTGCTTGTCTTGTGTCTCCACTGGCTTCCCATCTAAGCTCCATGAGGGTAAGAACTGGGAGCGGTCTTACTCTGCTCTCAGCCCAGCGCCTGATACAGGACTGAATGCATACCCGTGTTCAAAAGAAAGAGATGGATGGACCCCTGGACGAGCGGAGCAGGACGTCTCTGGAAGCCCACTCGCTGGCTCCTTCCTTGCCCTCAACTGATCCTAGTCCCTTGAACCTCGCGCGGCTCCCCGAGTCACCACGGTCCCTTTAAATGTGCGCGGGGACGCCTCGCCCCTCGTCTCCTGCGATCCCTGACAGAGCAGAAAGGGGAAAAAAAAAAAAAAAAAAAACCTTCCTCCAAGCGGGAGGAAACGTCTAGGAGGGGGCGGAGGCGCGGCGGCGGCAGAGGCGCGGCGCCCAGAGCGCAGCGCGCCCGTTGCGGAGCCGGGACCCGGAGCGGACGCGACGCCGGGCGCTGCCCCGGCCGCCGCCCCACGCGCGGCGCACTCGCGCCCCCTCCCCTCCCCGGTCCACGGCCAGCGCGGCCCCGCCCCTGGAGGCTCGAGCCCCGCGCCCCCTCTTGCCCCGCGCTCCGCGCGGAATCGCGAGCAAACGCGACGCCGCGCGCTGCCCCGGCCACCGCCTCGCGCGCTCCGCGCTCGCGCCCCCTCCCCTCCCCGTTCCGCCCCGCCCAGCCCGGAGGCTCGCGCCCCGCGCCCCCACTTGCCCTGCGCGCCGCGCGGAGTCCGGCGCGCGCCGGGGGGCGGGGCGGGCGCCTGGGAGTGCGGGCCCCGCGGGGCGGCCATGGAGTGAGGCGGCGCGCGGACTCGCGCTGGGACGGACAGACTGACTGACCGACGGGCGGCCACGGGCTGCGCGTGCCGGAAGATGAACAGAGCAGGTAGGAGGCTCCGCTCGACCTCTGGCGCCGAGGGACGCGCGCGAGGGGTCCGCGCCAGGCGTTCCAAGTTGGAGCCCACGGGGCGCCTGGAGCTAGCCGCCGAAAATCCCCCGACCTTCCCACTCTGCTCGGCTGCGGCCGAGATATGGGCGGGTCCGGAGTCCCCCCCACCCCTCCGAGGAGGCTGAGACTCATCTGGGGGCCTCTGTCCGAGACGCCCCGCCTGAGGGACGCTCCCTCGGACTCAGCGGGGCCGCACCCTGGCCGCGTACGCGCTCCGCCCGCTCCCACCGCGACCACTGTGTGGGGCACCGCTCGGCGACCAAGAGACGCTCCTTTCGCGAAGGCTACTTGGTCGCGTCCCTGAATCCTCACCCCGGCTCCTCGGGGTTCCCGCCAGGCCCTCGCTGCCCCCTCAGAGACCCCTCCTGGGCCCCGGGGTCTTTCTGCAGCTCTTCCCCACACTGGGGTCTATTTCTGGCCGCTCAGTACCCGGCGGCGCACTCTTAAGACGATGCCTGCCCCCTCGTCTCTCCTAGACCCTGAGACTTCGGAGCTCAGTCCCCGGAGGAGACTAGAAAGCCCTAAATTATCCCTCCCACCCCCCAGGCAGCGCGCTCCCCTCCCTCGCAGCGCCCTGGCCGGGGGCCCTTTTTGTGCCTCCCACAAGGGACCTAACGCCAAGGGGGACTTGCCGAGGCTGAGCCGCACTCCAGGCGTTCACTCCCATCCCTCGAGTCTCTCTGCCTCGTGAATCTGACTCTGCCAGTTCAGGGATTCCGGGAAATCCAGAAAGCGTTTGATCGGGAATACTAGCAGTCCCTTCAGAGGAGTGCCATTTAACGGATTTAGTGACTGAGACTCAGATGGGCGATGCCTGGAACTGTTCCCGGGATTCCTAACTCCATCCACCCCGAGGGCAGAAAGTTCCCTGGAAGAGGCGAGTTTGCGAGGCAACAGACTCAGCTAACTTAATTTCCCTGCCAAGGAGCGATAGTCGCTTTTTTTTCTTTCTCTTTTTAAAATTGAGCAGAAGGCAGCCCTCTCCCGGACCAACACCCTTGTCTGAAGCCATACTCCAAAACACACATCCCTAAAGAAACAGGAAGCCACCATTTTGGCTGTCTTAGAACCATATCCTGCTGCCTTGTGTGTGTGTATGTGTTGTGGGGTTTTTTCTTTTTTAAGTCTTTTTAATGAAAAAAGTCATTGTCTAAAGAGTTAAGTGCAGACAGGAGACATTTGGCTAGACTGATTTGAGAAAGGAGAGCCTCAGGGACTTGGGAGTGTGGAAGCAGCCTTCCTAGGTCCAGGCTTTGTTGTTGCTGGGCATGTGTGATGCCTGGACAGTGAGGGAGTGTGGGTCATGGCATGGGGGTGGGTGGGAGCAGGAGTGCCACTTTGGGAGAGGCTGGAGCAGGGTCCCAGTGCCTAGCACCACTCCTTGGAGGAAGAAGGTCTCCTCCTGCCTGTTTCTGAAAAGAGCCAGGCTAGCTTTTTCCTACACTCCTAATAAAACTCACTTTAAAACAATGGTGAGAGCGATTCCAGTTTTCCCACGTTTCCCTGCTTGAGGCTTGGGCAAGCCCTCCCTTTTCTGAGAAGCTGGGGGATGGAATGAGCCGGAATAAACTGAGAGGCAGGTTTGGTCCCAGGAAATCTTAGCAGTTGCTACTCTTGGGTTTAGCCATCCTGTAACTTGCTTCCAGCATAAACCTGGTTACTTTTTCAGTGTGACGGTAACGATGGGAAGCTCATTTCTGATTTCTGTGTGCCATGCCCTGAACTTCCTGATCATGTAACATAGTGGTTCACAGACTCCATGGCACTGAATTTCGGAACCACCATATACTTAGTTATGTGACCTTGAGGAGGTCACTTCACCTCTGTGCCTCTGTTTCTTCATCTGAAAAATGGGGACAGTATGATCTTTGTCATTGAGTTCTCATGATTAAATAAAGCTTATAAGGTGTCTGGAACAGTGTCTGTCATAAATTACCAATGAATACTGGCTAATATTTACTGGTCACTTACTCTGAACTAGGTGCTGCTTTTAAGTGTTTTACTTCAGTCAATTCAGTTTTCACAGTAACCTTATGAGGTAAGTACTCTTGCTATCCCCATTTTATAGATGGGAAAACTGAGCTGCAGGTCACTGAGCCAAGATAAGATTGAAATACACACTATCCAGCTTGAGAGCTGGCTTTTTTTTATCTAGTGCTAAACGTATAGTAGGTACCCAAGAAATTGTAGCCAACTGAGTTTGTTAGGTGTGTTATGTCTGTTATCTCCTTTGAACTTTTAACATCCTTATAAAAAAAAGGAGGAGTTTATTTCATTTTACCAAGAAAGAAACAGACTCAGAGAAGCAAAGTATCATGGCCGAGATGACACAGACGATGTGTGCCAGAGTTGGGATTGGAGCCCAGGTCTGTCTGAGCCTGGGGCCCATGCCTTTCCCACTTTGTCCCTGTAGTCTTCCCAGTATGTGCCCTGTCATGGATCACCAGACTAGCTTAACAGCAGCCTAATTAGAAATCATCAAGCTTGGCTTGGACATTCCAGCAGGCACCCAGGAATGAAAGTTAAATTAAGATGCAATTGGAAGGTGAAATTGGAAGATAATTACTCCTGGAACATATGGCTATGAGAGTTCCAGGGGGAATATAGTGAACTGCAGCTGAAACAGAGTCAGGGACTGAATAAGGAGATATCAGGGGACACAACAAGAGCCATGAAGAGCCATGAGTTTAAATATGTTGTAGTTGGCCGGAGCAGAAGGCACTTACTAACTGTTTGGTGTGGGGCCCTTGCTCCACAGATGGGGAAACTGAGGCTCAGTGAGGGGAAGGGATTTGCCTAAGGTCACGCCTCTAATTAATGGCCGAGCCAGCAGTGGATCAGAGTTCCTGACTCCCAACCCAGTGCTCCTCCCAATACCCCTTCTCATTTAGCCTCTACATAACTGACAAGGGAGCAGCAGCATGCATGAGTGTGAGTGACAGATATTTAATTAAAATAGAGAAAATATAAACTAGTAATGGGAGCTGGCTGGGAATGATTCCTATCACTAGAAGCTATTAAAAATCTCTTCCTCCTGTCATTGTGGTTCTCCCACTGTCAGTTAACTCTTGGCGTCTTGGCTTAAAGGGTATTCTGCATTTGAGCTATCCTTACCCATAACAAATTGCCAAGAGGTCCTGGGAAGAGAGGTATGAGCCCCCCGGGCTCTGTGATACAGGGAGAAGGAAGTTTCATACCACCGCTAGAGAAACACAGGGGACAGTAGAGGGGCCACCAGCCCCATCCATGCTGAGTTCTGGATAGTCAGAAGGTTCAGCTTCACCCAGAGGAGGAAGCCCCAGCCCTGATTTATCCCATAATCCCCCATCCCTGCCATACTGAACTCTTTATCATACTCCCAGACAGCTTGCCTCTAACTGCCTTTGGGCCTCTGCACATTCTATTCTCCCTATCTGGCATATCCAGCCTCTTTTCTGATTATGAAAATCCACCTTGTCTTTCTACATGTACTCCAGTGCTACCTCTTCCTGTGGGTCTTCTCTATGCAGAATTGATCTGGGACCCAAATAACCTTATACTGAGGATAGGGCAGAATTGATCTGAGACCCAAATAACCTTATACTGAGGATAGGGCAGAATTGATCTGGGACCCAAATAACCTTATTCTGAGGATAGGGGCTCTATCAGATTCCTTTTGGTGAGGGAGGCAGGAAGGGAGCAGAGCTGAAGCTCGCACACAACCTTCATTTTCTTCTTCCCCAGTGTCTCCTCATAATCTCAGGGCCACTGCAGCTCACTCCTGGGCCCTGTTCTTTTCTTTGTTCACACTCATTCACTCAGTGATCTCACTAGGCGCAGGCCTTAAATTCCATCTCTGTGATGGGTACCTCCAGCCAGATCTCTCCCCTGAGAACCCACACTGATCTATCTAGGAGCCCACTTGATGTCTGTCTCCACCTAGGTGTGTGGTAGGAAACTCAGGTTTAGCACGTCCGGTCAGAAATTCTGGCTTTCCCTCCCCAGCACCAGTTGAATTCCTCAGTTCAGTCCCAGTTCAGTTGGTGGTAACTTCACTTCCCCAGTTCCTCTGACAGAAAACTTTGGTTTCGTCCTTGACTTCTCTCCTTTTACACCTTATGTTCAGACTGCCAGCAAATCCTACCAGCTCTGTCTTCGCGTTTAGAATCTGACTCTTCTTTACCACTTCTGCTGCTGCCAACCTGGTCCAAGCCTCTACGGTCTCATCTCTTGCCTAGATTATTGCAAGAGCCTCCTCATGGTTGTCCTTGCATCTGTCCACACCACTTCTACTTATTCTAGCACATTAGCCAGAGTATGCGTGGCCTCCTTCTCCTGGGGGGCGGGGGGTGCTGCAAAATCTGCACCCTCCCTGTGACCTCTCTGATCTCCTCTCCTGCTTCTCCCTGTTGCTTGCTTGCTCATCCCTCCCTTCCAGCCACTTTGGCCCTCCTTGAACACACACCCAAGTCCTGGCTTCCCTCATCTTTCTAGTCTTTGCTCTCAGTGAGGCCTATTGCAATTTAAACTTGGGAAAAAAAAAAAAAAACGCTCCTAATTTTTTCCACAG
Source organism: Mustela nivalis (assembly GCF_964662115.1). Classification (NCBI taxonomy): domain Eukaryota; kingdom Metazoa; phylum Chordata; class Mammalia; order Carnivora; family Mustelidae; genus Mustela; species Mustela nivalis. The sequence continues at coordinate 162,318,836 of NC_139020.1, forward strand.
ACTTTTTGATCATCTAACATACAATAATGTAATATGCTTCTCCTTTTTATTGCTTATCTTCCTCTAGTAGAATAAAAGGTTCATCAGGGACAGGGTGTTTGTTTTGTTTATTGATTTGTCCAAAGATTCTAGGTGGGTGCCCTGCACATAGTAGGTGCTCAGTTAATATTTGTTTAATGGGCTCAGATTAATGGAAATTAGATGGGAGCAAATAAAAGCCAGTCATTCACCTTATGGTCAGTTAGTACTTCTGAACCCTGGACCCGGCCTTATTTAAATTTCATACCTGACTAGCTATCTCTGGTTTCTCTGGTCTCAGTTTCCTTGAATTTTACCCTTTTCTGCCTCAGTAGAAGCTGGGAGCCCTGAGTCTCCACTGTAGAAGAAAGCTCAAGGGCAAAAAGGTGAAGGCAGAAGTTCAAGTGACTAGACCGGGAAGCAGGAAACCCACGTTCTACCCGGGTCCTCCTCTAGATTTGCAAAAAACTATATGCCTCGTCTCTGTGTGCCTCAGTTTCCTCATCTTTTCCTGAAGGGTCAGAAACTTTCTGATTCTGGCATCCTTTGATCTCAGAGAGGATGCAGGTGAAACACCCTGAACCTCAGAGCTGGAAGCAGGACATGGACACTAGATACTTGTCATTCCTAAGGGATCCTCTGGGGAAGGCATTTTCTTGCAGGATCACGCCTCAGACACCCACTGTAACCTTTCTTGAGGAGACAGTACCCACAGATCAATAGCTTGATTGGATGAAGGATGGAGTGGGGGTTGGGGTGATGCAGCCAGGGTGATGGTCGTTTTTCATGGCCCAAATGTCCCTTCGTCAGGTCTCATGGCGCTCATGTGAAATACCACCTGCTAAGGATGAGAAATGAGAGTCCCACCCTCAGAGAATAATGTCATTCCAGTGCCTGACACCTGATGTTGGGAGGCTAGTATTATATATCAGTATAAAGCAAGACTTATGTCAAGGGAAGATGTGCGATAGGCAAAGACTGACATTATTAGAATAATAACAGCTTCTCTTTATCGAGTACTTCTACTTGAAGGCCGACTGCTGGGCACTTTTAACATGTATCTTTTAATCTTCGTAACTTCTTGAGAGTAGGTGTTCCTATTGTACCCATTTTACAGATGAAGAAACCGAGGCTCAGTTTCATTGCTTATTAAATAGCAAAGCCAGGATTTGAACTCAGAGCAACCAGGCTCTAAAGGCTGATTCTGTTACTCTACAATGACAGATCAGCTTATGGTTAGCCGTTTAAACTCCACATAGTTGAGTGGGTTTTTGTTGTTGTTGTTGTGTGTGGTAGGGTTTTTTAAAATTTGTTTTGTGCTTTACTAATTTGGACAGATGTTTTTTCTCAATTAGGACATATTTGCTTATGGAAACAAGGAGTTGGAAGTCCATTTATATTTTGAAAACTCTGTGTTATTATCTAGATGTCAGTGGTTGGCCTGGGTATTAATGTAGATGAATGTAGGTATGGGTTAGGGGGTTGGTGCGGTGGATGCTTTAGCCTTTAAAGTCTTGACAGCTGTGTCTTTTCTCCCTTTCTTACTGGCAGCTACCACATTTTACACCTGGCTGTGTTCTAACTGCCAGTCCACACCTCTCCTAATTAGCTGCACACTGGAAAACCAGACCACTAAGGTCATTCATTTATTTGCAGAGTGCAACTAAAGAGACTCTGAAATCAGGCCCCCTCAGGAACAGGGTGCATGGGCACCTGTGTTCTTGCTATTCCAGGCCTTCTTAATTTCCTTTGGAGACTCCTCAGCTGAATTTTATGTAGCTCTGCCAGTTTAGGGGAGATACTTACTTTGGCTTCAGATGTTTTGAAATTGAGGTGCCAATGGAAAAGTCTCACGGAGATGGGCTAAAACTCCCATGAGTTTTAGCACTGTGAGCACTGTGCTGGCCAGCACCATAGCCACCACCCACATGTGGCCACCGAGTAGCTAGAGTATGGCTAATCTGAATTGTGATGTGTTGAAAAATGTAGAATACACATTAGGTTTCAAGGACTTACTTCAAAAAAGAATGTCAAATATTTCTTTAATATTTGTGTATTGATGACATGTTGATCCAGACATGATTCATTGATTATATGATATTAAAATGATGGGGTTTTTTGATATATGGAATTTAAAAAGAAATGGTGTTAAAATTAATTTCATCTGTTTCCTTTTACTTTTTTAATGTGGCTATGAGAAAATTGAAAATTATGTGATAATAAACGTGGCTCACACAGTATCTCTGCCAGAGAGCCCTGAACTATACAGATGGCTGGGATTAGGTGCTGCAAGGGTTTACCTGGGAGTCAAGTGCATGGGGAGAAGAGTTTGCTAACAGACTTCTAGGACCGCTGCTCCACCTCCCTTCTGTCATGATCCAGGTGGGCATTCTGAAGCTGCTCTGTGTCAAACCTAAGCCTTAGTGGGGATGGCCCTGGGAGACAGGGGTGGCTTAGGGGGAGACTTGTGTGTCATCATCTATAGGCAATGGGGAGCCAAGCAGGGCGTTTGAAAGTGAGAAGTCAGGATGGATTGCCTTCCTGGAAAGCTTTATTCCTCACTCTGTCCACAGTGTGGCCAGGGGCTTAGAGGCATGGAGGCATGCTTGTGGCAGGACAGATGAACTTGGAAGTGAGTAGCTACTCCCTGGACCCTTGCATTTGTCCAGATACCTCCCGTCCTGCAAAATACAGCTGAAATTTCACCTTTTCCAGGAGGTCTTCCTCGTTACAGTAACTCTTGCTTCTCTGACTTGTGTTGCATGTACCACATCCTTTATTCTGACACGGTCAGCTAGATCCTCCATATCTGTAAGGCAAGAGACTTTTTGCAAAGATCCATGTTTGAAAATACTATACAGTTTCTCCCATGAAATCTGGATGCCCATAAAATCTGGATGCAGGGCACTTGGCTAGACACCAGTCTTGACGCATGTAGAATTCAGAGGTGACCCTTAGAAGAGTCATGCATCACTGTCACAGACCTTTGGTGTATCATTCTTGAAGGAATGAGATAATGGCTATTTAATAATAACCTTCCAAGGGTCTGCGGCTCTGTCCTCTAATTGTGCTTGTTAGTCTTGCCTCCCTGACTCAACTGCAAGTATTCAACAGAGGTATTCTTCTCTTCTTGACCCTAGAAGACCTTCCCGTCAACAGTTCTATGCATATAGATAGTAGGTATCCAGTGAATTAACTGTAGTATGAGTAGAGTAGTATGAATAGAAGCTCCGTGAGGATCCCAGGGATGGCGACTGTCAAGCTCCGCATTGTCTCATGGGTCCCTGGCAACTAGAAAGCATTTAATACGTGGCATTGGATGAACGATTACAATGATCTGCACACCTTTGTTTGAGGAGTATATCACTGAGTTGAGTTTTGTTAGCTGGACTCTGTATAGAAGGAAGATCTATTCATTTTGTTTACAGAATGAATTATCAGTAGAGGTGAAAGGATTTTAAAGATGGTGGTGGGGGACATAAACCGAAGACAGAACATAGTGGATTGGGCTCACATAGGTTAGAAAACTCTCTTCGGTGCTTTCTTGAAAATACTAAGTAGGACACTCTGGATGGAAATAAGGGTAACTGTAATTTTTGTGTCCTTGTTTTCTCTATTTTCATCCTTCAGATTCACCAAAACCACCAGTTGCTCCCAAGCCAAAGACTGCCAGTCCCCTCACACCAGTGACAGCACCCAAATTCCCTTCATCACCCCGGCCTGATAGTCTCCATAGTCCCAACTCCATGTCTAGGGGGCCAAAACCCCCCATCGCCCCTAAGCCCAGGCTGGCGACCCCCAGTGAGTGGAGAGCCAGTGTGTATGTGATCAACAGCTTGAACAAATGCAGCAATGGGAAGCTGCTCTGTGTTGACAGGGGGCTTTATGAAGAGCACCGGTCCAACTTGGAGTGCTCCGAGTCTGAAGCTGATGAGGATTACATCGTGGTCCCCAAGTCTCCGCCAAAAGAGGATGGACCCAGTGATAGCAGCTCTGCGGAGAATGCAGTAATGGTGCCTCCAGATGCTGCTGGGGGAGAGGATTGCCAGGAGGGAGGCAAGGGGAGTGACCCGGAGGGGATGGGAGCTGCTGAGGACTCGGCAGCCCCAGCCGAGGTAGTGCCGAGTGAAGAGGCTGATGGAGGCACAGCCCCCACTCCTGAGAATGTAGGGGCAGAGGATGGTGCCTGTGACCCGGGGGCAGAGGAGCAGACGTTTACAAGTGAGGAGGAAGAGAAGCTAGTGGAAGAGCACAATGTGTACAACCTGGAGGACAGGGGCCCTTGGGATGGAGAGGCAGTCCTTCCCAGTGATATCCTAACTCACATTGATTTAGAGGCTCCAGCAAATCCGAGTGATGAGCCTGGGCCCCCTGGGACACCCAGGGAGGCAGAAGAGGATGGTGAGGAAGGCTCTGCCAGCACAGAACCAGGGGCTCCAGATGAGTGTGTGAATTCTGACGGGCCCCCTGAGGGGGATGCTGAAGATGATAGCAAGGAACCCACAGAGAATGAGGGCTTGGCCACAGGTGTCCAGGAGGTGGAGATGGCCACAGACAGCCCTGAAGTCTCAGAGGAGAGGGGCGAAGATGCCACAGCCAGTGGTGACCAGAATGACCAGGATGAGCCACATGACCAAAATGAGAAAACGGACCAGGAAGAAATGGCAGCAGTCACCCAGGAGGAGGGAGGGGACCCTCGAGAAGGTGAAGACCTGGTTCAGGATGACCCTGCCGAGGAGAGCTGCCAAATCATTCCTTATGAGAACGATGGCATGGATGACTTTGTGACTTCACTCTCAGGAAGTCCCTACGAGTTATTTCCGACTGAAAGCACCTCTTTCTGTAGCGAGAACTACTCCTCTTTTCCCAAGTCAGCGAAAGACTTAGAGTCACAGCAGGAACCACAGTCTGGAGAATGTGCAGAGCAGGACCCCACTGTTGGAACTTCATGTGACTCTGAGGAGGGCCTCTCTGTCCCTGATGTGGTGGTCATGCCAGAGGATGAGGATGCCATAGATGATGCGCTCACCAACCCCTATGAGATGGGAGTTGACCTGGAGCAAGGGGCTAACCCCGAGGAAGGAGAGAAGCCTGAGACACAGGCTGCATCAGACATGCTGAGTGGTTATGGCACAAAAGAAGAAATGAACTCTGATGCTGAGGGTGGCCTGGTCTCTATCGACAGGAAGAATATCATCACGAGGACCAGGCCCCACTCTGGGAAGGTGGCTGGCTATGTCCCAGAAACCGTCCCAGAAGAAACCGGACCAGAAGCTGGCTCATCAGCTATTGGCATTAGAGGTGGCAACAAGGAGGCAAGAAAGACAGCTCTTTCATTGGAGGGGAAACCGCTGGAAGCCAGCAGGGCCTTGCCAGCAAAGCCCAGAGCCTTCACTTTATACCCCCGGTCATTCTCTGTGGAAGGCCGAGAGATTCCAGTGTCCTTGTACCGGGAGTCAGAGGCATCCAGCTTGGATGACCATAGGATCAAAAGGAAAGATGACAACCTTTCTCTGCCTTGTATGATTGGCTCCTCTGGAAGTTTCTCCCAGAGGAACCACCTTCCATCCAGTGGCACCTCAACACCCTCTTCTGTGGTCGACATCCCACCCCCTTTCGACCTGGCCTGTATCACCAAAAAGCCCATCACAAAGAGCTCTCCCTCCCTGCTGATTGAGAGTGAGCCCCCAGACAAGCACACCAAGAAGAAGAAGTCATCCTTCAAGAGGTTCCTGGCGCTGACGTTTAAAAAGAAATCCGAGAACAAAGTGCATGTGGATGTCAATGTGTCTTCTTCCAGGTCATCTTCAGAATCCAGCTACCATGGGCCTGCCAGGCTTCTGGAAATCGACCGGAGGAGCCTCAGCAACTCCCCGCAGCTTAAGGCTCGGACTGGCAAGCTCCGGGCTTCCGATTCCCCTTCCTCCCTCATCTTCTACAGGGATGGCAAAAGGAAAGGTGTCCCCTTCAGCAGGACGGTGTCCAGAGTGGAGTCCTTCGAAGACCGTTCCCGCCCCCCCTTTCTGCCCTTGCCCCTGACCAAGCCACGGTCCATCTCATTCCCCAACGCCGACACTTCAGACTATGAGAACATCCCAGCCATGAACTCAGACTATGAAAATATTCAGATTCCACCCCGGAGGCCTGCAAGGGCTGGGACATTTACAAAACTGTTTGAAGATCAGAGCAGAGCCCTGTCCACAGCAAATGAAAATGACGGCTATGTGGACATGAGCAGCTTCAACGCCTTTGAGAGCAAACAGCAGAGTGCAGACCAAGAAGCAGAAAGGTACTGTGAAATTACATTTTCTTTGTTCTTGGGCAAGTGTGAGCATCCGAGATTAGGTGTAGGGGACAGAATGGACTTGCTTTTTAGTCTCAGGCTCTGTGTATTTCTAGCTGGGTGACCTGGGGTGAATGGCTTTACCTCTCTGAGCCCAGTTACTACATCTGTGAAATGGGATTCCTGCTGCCTCAAGGCAGTGTTTAAAGAGATCAGAGATGAATGTCTGGGTGAAAGTATTGTCCAAAATGCCAAATACAGTGTAAATGAGAGCATTTGTATTTCCATTATTTGAGAGACATTTCTCATCTAGGTAGATGGGTTTGCTAGTCCCCTCCAGGAAAGTCACCAAGAGAGAAGGTCCTGGTATTGTGCCAAACTAAATATCTTTCACCATCAGGAAAATACCCTAAATTGAAATTGATACCCTTTTACTGTGTAAATATACACTTTATTCAATGGAACTAGAAAAGACAATCTGTTTAAATTGTTTTAAAGAGCAAAGGGTGCCCTGAGCTAAATTTCTGAATAGAAGCCTTGAAGACATACATCCAGGCTGATTTTATTTTACTTTTTTGGACTCATTCACCTTGAACATAAGAGTGAAACACTGAAATTATTGACAACGGTGGGGATTTTCTGACCCCACCCTCCCAAGACCGACTGAATGCCCTTATTGATCATTCCAAGTGGGTAACTGCCAGATCTTGCTGTTCTTGTACCTTGTGGATGCAACTTAAAGGCAATGCAATTCAGCCTCAACCATGTACTCTCTTTGGGAGCACCTGATTGGAATTAATACAAGCAAAAATCGTCGTGATTTTGTTTTTATTTTTTTTAAAGATTTCATTTATTTATTTGACAGAGATCACAAGTAGGCAGAGAGAGAGAGAGGAGGAGGAGGAGGAAGCAGGCTCCCTGCTGAGCACGGAGCCCGATGTGGGACTTGATCCCAGGATCCTGGGATCATGACCTGAGCCGAAGGCAGAGGCTTTAGCCCACTGAGCCACCCAGGCGCCCAGTTGCCGTGATTTTAAAGGACAACCTGATTCTGACCCCTTGTGTGCAGTGACTTCACCCAGTCCCACACAGCTGTTGCTGCTAGGAGTTCCCAGGGCGCCTGCAGTAATGAATAGATAAGATGATTTGCAATTAGCATGAGCTGTCGCTGGAGTGTAGATGCTAGAAGTGTTTAGGTGGTTTATTCTCCTGAGTTTTTTACATGGTTCCCCACCCTGGCTCCATCTTCTCCCTCCCCCAAGTCTGGGTGAGGCCGTTAATTAGTTCTTTCCAGAATGAAAGGGTTTGTTTGCTGGGGCAAAGGTAAACACTAACACTGTTGGAGGGACTGAGTTTAATTTGGAGAGTGTGGACTTGTGCAAACTCTACATGGTTGAGAACTGCACAGCCAATCAGTTCCTTGCATTAATAGTTATCAGCAGGGTTTGACAAGATCCAGACCTAGCTGAGTGTCTCCTAGTGTTAATGAAAATAGAACCGAGCTCTGAAACCAGAATCACCTAGAAAGGATCTCAAAGGGCAGATGGTCAAAGCTCCCGCCCTAACAGGCCTTTCTCTAACTCAGTTTGTACTTGAATTCCTCAAGCCACAGGGAACTCACCACCTCCCAGAGCTGCCTCATCTGTTGCTAGGTATCCTGATTAAATTTTCCTTTCTGACTGAGGCAAAAGCTGTCTTCTAATATTCCTACCCAACTCATGCTGGCTCTCCTCCTCTCAAGCCAGGCAAGTGAGCTAATTTCCTCTTTTGTATGACAGCCCTTCAGAAATTGAAGTCTGCTCCTGTAGAATCACTGAATTTTATAGCTGGAAGGGAACTTCGGACAACATTTGGTTCCCTTACAGAGGAGGAAACAAACACAGAAAGAAAAAAGGATTTACCTAAGATAGCTCAGCAATTTAGTGGAGAAATCAGTGCTAGGACTCAAGATTTCCTGGTTCAGGCATTCTTAGTGAATTACATTGAGGGGGTCCAGATCTGATTGTGTAGGCTGTGAACTGCACTACTCCAGGGCCACATTCACATTCAGCTCCCTTCCCCCGGGGCTGTACAGTGCACATGTTGCTTGGCCATTTGCAGAGTCCCTGTTGCCTTGATCTGTACTTTGCCCAAAACCCAAAAAAGGTCCTTCATCAAATTAACCTGATAATAAGGGGGAAATATCCAAGAAAATGTCAATGCTTGACTGCTTCCTGTGTGCCAGGCATTGTGTTGGGTGCTCTCCCTGCATTTTCTCACATTTGATGCTACAGCCTGGGGTCATGGTTGAGTATCCTGTACTGTCAGACTCAGTGCAGTTGCCCTACTCTGATGCTATTTCACGGAAGGCCAGGCTGACCAGGATAAATCTCCCATGCAGAAACTACATCCTCTTGGACATCAATCAATGAGCAAAGCTTTCTTCTGTTTTTCCTGCATGAAACAGATGGAAGGGAAGGGGGAGAAAAATCCTCGCTTTGGGCTGAAACAGGTCTGGGCAAGGGAGGTTTCATACACATCAAGTTGAGAGGCATAAGGAACTGCTGTGGGGGTGGGGTCCTAGTGCTTCTTCACCTGAACGGGGGCTTTGAGAACCTAGTGGCTGGGGTGCTGAGACACATGCCTAGGGGTGCTGAGGGTTGCTTTAGGTTGGGCTGGACAGGATGGGGCAAGAGGGTGGGAGAGGCAGTTCCTCCTCCTTCTGCTCCTGGCCCTGTCCTGCAGCTTGCTTTAGCATGAGGATCAGGGAGAGAAGCCAAAATAAATATCAACAGCCCTGAAAGGGTGCAGCACAGGATATTGGGATATTGTAGGTTCAAAGCCTGCTCAGCCACTGGCTTGCTGTGGGATCTTGGAAAAGGCTAGGCCACAGTTTGCTCATCTGTAAAATGGTAAGATTGGAGCAGACCCATGTTCCTCAACCCTTTGCCTCTCCTGTACCACTTGCACCACTTCTGTTCTACCCCCATACTATCACTTACTTACTGTTTTTCCTTCAATCAGTCTCTCTTTTTTATTTCAGACATACTTAGGAAATTTTATGTCACTGTAGGGAAATGGAAAAACACTATTGGTTGCCATAAATAGAAGGCAGTTATACAAATAAGATACAAAGGAAAGGAAAATAACGGGTATATTCTAGCTTGAGGTTATTACTTGCCAAGGCTGGAGCTGGAAGCCTGGTCCCTTTGTTAAACAGGGAGAGGTGTTAAAGACGTCCTGGCACCACACAGAGAATTTCTCCTTGGCATAATCAGAAGGATTCAAAAGGACTGAAAAGGGAACAACTCTCTCTCTGGTGTGATTCACTGTTATTTAAATCCAAGCCCTTTTTCCACTAAAAGTACCTCCCTTCAAGAAACATGTAGAGTATAGAATAGAATTCAGAGAGCCCTTAGAGAGCTCTAAATCAGAGTAGCAGCTCAGGGTCTAATGGATGATTGTAAAGTTGCTTCTATGTAGTTACTTCCTTTGAGGTTTATATACCCAGATAATAACATTTTAGGAGCTGCAATAATGTTATTAACAATTTTCTGTCTTGTAAAATAAAATTGTATACATTATTACTTATGTAAATTTCCCCCGGGGTATACAGAAGGTTTCATCATCTTTTAGTTTAAAGCATATCCCCAGAACATTTTTTTTTTAACCGCCCTGAATTGACCCTTATGAAAAACAAAAAATGGATCAGAGATCTAGTCTAATATTTACTTTTCAAATAGACTGTTTAATGTCCTCAGGCAGGACTCTTGGTTGGGGGACCTGATCTTTACCTCTGAGTGTCCCATGGCCCCTCAGTACATTGGCTATATGCTAGGAGCTCAGTAAATATGTGTTGATGACCAGAAGCTTAATGATTCCATGCAGATTGGTGGTTTTGAGCTTCACAAGGGTCAAAGGATTATCATTTATTAAGCACCTGTCTTTGGCAATGCAATGCTAGGTGCTTTGTTATACACTTAATAAATACCCATTTGATGCAAAACAGTACATAAACTGCCTTGTCCTCAGTGTCTCATTTAAATCTCCATAATTGTATATTTATTTTTTGCATGGTAATGAGTCTACTTTAATCACTCAGCATTATACACCAACACGGATCCCTGAAGCTGCTTTTCCCCATTTCATTATGAGAATATTCAAACTTATAGAAAAGTTGAAAGACCTTTTACAGTGAATGTTCATTTGCCCACCACCTAGATTTACCATTTACATACTGCCACAGTAGCTTTTTCTCATCTCTCTCTTTCTCTGTTCTCTCCAGCTGTTACAATCAGTTCCCATATTGTTCTTGATGCATTTATGGTAGTTCTTTATGCATGCAGATGAGGACAGTGGAGCCCAGGGAGAGCCTTTGAGAGCACAGGGGCCAAGCATGTGGGCTTTAGCCAGGCTGCCTGGGGTGTGGTTCTGTACTCCACTCCTTACTATCTGTGTGACCTGGGACAAGGTCTGCGTCTTACTTTATCTGTCATAGGCAATCGTAGTGGTTCCTGCCTCTTAACGTTAAGACAGAAGGAATTAGGGGCACCTGGGTGACTCAGTGGGTTAAGGCCTCTGCCTTCGGCTCAGATCATGGTCTCAGCGTCCTGGGATCGAGCCCTGCGTTGGGCTTTCTGCTCAGCGGGGAGCCTGCTTCCTCCTTTCTCTCTGCCTGCCTCTCTGCCTACTCGTGATCTCTCTCTCTCTGTGTCAAATAAATAAATAAAACCTTAAAAAAAAAAGGACAGAAGGAGTTAATATTACACATGATGAAATGATCGGTAAATATTAGCTACTATTCAGTGATATGGTAAGGTCACATAGTGGTGGATGCAGGATTTGAATTTGATTTTAGAGGTTTGGGTTGAGAGTCTGGTCCCTTTGATGGTGGGGATGTCTCTCTCTCTCTGTCTCTCCCTTCTCTTCCATATGATGGTTCTTCTGCACGAGTTTGACTTCGTGTTCAGGACATCACATCAATAAAACTGTGACCATGAACTTGCAAGCTTTAGCTGTGGGGTGTGGTTTCAGCACTACCTCTCACTTCCTCCTGGGCTGGGGTCAGGGCTGCAGAGAACAGCCCCAGCAATAGTAATTTGGAGTCATTAGGAGCCTCTTACACCAAGGACACCAGAACTGAAGTTTTTTTCATTCCATAATCATAATAGGTAGGCCTGGCTCTGTGACTCTGACTTTAGCTGTTATTTTGCTTGTATTTCACGATTGGTTAGCCACATTAGTTTCAAGTGCTATAAACTATCCTCTGTTGCACAGGTTGTAAGTAGCCAAACTAAGATTCGAGTCTAGGTCTTTCCCCATCTCTTGTTTCCTGTAGTTGAAAAAATGCCATGCTTTCTGGTGGTCTTCATCCAACAGCTGTAGTATCTCACTTGCAGAAGACAATGTAGCACGGCCGCCACCAAAATGTTGGCTTTGTTTATTGGTCCATACGGCTCAAGGAAGATTGGAGGGACACTTTCCTTTCTTTTCTGGTGGGTGGTGGGTGTGCTACTCTGTTGGCAGCTCATCAAGAAGGCTGACAAGCTTTCCTGGAATTTGCTAATGAGATACTCAGACATTTTGCCCTCCCTCAGGGCCATGGTGGAGGACACGTACCCCTCTGCGGCCAGCTGTGCCCTCAGAGCAGCCAGGAGCTCTGGGTTGGGAGCAGGCTGTCTGTTTGGGTTATACTACTTGTTAAAGGAGCTTCAGATGATTCAGCCCACCCAGGAGCAGCAGCTCATGAGTGCTCGTGCCTTCCAGGAAGAGCTGTGAAAGGTCTGAGGGCCAGCATTTCAGGACTCTTAGGGTTCTTACAGAGCTGTTCCTTGTTGGAATGCAGCTGGAATTACATCTTCAAGAGTCTGTGGATTGGCCATATTATATAGCATTCATATGAAGATAAGGAGTGGGAACATCCTGGTAATTCTATATTTTGGCTGATGATGACCTTTTGAGAAATGATTGGTTCTTGAGGAGCTGTGCCTAGTGAAATATGGACACAGAGATGCAGACCAGGAACCATCACTGGCCTCAGTAGACTTACAGTTGGAGGGTAGCAGAAGGACTTCTACCCAAGCTCCTGGAATGCAAGGTAGAAAATGCTTAGGATCTAGGGGTGCCTGGGTAGCTCAGCTGGTTAAGCTTCTGCCTTGGTCTCAGGTCATGATCCCAGGTTCCTGGAATCGAACCCTGCATCAGGCTCCCTGCTCAGTGAGGAATCTTCTCTCCCTCTGCAACGCCCCCACCACCACCAGCCTCGCTTGTGCTCTCTCTCTCTTGCTGTCTCTATGTCTGAAATAAATAAATTAAATCTGAGAGAAAGAAAGAAAGAAAGAGATCAGGATCCAAAAGGTAGGAGTTTAGAGGAGGGTAGGATGGCTTCATAGGCACTGAAGGAAAAGTAGGCTCTTGAATGAAGGTAGGAAAGAGATGCAAAGATTTGTGTAGAAACACAAATCTGTGGTTTTAGCAGATGAAGCTGTAGTAAACATGGTTTAATCTTGGTCAGGAGGTGCTTTGACATCTTTTTTTCTGGAAAATAGCTCCCATCATCGGCAGGCATGGAGAATATATGGAGGAGATTGGGTTGGAAGACTAAGGACTGAACTCAAACACCACATTTGTCTGATTTCCAGTTCTTAGACTAGTATGTTGCACTAGCTCAGCTAGCCATCCCTCACTCTGCTAACATTTTTTCAGCATCTACCAAACATCAGCCATTGTTTTAGATACTAGAGGTTTCCACCCCCAAGGCATTCTAGCCCAGCTGAGGAGAGGCGAAGAGAGGTCATTAGAACCCATGTGATAAAGGTTTTGCTGAAAGCCCCTTGTGTTCTAGAGGAGGGGCTGTGGGCAGCTTGTACTATCTGGGAGACACTTGAGGTGGGTTTTGGCAAAGAAACAGGAGTTCATGATGGAGACAAACAGTCCAGGAGGAACACAAGCCTGTGCATGAGTCTGGGGATAAGAAAGGATCATGAAGTGGTCAGATGGACCTCAGTGTACTCGTCTGTGAGATAAAGTTGGGAAGGCGATTGGAACCCAACCAAAAAGTCCCTCGAATATCAGCTTGATGAGTGAGTGCCTTGCTCCCAGGTAGTCGGGGGACCGTGGCGGTTTTCAGCCTGGCAGGCACACAATGGAGATGGTGCAATGGCACGGACACTCTGTTGGCAGGGTGAAGTGGAGGGATGAAGAGGGGAGCAGGGAGACTAGTCAAGAGACCACTGCAGTAGTCCCCTCCTGAGAATACGAAGACCAGGCAGAGCCATAGCAGCTCGAAGGGAAGGAGTGGGGTTCCACAGTGAACACAGCCACCCACTTCTCCCGCGCTGACTCCAGAGCTAGCATGGGGCTGCCTTCGCTTTCCTCATCCTTTTATTTATTTGTTTACAGCCTGTCGGGGCCCAGATAAATAAAAGATTTGAGTTGGTTTCCAGTAAAAGACAAGCAAGAAATAATAAGAATTCAGCCCTTAAAATTTAAAGGATACAAGCCAAGTAATAAAGCTGGGGGAGATAATTGTACAGGCAATCCAGACCAAGGACAGCGACTGCAGCTAGAATTCCTAAATCCAGCACAAAATCTAGCCATAAGAGCCCTCCCTCCCTCCTCCCCAGGCCCTAGCGCACGTTCACCATCCTTAGAACGCAGTAAATATTTTGCTGAAGTGATTCCCTGAGAGAGTGAAACCTGATTTTTATATTTTACCACTGTAGATGGTGTTGCCCCCGTGAATATATGCATCATTGTAATACAAAGGTGATTTACAGCCTCAGCTATAAATCCTTGGGTGGGTTCATGCCAGATCTGCAACTGAACCTCCTGCTGATTCCATTGGTGCTGAGAGCTGCATGCCTGGATTTTTGGCACATCCCATCCATGGTATTCATGGGTATCTTTATATCTGCCTGAATGCTGGGAACCTTCCTATTATTATTATGGTTTTGACAAATGAACTCATGCAGAGCTTTCATTAAGTTTCATTGAAAGGACCTGGAAATGCCATAAAAATTATTATAATCTCAAAACCATCACATTCCTAATGCATGCAGTTGTGCTTCTTCTTGAAATTGACTGATGAGAATATTCAGTTTTTAATTTTCTGACTTAAAATAAGACCATCTGCAGCTGTTTCTTTTAGCAATAATTTTTAATTAAATGCAATAAAATTTACAGGGAAGGACCCTAATAAGAAAATCGTGTCAGAAACACACTTATTGTAACATTTACTAACATGATATTAAGGCCCCCGACTATTTTTTTCTTTGCAGAGCTATAATATAGACGAAATCTTGATTAAGTGTTAATCACAATGTGGTTTTACCTTCATAAAAGCAGGGTTTCCCCCTGTGGGAGGTGTGAAAATAATTCTCACTAATAGAAGCCAGTCTTGTTCCATGAGTTCTTTGGTGAAATGTCAGCAGCAGGTCTTCTTGACCAGCTGAGCCCCAGAGGAGGAGTGAAGTCTTTGTTCCAGCCTGAGTTTGGGTGGTACTTGGGGTATTGGGCCTTACTCTCCTCTGCCTGTGGATGGGAGGTGAGCACATCATGTGTAGGATGTAGCCAAAGATGAAAGTCATATCTGTAGTTCAGGTGCTTATTGTGGATTGGCCTGTGCTCTATGAGCTTCAGATACAGTAGGGAGACAACAGATAAGATCCCTGTTCTGGCAGATGTGGTCTCCTACTCGGAAGAGGAAGACAGTAAACCCGCTAAGAAGTAAACAAGATAATCAGAGTTAATAAAATCATTCTTTCGTGAGGACATTATTTTGTGGGGTGGAGGAGGAAAGAGCAATGTGATAGGAAGTGACTTGTGGGAGGGACATTTTAGATAGGATAGTCAAGGAAGGCTTCTCTGAGGAGGTGATGTTCAAGTGAACCCTGAATGATGATCAAACCATCATTGGGGGAAGAGCATCCCAGGCCCAGGGAATGGCAGAGACAATGATCCTGAGGCTGGAGGACCCTCGTAGAGTTTGTGGAGAGGCCGTGAAGCCAGCATGGCTGGAGTGCAGAACAAAACAGGGGGAGTGATAGGGGTGGGGTGGGCAGGAGCGTTTGTAAAAGATTTCGATTTTATTTTAAGGAGATGCCATTGAAGAGAAATGTTAAGATCCAAAAATGTTAAGGGAAAAAAAAAATCCAGAAATGTTTGAGTTACTTGAACTCTTCAGACCATTTCCTAAGACTTGGACATTTTAGGGTCAGACTACCAAATAGTTTGAAGATCATAGCAAAGAGTATTTATTTGCTTTTCAGAATGGTTCTGGGAGTATAAACAGGTTGGAATTTAGATCCTGGCTATGTGAATTTTGAGCTTCTGGGTCTCTGATGTCTCTCCCACCTGTAACTGCTCTAAAACTGCTCAGGACTAGGAGTTCTGAGTTCCCCATCTGAGTGCTCTTTACAGAAGACTGTGGTGGCCCAGAAAACAGAGAGGACTGGCCCAGCCATGCTATAGGAAGGGTGTGTGGTGATTAGGCTAGGCAGTTCTTGAAAATGAATATGTTGCATTTGCACTTTCCTTTCTATGTGAATTGATTTAATCTGTGAGTCATAGGGAGCTAATGAAGGTTTTAGAGCAAGAGAGTGACATGATTAGCAGGTACTCCAGCACAGTGATTGTCAGATGTGGGGTAGAATGGCAGAACAGAAGCTACCACAGTAAGGTGTCTCAAGGGCAAGAGACTGAGGCATGGCAAAAGGACCTAGCGGCTCCAGCCTCTGGAGGCTGTAAGCCACAGTTACTGCAGTCACTGAGAACAGAATAAACCAGAGCTCCCACCGCTCTGGACCTGGGCATAGGGTTTCTTAGGGTGGTTGATGGCATTTAGGCAGCACAGATGACAGGACCACAGAGGCAGCATGGCATGGCAGGAAGAGAGAATGAGCTCAGGTCTGCCTTCATCCCTTACCTTGTCATGTGATCGGAGCCTCGGTTTCCTCACCTGCTGACATGTGCGTGATGGTCCCTTCATCACTGAGCCATCCTGAGGAGTCAGAGAGGGTATGTGTGCAAGGGTTTTGTTAGGTATTTTTTTTTCCTTTTTTTTCTTTTTTAAGATTTTTATTTATTTATTTGACAGACAGAGACCACAAGTAGGCAGAGAGGCAGGCAGAGAGAGAGAGGAGGAAGCAGGCTCCCCGCTGAGCAGAGAGCCTGGCTCGGGGCTCCATCCCAGGACTCTGGGATCACAACCTGAGCCAAAGGCAAAGCCCTTAACCCACTGAGCCACCCAGGCACCCCGGTTTTGTTAGGTATTAGAGCATACTGTCATTCTCATACTTTGCTGCTGGGAGCTGAGGTGAAGAGCTGTGGAGCCCATGAGACTTCCCTGTAGGTTCACTATATGCCAGGCCCTGTCTTAGACCCTTCATGTGTATTAACCCAGTTAATCCAAAACACCAGCCTGCTATAGAGGCTTTATACATATACATAGTATAGACCTTTTTAGAAGGTCTATACTCACCAGATGAGGCAGCTAAGGTCCAGTAAGTAAAGGGCCCGAGGTCACAGCAGAGCCAGAATTTTGCCTGAGGCAGTTTCCAGCACCTGTGTGTCACCTCAGCTGTGAGGTTTTCTCACTGTATGTGCATCACTTCATTTAATCTGCTGAATGTCCTTTTGGCAGTGGTTACCCAATTTTACTTTTTTAATAGAAGAGGAAACTGAGGTTCAGTGTGGTGGCATGATTGTAAGTCTGTCAAGTGACAGGGCTAGGACAGGAAGGAAGATGGCTCTAGGTATGACTTCTCCCCTCTTTCTGGTCCACCCCCTTTGAGAACTTCCCAATTGGAATTGACCCTCCAGCTGTCAAAGGTGAGGACACACAATGGAGTATGAATCCTCAGAACGGAAATGTCCTTATTATAGGCATTCAGAATGGACAGCTTATAATGACTGTCTACTTGCTTAGATCCACATGGTCAGGGGATGATGTAAAAACTATATATATATATATATATATACATAGAGAGAGAGAGAGAGAGGGAGAGAGAGAGAGGACGAACAGCACATACTCATGCAGTAATAATCAAAGGCATAATATTATGCAGGAGGTTAATGCTTCCTTAGATTGCCTGGCTAGGCTCAGGAAGGGCCCTTGGAGAATTTATCATCCATGCTCAAAGTACTCCAGGTCAACAGGACAAAAAGCTCATAATAATTTCTGAGTGATGAATTAATGTGTTTCATCTGGCTCCTTGAGTATGCCCCAAGACTGTCCAGCCTCCAAGAGATGAAGACAGCGGCTGAGCCATGTGCTGGGGAATTCTGAGCTTGCCCTTGAGGATTGTAGTGTTTCCCTAACTTAGAGAAGCCTGTGTATTTGGCCTTCTTCCTGCAAGATGAATGTCTTGGGGTTGGGATTGTTTTCGGGGATGATGTGGCTGGTCTCTATGTAAACAGACCCATTCTCTTCGTGCATGAGTTTGGTCTGGAGCCCAAGAAAAGTTTCTCTGGATCAAGGCATGACCCAAGAACTTGACATTTCAGGCATGTTTGCATGATTTTAATTAAGAAACTAAGCACACAGTCTCTCTCTCACACACACACACACATCCTGCCTTAGAGAGATCTTAAGTTCTGTACGGTTACGATGAGACTTTCTCATACTGACAGATATGTCCAGCAGGAATTCGAGATGTAGTGAGCTCTCATTCATGACCAGTAATTAAGCACAATTGGAAAGGATAGCAGAATCTGTCATGAGGCCAGGAATTCTGAGCTCTTGGGATTGTTTTTGGCTGGGTAGTGAGAGTTCTAAGGAAGCAGGTGGGCTGCTGTAGGTACTGCTTCAGCAGCCTCTGAGAAATATTCAGATCCCTTGGATCCCTTAGGGGAAGCCCCAGAAAACCATAGGAAGTCTCAGTATCAGCTCTGGAACCAATTCCAGAACACGTCTCCTGGTAGAATGAAACACGTTTGTCATGCCCCTTGCCACTGAATCAGAGTCCTCTGAAATGCTGAGAAACTCACCTACTGAAAAGGCTGCACTTGGAGATGCGATAGCTTCTCACTCCCTCCAGCCTGCCTTGGGAGGGGACAGAAATCTTCCCCTTGGAGTCAGGGGCCCAGCTGCAAAGAAGCAGATGGGAAGACTGGTTATTTGGTGTTTCCTCACACACTTAATCTCAGTGGTTTCCAGACTTTATGTTGTAAAGTAAAAAAGGATCTTTTTTCCAAATAAAACTTACTTGGAACTCCAACAAAGAAGGCAAGGATTTGTTATTATAATTCTCTTTCATAAGTTCAAGCTTTTAATACTTCATAGGAAGTTAGTTAATGAGACCATCATGATGAATAAACATCTTGGAAATTGGGAGTTATGGATTGCAATTGCTGTTCTTACAGCCTAACGAGGGGTGATAATTATACAAAGGGGTATCTTATGGGGGTTGACAACCTGTGTTCCAGAGCAGATGGCTGGGTTCAAATCTCAGCTCTGCCAGTCCCTAGCTGTACGTTCTTGGACAGATTACGTAACCAGTCTGTGCCTTAGCCATTTCATCTGTAAAAACAGGGAAGATGACACTACCTACTTTCAGAGATTGTCATGAAGTTTGAATGAGTTAACCCTCACAGAGAATGTAGCTGGGGCCTGTGTGCCTTTTAGGGGCCCAATACACTTTAGCTGTTACTGTTAACCCTGTAGCAGTGTCTGTGTCCATGAAATGGGAAGCCAACATTGTGAATCCTCACCCACAGGAATCCAGGCTTCCTAAGGAACACTCAGAAACCCCACCTTACCTCATATGATATGGCAGTCTTCTTTTAATAAGTGTGATCTGTTGGGTATACATAGCTAGAAGTCTTTTTCACCAATGATTTCATCACTGATTTACAAAACCCTGTGCCAGACACATTAGAAGGAGTGGAGAAATGGTTTCTGCCCATCTTTGAAAAACAGAAGTAGTTTAGGGATATGTAACTATTGGATCTTAAGCTCTTGGATTATAATAACCTCCTCACACTCTGTGTACAAGAATGGAAGTGAAATTAAGGATGTGAATGGGAAAAGGAAGCAACACCCAGCAGATTCTGTGGTCTGCCAGTATTCTACATACATATGTGCACTCTACTCCCTTATGTATGTTATCTCAGTGATGATCAACCTGATTTCCTAGGTGAGGAAACTGAGGCTCCAAGCTATCATGTGGTAGACGAGGCAAACGGACAGGGTTTGAGAACATAGAGTAAAGAGTCAAGACCCACAGTGGGGCTCAAGGAAGCAGATCCCAGCTTCACTGGTCTCTTGCTCCTGGCAAGAGTTGCCCCACCTTAGGCAGCAATGGGTATGTGCAAAGGGGCTGGCTGAACCCCTGCCAGAGAGGCTGTCCTGCCAGAAAGCTGAGATAGAAAACCCAGAAAGTTATGAAACCTTGATGTAGCAGCCACGTAATTGTTCACTGCACTTTCAAGTTTACAGAGCTTTTCCATGACTGTTATCTCCACTGATTCTCCCAACAGCCACCATTTGGAGGAGGCAGCAAAGACCTGAATAAGACTAGCAGATAGTCAGGCAGATACTTATTCTGTGGTGCCTTGGGTAAGCCGTTTTTCTTGGGTGTGTCTCAGTTTGCTCAACTGTAAAATAGGGATGATAGATAGTGGCAGACTAAGAGTAACCCATGCCAGCCCAAGGGCCTGGTGCCTTGGTGCGGGGCCTGGCATGAAGTAGGTTCTTAGTGGATGTAATTGTGGATATAATGATGGTTGTACCTACTGTGAAGAAGGAATCTGAAGAATAGTGGGAGGAGAGGCTCTTTCTAAGACTGAGGGTTTAGAAAATACCAAGGAAGGAGTGATAAAGAGCAGAAAAAGAACTAGAGGCTCCAAGGGTTTTGTCCAAGCTCACACAGCCAGCTAGTGGCAGAGTCAGACCTAGAACTCAGAGGTGTCTTCCTCAGAGCCATGTGTTCCATGAGGAATTGAGGTGAGCAAAACTGGGTCCCAGGACTGACCCAGAATTAGGGTGCGGCAAATCCCAGTTCCTACCTGGAGCTGCTCTTGGTGATAATAGAAGAAAGGAGGGTGATGTCATGTGGCTAGGGATTGTTCTGGGCCCTTGTTCCCTTCCCAGGACACTCCTTGTAGATGCCGCATCTGGTTTCCAGGGAGGTCCCTGATCCAAACCCAAGTTAGTTGCCTTGCTGGCCTGAGGCCACAGGTCAAGGTTGGCTGCTGAGCCATGAAGTGAGTCAGAGGCTTTGTGGGATTCAGAGTTTGGGGTGCTGCTCAGACTCTAGGATGAGGAGGCTCTTCACTTTTACCTTTATACTTTCTCTCTGCCTCCATCCTTCCCAGATCCAGTCTCAGATTCTAAAAGGCCCTGATGTCTTTGTCCAAGGCCAGCCAGGGTTGTTTGTGTGTCATAGCCTCTGTCAACTTCTGGTCTTTCTTTGACCCCACTGTACCCAGTGTTGAGGAGGGAGCTTCAAGATACCACCGAGCCCAGGGGTACCTAGGTAGTGCAGATGGTTACACATCTAACTTGGTTTTTGCTCAGGTCATAATCTCAGGATCATGAGATCGATCAAGCCCCAGCCAGGCTCCACATTCAGCATGGAGTCTGCTGAAGACTCTCTCTGGGACGCCTGGGTGGCTCAGATGGTTAAGCCGCTGCTGTTGGCTCAGGTCATGATCCCAGGATCTTGGGATCGAGTCCCACATCGGACTCCTTGCTCAGCGGGGAGCCTGCTTCTCTCTCTGCCTCTGCCTGCCACCCTGCCTGCTTGTGTTCTCTCTCTCTCTCTCTCTGACAAATAAATAAATAAATAAAATCTTTAAAAAAAAAAAAAAAGACTCTCTCTTCCTCTGCCTCAGCCTCTGCCCCACTCGTGTGCACACATGTGTGTGTATGTGTGCACACATGTGCTCTCTCAAATAAAGACATAAATAAAATCTTTAAGATACCACCAAACCTATCTGAATTCCCTCAGGTTCAACAGAGGAGAAAACTGGGCCCAGAAAGGGGACTTGGTTCCTCAGTTCCTTCTTCCATTAGATAAGCTGCCACCCTCATCTGTGCATAGAGAAGTGGTAGCGAGGACAGTGAGGGCAAAGGAGGAAGGGCATGGCACTGACAGGGGAATTTTAGGCACTCTGTTAAATGCTTGGAAAAAATACTCTGAAACAGAAAGTCTTCTTTGTGATCTTCAGACCCCAGCAGGCAAGCATCACCTTGCTGACCTCACCCCAGGATTGATCACTTTCCTCTTCATACCTCCGTATAGAATCTGCTCGCCACTGTTGTTTGAGTCACTATCTCCCTTACCCCACTGTGTGTCCCTCTGGAACTGAACACCTGAACTCATCTGTGTGTCCCTGGCATTTGGCACAGGGCCTGGTACCCAGATTGAGCTCAATAGAAGTTTGTTAAATACGTGGATGTATTCTGGAGGCTGAAGGGCGCTGTGTTATCTTGGGGGGGCACACCCTAACCAAGTAGAGCTTTGCATAGATTGTCCCCAAGTCTCATCAATGTTCTGAGTGCTGGGACAATAGGAACATCAAGGGAAGTTGACATGAAATGCCTAATTACACTGTTAAGTATTTAAATTCAACTCTGTTGGGTGCTCCAAAGAAGTGCAGTTCTAAGAGCATCTAACAGGTGCTCTGACCATTTGTGGCTGGGGTAGACCTCTGAGAAAGTGAGACTCTTGGGCCTGAAATATAGTGAGGAGTCAGGTGGATAGAGGGAGAGGGTCAGGAAGGACCCTGTCAGATAGGCACAATCATCTTTCCAGATGAGGAAACTGAGGCTCAGAGCAGGGACGTGACTTGCCTGAGGCCACACAGATATCAAGAGGAGAAGCTGGGGTTTGCATTCAGGTCTTCAGAGCCTGTTCCTCTTTGCTGGCCCTGCTCTGGGATGAGGCAGGAAACCCAAGCTGGCTATGGTGACATCACAGTGTATTGGGCCAAAGCCCTTCCCACTGTGGGCAGGTTGGACCCCACACTCACTGCTTTACTCCCTTCCTGTACCCCATCCTCTACTCCTTCCTCTTCAAACTCACATCTATTTTGGCATCGCATGTGACCTCTCTTTCTTCAGGCTGTACAATGAAGGAATCCCCAGGCCTCTTTTTCCTCAGCTGTACAATGAAGGAATCAGGCCACAGACTTTTTTCTGGCTCCTGACAGTCTGGGATTTTACTACATACAGTTTGGCCTTGGGAAACATTTATGAGCCTCACAACTAGAGGGAAACATGCAAATCAATTTAAGGAGTATTCATTCACATGTGTGCACGTGAGTGGGGGAGGGGCTGAGGCTGGGGAGAGAGAGTCTTAAGCAGACTCCTAGCACTAGGCATCTGCTAGTACCAGTCCCTGTAGGATCAGAAGCTGGGGACCACAGATCCAGCATATACTTCAGGTCTTAGGGAAGGCAGATCCATAAGCAGCTGACTGGGTGTAATTATAAGTACAATAGGAAAATTAACAGTATTCTGGTAGTAAGCACAGAAGGAGCTCCCAAGCCCATTGAAGAAAAGGCTTCCCTGAGAAGTTGGCAGGGTTCATTTTGGACATTTGAGCTGGGCTTGAAGGGTGAGTAAAATTTTCAGGTGAAGAAGTGTGGGTAGAGCATTCTAAACAGAAGAGATGACATGCACAAAGACTGTGGACAGGTGCAAGCCATGACCAAAAGTAAGAGTTTAAAGTCACCAGTTTGAGGTTCTGAAATGTGGCAGGTAGACACAGTGACTCAGAGTGCAGGTCTGCACTGGGGTGGAGACTCCCAGCTTGGGGCTTTGCCTGTCTCTGCTGCCTTCAGTGGACCCCCCCCCCCCCACTTTTTCAGCCTCCATTAAAGTTGTCTGGGATTATATGAGACTCCCCCAGCAGGAGAAGGGGAAGGTGTGAATGTAACAATGTCTTTGAGGCTGGGGTCTGGTCTGCCTCCCAATTATCCCTGGAGAGGCAACTACTCAGCTCATGGGGGCTTCATTCTCCAGTTGCTTCTAATCGATGATGTCCTGGTGACAGGCATAAATTAATTTCCTTTGAATAGGCCAATTAGATGTAATCGTTGGGGGAAAATGTATTTAGGTGGCTTTAGCTCAAGGACTAGGCTTCTCTAGATATGGCTTTTCAGAATCCTGTTCTCTGATTTGGCATCTGCCCCCATCATGTCCCTATCTCTTTGGCCTAAGGAACCAGCTGGGTTTTACCTAAATAAAGTGCAGCCCTGAGTAGACTCTCCTCTCAGATATTTGAAAGATGGAAGCAGGCTGAGAATTACTTAAGGGCTCTCTATAAAACCCCATGTCTAAAATGATTTGTTATGATCATTCACAGGTTTTCATTGTGTTCCACAGTTTGGTTTTGGGCTTAGAGCTCTGAATCTCCTTCTGAGAGCAAGAACTGGCCCAGAACATCCAGTCCCTTTGGCTCCGTGTCTTCTTGCTGTGTAACTTTTTTGCTGTGTTCTGGTTTCTGATCTTCATTTTCCCCATTTGCAAAATGAAGGGTTTAGGGAAGTGATTTCTGAAATGACATACTAGTTTTCTGTTGCTGCCATAGCAGTATACCACACACTTACTTAAAGCATCTTTTTTTTTTTTTTTTTTTTTTTTTTCCAGAAGTCCAGTGGACTGGGCTGGGCAGTCTGCTTAGGGTCACATAAGACCAAAGCTAGGGTGTCCTCTGGCCTGGACTTTTATCTGTAGACTGCTGGGGAGGGTCCACTTCCAAATATATTCAGGTTGTTCTCTGATCTCAGTTCCATGTAGGACTGGTATAATAGGATAGGATATGTCTCTGTTTCCCTGCTGGGGGACTGGTCTTTGCATCTCGATGCTGCCTGCATTCTTTCTCATGCTTTTCCATGGAGCCCCCTGCAGCAACGTAGAAAAAAGAAAGAGTCCTTAGATTTTGTGTTTCTGATTCCAGGCAAAGAAATTTTTCTTTTTTAAGGACCAGTGTGATTAGATTGGCTCATCCACATAATACAGGATAATCTCTGAATTATAACATCTATTAATCTTAAATACAACTGCAAAGTCTCTTTTACCCCATAATACAAAATATCCATAGGTCTCAGGATTAAGGTATAGATTTAAGGGCCATTATTCTGCCTGTGACAGTTGCCCCTTTGACACCCAGAGATTCGTATTCATTCCAAATGCAAAATTCACTGTATCCCAAGGTCCCCAAAGTTTTCATCCCATGAGAGCATCAGCAAGTTTCATCGGAATCTCAGCAGCTCAGAAGTCCCAAATCTCATCATCTAAATTATCTAAGCAGGCATGGGTGAGGCTCTGGCTGTCATCCATCCTAGGGCATAATTTCTCTCCATCTGTGAACCTGGGGAGCTAAAGAAACAAGTTATCTGTTCCCAAAATGCAATGATGGAACTGGTTATAGGAGGCATTCAGGTTCAAACAAGGAGAAGATGGAGAATGGAGTCAGATGACTTTCTGGGGTCCTCATACCCCTCTCCTAAAGCTGTGGGGGAAAAACACAACAGAACCAGCCCCTTGGCCCCCCATCACCTCTACAGAGAGTGACTGACTGTGTTTGTGGTCTGAGCCCTGCTGTTCCCACGTGGGGAGGTCCAGGAGGTTTGACTGCCCTGGCGCCTTCTCCTCTTTTGGAATACCCCACACTGATTTGAATAACTGATGAGTGTTTAGAGAATAAGAGGTACAGGATGACAGAGGTCATTACAATGGCCAGAATTCTGGCCACAGTGGAGGAAATCAGGCTGTTGGGATAGTCCAGTGAGGGAGAAATTTGACCAGTCCATTTTGGTTCACAAACCTTTTTAAAATTTTTTTGTAGGGGCACCTGGGTGGCTCAGTTGTTAAGCATCTGCCTTCCACTCAGGTCATGATCCTAGCGTCCTGGGATTGAGCCCCACATCGGGCTCCCTGCTAAGCGGGGAGCCCCCTTCTCCCTCTCCCACTCCCCCTGCTTGTGTTCCCTCTCTTGCTGTGTCTCTTTCTGTCAAATAAATAAATAAAATATTTAAAAAAAAAAAGTTTTGTAAAAGGTAGCACAAACTCCAAAAAATGCTATCTGCAGGAAAGAAATCGAATCCTACACCACTGAGTTTCTGTTCTCTAGCCCCTCCCCAGATGTTTGACGTGTGCGAACATCTAGGGATACACACACACACAGAGACACACATACCCCTCCCCTGACCCTTGACTTTTTCTAAATATAAATGGAAGCATATTGAACATACTCTTCTGGACCTTCTCCTGTCACTTTAGACATTGTTCCCTATCGAGTCCTAGGGATCTGTACCACTCTTTTTAATGACCACAAGGAATTCCGATATCCAGTCACCTATCGTTGGAATCTAGGTTGTTTCCAGTCTTATGCTCCTCTGAAAATACTGCAGTGAGTAACTTATTTACACATTCGCACACATTTATGATAAAAAAAAAAAAAGACAGTCCCACTATGCTAACATAATCACCACTAGCATTGGGTTATATTTTGTTCTTGTCTTGTATAAATGTATCTAGGGTGTGTTTAATGTGGATGTAATCATATTGTGCATAAAATCTCTTCTTTTGCTTACTTTGTTTAACTGCATGTTGTATTTGTATTATTAAATAACTCACTAAATTAATAAAAATTATCATGAGGCAGTCTGCCAGGCTCTGCAGATAGAGCAGTATAAAGTGACTGCATATTCCATTTGAGAGGTTGTGCCCCAAATTAACATACTCATCCTCTTGCATTGTGTATTTAGGGTATTTGTAATATCTTTCAGTATTGTAAAGAATTATCTGGTGAACGTAATTAAAGGTTTTTCAGTGTTTGGGTTTATTTCCATGGGAGAGGTGGCAGGGGGAATGGGAGTTCTGTGTTGCCAAAGGGCTGTCCAGAGGATTTGTGCCAGCCCTCACCTGGGCCTGCTCAGTGAGTCCTGTTAAGATGGGAAGTATGGTATGGCAAAGGGACAGTGAGAACTAATCAGTGGAGGTTCCTGATAAAAGCAAAGGCCACGGGAGTCACAGTGGCAAAATACTGCCGTATGCAGGTGTACAGTTGCCTCTGTTGGGCAGGGGTGTGCGTGCACTTGCAGAGCCCGGAGCATGCTGGGTTAAACACTGCTCTGCCCTGGCTGATATCAAATTACGGAGGGCTGACTAGCAGAGATGGGTCGGTGTGAATAATTCAGGATTCTCAGACACAAAAAGGATTACTGGAGAGAGGAAGGAGATGAATTGGCTTAGTTAGAGAGAAGATTTTTTTTTAAGGATAAGATTTCAGAAAAGATACCGAAAAAGTCAGATGCCAGAGGGCATGGATATAACGGACAATTGTCCTTTCTCCCTGATCTAGAGAGGACACGGGGGGGGGGGGGGGGTGTCCCAGGCTGTCTCCTGTGCAAAGTAAGCACCCTCACCAGGCAGTCCCAACCTTCCTGGTATGGTTAAGGCGTACCTGCCCTCCAAACCTGCTTGCTTCCTACAGTTCCCAGTCACTTGAGAGTGCTTGTTCTGGGGCTTTAGATGCAGTCCCCACCCCAACACCTACCCCCACAGTGTGTCAGGGTCCCAGACCTTGACTTTCCGCAGCCCCTTTTCCCTAAAGAGGACTCACGCAGTTGCTAAAATCAGGGCGTTTTGGCTACAATTATTTCTACTTGGCACCGTGCTCAGCCTGACAGTTAAGTTGGGTGTGCTTTTTTCCTGGAAAGGCATCCCAGCTTGGGCAACTGCAGTTTTCTGGGACCCAGAGAAACAGAACTACACGTCCCCATGTTGAAAACGCCAAGTTGTCCTCAAAGCAACTAGAGGTGTTCCCAACCAGCTCCGCCCCCCCTTTTCCCTACAAGGAGTGTGAGGGGAGCTTTTCTATCAACCTCAGACCACAATACCACAACCATCCCTTGCCGTCAATCAGCTCTGGCACCCAGCTGCTGCCTGGGGGCTGGAAATAACACCTCTGAGAGTGGACTCCTCCCTGATCACCAGAGCAGGTAGCAGGTCGCAGAGGTCAGCCCAGCAAGCCCACCTAGCTGTGAGGCTTGTGAAGTCCATGCTTCCCCCTGCCCCGCCCAACCCCGAGCCCAACCACCCACCGGCTCTTACTGGCAGGGCCCCAGGTCCTACCTCTAGCCTTGCACACTTGTCAGTACCCCAGCATCTCTCTGCTTCTCTCTTCATCCCTCAAGTGGAGTTCCTTCTTGTCCTCTTGCACATCCCGAGCGGTCTGACTGCCACGTCTTTGCCCATGTGGTGTTTTCTGCCCAGTTGCTCTCTTGCTCTCTGCAGGTTCAGATCCCTCCCGGGGACACAGGTTGGCCCCTTTTAAGTACCACTTTCTCCTTGAAGCCTCTGTTATATCTCTCAGCAATTAATGGTATCTTTGGTGTCATCTGAAATGTCCCCACAGTTTATCTCTGTGGCTCCTGGGACTTCTGCCTTCCCTGTTTTGTAGCTGTGTGCGTGTTGCTGTGTTGTCACTCCTCACTAGACTACAAACTCCATGGGAGCAAGCACCACTCAGCCCCTCTCCTTCAGTGTCTCATAGGATCTTACATGTTCGGTTCTGCGTGTGGACATAAAGATGGGTGGGTGGTGGATGGGCAGACGGACAGGTAGGTACTTGGACGGTGAGTGTCAAACGCTGGTTCCATTGTCTGTGGTGTTGATGCCCAAGACACACCACCTCAATGACATGTCTGCTGTTCTTCCTTCCTGTGGTCTTCCTTCCCACTGTTAAAATAGAAAACAGAATTATATTTTTAAGAGTTTGTTACATTTCTCCAATGAAGTATTCTGTTTCTTGTTCTTAATTTTAAAATCCTAAGAGTTGAATACTTGATATTTCTTCAAGAAAAAGAGAATCTAAATTGAGTTCCTTTTCCTCACGTTTGACATTTTGCTTGATTTATTTTTTTCCTTTTTAGACTCTGGCTCTCCATGAAAGGAAGGGTCCTCATTCTGAACTTAGCACAGTACCTGGCACACAGCAGGGTCTCTGTAAATACTGAACTGAATTGCGTTATGCTCAACAGCCTAGGAACCCTTGGGGTCTCTGCAGCTTGGAGATTGTTCTCTACATGCGCTAAAAGTGAGTTTTTAGCTTGGCTGGAGAGTAGGACTGATGTGCTCTGCCAGATGTCCTCCCTGCTGTAGTCTTTTCCTTGTAGCCTTGAAATGTGGGTTCCCCCTTCCCTCTGTAGAGGCTCTCTTGGCGACACTGAGTCAGATCTGGTTGCAGATAATCCTCGGCCCCAGGGCGTTGTGGTAGATTGCATGCAGAGTACCATCTGGATGCCATACAGCTCACCCTGCCTTGATGGGGGACGTGGGGAGTCCTCCCCGCCCCCTCTACATCCCACTTGCCTTGTTGAAGCAGTCACAGCCAGCCACTCCCCATCACAGTAGTTTCCATGAACAAAGCACCAATTTCATGGTTGCAAGGAGCTTAGAACTTTTGGGATCTACACCTGCGCTTCTCTAACTTCCTTTTTTTAAAAGAAAAAAAAAAACTTGAAAATTAAGTATAGTTGACACACAATGTTACATTAGTTTCAGGCGTACCACATAATGATTCAGTGTTTCTATGTATTATGCTATGCTCAGTGCATACGGCTATCATCTGTCACTGTACAAGTTAACACAGTATTGTTGACTGTTTTCTTTGAGCTGTGCCTTTTGTTGCTTTGACTTATTCATTCCATAACTGGAAGCCTGTACCTCTCAGTCCCCTTCACCCTGTTTTTCCATCCCTTGTCCCCTTCCCTCTGGTGACCATCGGTTGTTCTCTGTATTAACAGGTCTAATTCTGCTTTTTGTTTGTTTATTCATTTGTTTTATTTTTTATACCCACATGTGAGTAAAATCATTTGGTATTTATATTTCTCAGTCTGACTTAACGTAATACCTTTTAGGTCCATCCATGTCCCCACAAATGGCAAGATTTCATCCATTTTTATGGCTGCACAATACTCTGTGTCTGCTTTATCTATTCATCTCTTTTTTAAAAAAATTTTATTTATTATTATTTATTTGTTATTTATTTGACAGATAGGGATCACAAGTAGGCAGAGAGGCAGGTAGAGAGAGAGGAAGGGTAGCAGGCCCACTGCAGAGAGCCCGATGCAGGGCTCAATCCCAGGACTCTGGGATCATGACCTGAGCCGAAGGCCAAGGCTCAACCCACTGAGCCACCCAGGCACACCCCTCTATTAATCTCTTGATAGACATTTAGGTTACTTCCATATCTTCACTGAATTGGTGTGGTCATTGGGGAAAAACAGCACAGAGATTCCTCAAAAAAGTAAAAATAGAGGGCGCCTGGGTGGCTCAGTGGGTTAAGCCGCTGCCTTCGGCTCAGGTCATGATCTCAGAGTCCTGGGATCGAGTCCCGCATCGGGCTCTCTGCTCAGCAGAGAGCCTGCTTTCCTCTCTCTCTCTCTGCCTGCCTCTCCATCTACTTGTGATTTCTCTCTGTCAAATAAATAAATAAAATCTTTAAAAAAAAAAAAAAAGTAAAAATAGAAATACCATGTGATTCAGGAATTCCACTGCTAGGTATTTACCCAAAGAAAATGAAAACACAATAAGAAAAGATATTTTCTCACTTCCTTTGATCCTCACAGCAACTCTCAGAGTTGGAGGGAAGGAATTCTCACCCAACAGATGGAGAAACGGAGGCTCAGAAAAGAGAAGTAGATGGCCCAGAGTAGTATAGCTAGGGCAGCTGGGATTTGAACCCCAGTCTCTTGACTCTTTTAGTTACAATATTTCTCATATCTACCTTAAAAAAAAAAAAAAACATTAAAAATACAAGTTCCCAGACTCTTCAACTAGAGATTCTGATCCAGAGGGTCCAGGATGTGGCCCAGAAATTTGCATTTGTAACAAACTCCCCCAGGTACCCCTAGTTCATCCTTAGAGGAACACTCCCCTAACCATTCTGAAGGTAGGCATGGCTTCCTAACTAGGTGTGTGGGGAAATTACCACCCCCTGGATCAAGTCTACTGGGGGTGGGGGGTGAGGGGGTGGCGGTGAGAGACTTAGGACCTTGCAGACATGCTTGTGTTTGTGTAGAGGAAGGAATGTGGAAGGTGTCCCTTTAGGGACAGCCAGCTTGGACAGGTAGATACAAAGCATCTTGCTTTTCAGTCTCACAGGCTTGATTTAAAACCCTGACTACAGGGTCCCGGGTGGCATCTGCCTTTGGCTCAGGTCATGATCCTAGGGTCCTGGGATCAAGTCTCACATCAGGCTCCTTGCTCAGTGGGGAGTCTGCTTCTCCCTCTGCCTGCTGCTCCCCCTGCTTGTGCCCTCCCCAACTTGTGCCTCCCACTTACAAATAAATAAATAAAATCTTCAAAACAAAAAACCAAAAACCCTGGCTTACATAGTTTAACAGCTATGTCATTTGGGCTTCAGTTGTGTCATATCTCTGTGCCTCAGTTTTCTCATTGTAAAATGGGGCTAATAATTCCTGTCTCATAGGCTTCTTGGGCAATGCATACGACATTAGGCAATGCATATAAAGAGCTGGCATCATGTCATGCTTGAATAAAAGAAAAATAATTTTTAAAAAAACCAGTTTCTCCTAAAATAGTCCACTCACATACCTGTCTTCATGGCTTTGATCATGCTGCTTTTCCTTCCTGGAAAGTCTTTTCCTTATCTTTCCTCTTCACTAAATACTGCTTGTCTGGTCAGTTGCAGTAGCCTTTGACTAGTGTCTCATTATCTTCTAAGGTGCTTGGGGAAGTCACTACCCTAGGTTTCAGAGAGCTGTCTTCCTCATCTCCAGTTCTAACTTCTGTGCCTCCTGGAATTTGAGAGTTTTCAGAAATTCTGCTTTAGCTAACTCAGAAAATACCTAGAGCTTCTAGATTTTATTTGTTTTGTTGGCTGGTTGGTCTTGGTTTTTTCTGTAACCCATGTCAACAAAATCCTCCTGGTGCCACCCCACCCTGGGTGATTTTCTTTGTCTGAGTCCTGAAGGGGGGCAGTTCTCTTGCTGTATTGCATGGATTGAAGTGAACTGCAGGGAAGGTTTCACCCAGCTGTACTCTGAAGTCATCCTCAACTTTCTGGCCTTATTAACTCATAACTTATTTTACTCTGGGAAGTTTGAATTAGAACTAATTAGGGTAGTCGGTTTGGGATGAGAAAGGACTTTTGAGATGGTAACACCCTACCCCTCACTGGACCTTTCAATTCTCAACAAGCCAGAGTTTGAATACCTCTAGGGATGGGGTTCTCATCTCCTCATGCAAAGCTATGACATTGTTGTAGTTTTATCTGTTAGTTTTTCTTCCTGGGAGGTTTGAGAAATTTCCCTGAACCAGGAAGTCAGGGGGCAGGTAATGCAGGTAGGATTAATGTAGGTGGTTGTGAGAGAATTTATCAAGATAGGGACCCAGACGTGGACCAGTGTTACAAGGTGACTTTGTATCAGAAACAGCATAGTCTGGGTGGGCTCTGGAGCTGTGAGCACCCCAGCATGCCTTGTCTTGTAGACTTTACAGTTTGAGGACTGCCTTAATACACTTTATGTTCAGATCCTGCGGAACTGAGCAAAGTTCCCCTGTCCCCTCTGACTAGTGGCAGAATGGATCCCAGAATGCGGAGAGGGCTAAGATTGAAGTTGGGGGTCAAGTGGCCCAGTAGGTGGAGGGGAAGGCTGAAAGAAAGAGGAGCTGGGCTGCTTGGAGGCCAGATTTGGGGCTGGGTGAGAGATCAACCCAGCCAGCTTTGTGGTTTATTTCTGTAAAATTGAGTTGCTCTTAAGAAACACTTACCTAGTTAATGATCCTTCCTTCCAGCTTGCTTTCCATTAAGACCTTTCTCCTGAATCACTAACTGTGAACAAACTCATTTAAATTGAACTTGGGTGCACAGTCTGATGTTCATGTGGAGGAAGATATTCAAACCAGGTTAGGAGCTTGTGGGTTCCTCCCTGGTGGGGCAGGGGTCGGGGAGCTGAAGGGTAGGATTTGTGAGGATGGGGTTGAGGAAGAAGGTGCCACACTGTCCTCAAGAGTTCTGTTTTCCAGTTCATTGCCTCTTTTCCAGCCTTTCTTTCAGAAATGGAATTGGAAATGTTCACAGAATAGCCTACACGATGTGCAGTTTTCCAGCCTTCCGTTGTTGTAGTCTCTGTCCTGGGCGTGTGGAAAGAAGGCTGTGCCAGCTGGCACTACAGCCCAGCCCTCAGAACCCATATTTCAAAGCAGTTACTGGCCAAAAGAAAGAAAGAAAAAGAAAGCAGGCTTTGCCTCACAACTCCTAAATATTTCCAGACACCCAGTCGGCCCCAAAAAGTGCTCACACGGCACCCTGGGTCCTGACATGCCCCCACGCTGGTCTGGAATCAGGAACCACCATTCAGCATCCTCTGAGGTCCATGCAGGGAACAAAGAAGTGTCGTCCTACAAGGGAGAGTTCTAGGCATGGAACCGGATACCTAGGTCCTGGCCTTCCATTTCTACCCTCCTAATGTGGGACCCTGGGCAGGCTGCTTAACCTAGGCCTCACTTCCTCCTCTTTGTTTAAGGTGCTGGTACCTGCCATTACGGTTTTGTGGGGAGAATCCCCTGAGGTGGAGTATGCAGGGGTGTATATAGGCGATAGAGTTCAGTGCAGATCTTAGTGCAGAGGTAAGGAAGTCTTACATGGCCCACTCTTGGAGCCTTATATTGAAGGAACCACTCTCCTAAAGGCAGCATACATAGTCTCTTTGGAGTCAGAGAAATCTGTTCCAGTCCTGATGCCAGCACCTCACAGCCTGTTTCGTAAGCCATGACATGGGCTGCTACCACCTGGCTCATGGACTAGTCTCCAGGAGTAAATGAGAGATTATAGGTAGATGCTTGCTCAGGGACCAGGGCACAGGAGGCCCTCAGTGCCCTGATACTGTACCAAGAAAGACTTTACGAGTTTATTGTTGAAGACTAGGTTTTGTGATGATTTGTTTGGAAATGCCAGCTTCGACCTTAAACACCTAACACTTCGATTTGCTTTCCTGCCTGTTGTCTCGTTTGATGCCCCAGCAACCCATGAGGTCCAGAGCAGGGATTTTGATCACTGTTTAATAGCTGAAGACACCAAGGCACAGAGAAAGGAAGTGGTTTTGCTAAAGTTCACAGGGTGAATCACTGGCAAAACAGAGGTCTCCTGATGCCCCAAACAACCCTTCTAGCCCTGGACTGTTTTGAGTTTGGAAATCCAACCCCCACATGCATCCCTGGTGGACTGTGGCCTTAAAGGCTGCAATGATAACATAGAGCTTTGTTCCAGGCACTGACCTAGGTGCTTTCTACATATGTGAACTCACTAAATCCTCACAAAATAACTGAGATTGGTATTATTGTTTTCCCCATTTTATACATGAGGACAGTGAGGCACAGAAAACTTGCCCAAGGTCACATAGCTGGTAAGTAGCAGAGAACAGGTTTTGGAAACCCAGGTAGGGCTGTCTCCATAGTCTGCTCCTAACCAGCATTTTCACTGCCAGGACTCAACCTGTGGTAGGCAAGT
Organism: Mustela nivalis; assembly: GCF_964662115.1. Classification (NCBI taxonomy): domain Eukaryota; kingdom Metazoa; phylum Chordata; class Mammalia; order Carnivora; family Mustelidae; genus Mustela; species Mustela nivalis. Next base: position 162,352,607 of record NC_139020.1, read on the forward strand.
GTAGATGGTGTTGGAGTAGAGAGATGAGTGAGACGTGACCGTGCATTTTGCTGCAGACTGGCTCTGCAGCCCAGGCCAAACTTCTCCCCCTGCCCAAATCTTACTTTGCCCACCTTTGTCATGGCAGCATTGGATTAGCCAGCTCTAGCAAAGGGTGGCATTTCTCTGAGTCCCAGGGATGGCCTGGGGTGTGGAGTGGCCCAGCCATTGTGTGGCAAGCCAGCCGGGTGTGGCTCCATCACTGCCAGGCCCTCCCAGGGGAGGAAGTGTCGGTATTTACAGGAAATGCAGGACAAGGCCTGAGAGGTGGGTGGAGGAGGGGCAGCCAGCCTCTGGGAGCCCAGAAGATGTGTCTGGGCGCTGGTGGGAGGGCTGAGGGCGGGTGCCCCTCTTCCCACCCCAAGGACGAGACTTCTTGTTGTTTTTGAAGGGAAAGGTCCCATTTCCCAGGCAGCCCCGCCCCTCCCCTGGCCTCTTCCCTCCAAAACTGCCACGCCCTGCCTGCCTCCAAAACCCCAGCCCAGGCTGTTGACCCCTTCCTCCTGGGGGAGGCTGCTAGGAGCAGTGGAAAGAGCATTAAGCTGGGTAACAGGAGATCTGCCTTTAATCCTTCCCGCCCTGGACCTCAATTTCCCCACCTGTTATATGGGCACTTGCTGCAGTCATAACATGTGTATAGCAAGCTCACAGCCCAGCTGTGAGAAGCAGGATGGTGAAAGAACAGGCCAGTCCCCTTCGGCCCTATAACCAAGGGAGTACAGATTGGCTTCACTTATGCCACAGAAGTGTTGCTGAAGAAGTGTGTATAAACTGAAATTTTGTAAAAATATTCCTTGTATTGATTATATTAGGAGTACAGGCTATTTTTTTTAAGCCTGAATAAGAATTGGAAAGGGAACTAACATCCATTGAATCCGTGTAGGTGGCAGGCACTGTGTGGCTTTCACATACCTGATTTCACACTTTAAGAAACAAGGATTATATTTAGGGATAGAAGACCTGGATTTGATCTTGGAACTGCCACTTGCTAACTGTGTCTCCCTGAGCCAATCTCCTGGTACCTTGGGGCCTCAGTCTTCTCATCAGTGAAATGAGGAAACCAGTACATTGTGTCCCACAGGCTGCCTGAGCCCAAGCCTCGCCACCCCGCACCCAGGCCTCTGGCTAGCCGTCTCTGGTCTCCCAGCCTCCCCTCCTGCATGTCTCTCCACTGCTGTTCACACATGGCCAGGGCGAACTCTCCAGGGAGCAAAACTAGGCAGGTCCTCCACCCCCCCCCACCCCCGGCTAAAATCTTTCGCTGGCTCCTCATGACCCCTGGGACACACAGTTCAGGTGCCTTAGCCCTGCATTTGAGAGCTCTGCTGCCTTGCCAGCCTTTTCTCCCAGCTCTCCCTACCAAGTAGTGGGTGATTCTGGTTCCCTGCACATTTCTCCCTTTGCTTAAACTTCCCTGGAGTGTTCTTCCCTACCACTCTCTTTTCTTTGTCTTCTGCTCAACCTTCACACTCAGCTCAGGTCTCGCCCTGGGCTGGAGCCCTCCTGTGGCCCTCTCCTCACCACACACGCACAGGTTTAGGGGTCCTTTGTCTGAGTTGCTTCCTCATAGCCCTCACCACCTTGTATCCTATTGATCTGTCCTGTCTGCTTTCCCAACAGGCCGTGAGTGCCTGAGGGGCAGATAAGAAGACTCTCTTTTACCTCTGTGTCCCCAGTGCCAGGCATGGGGCAGACCTTCAACAAATGTGGATTGTGTCGGTGAGTTAGTGCATGTACTGGGTGTTCCGTCCTCTGTGCACTGGTGTGCCTATACTGGGTAGGGCACTCTGTTTTGGAGTGCTCCAAATCCACACCTGTTTAGGGATGCCAGGAGCCTGGCTGGAGGTGCTCTCCCCATCCCCAAGAGCCAACAAAAGCCAGCAGGTGTTCTATGCAGAATTCAGTGCTCTTGGCTGGCAGGAAGGAGCTTACAGTCTGGGGAGGGAGAAAAAACATGTGAAAACCTAAGACCATAGCCAGATGAGGGCTATCTGTGGGTACAGGGCCATGTCAAGGGGAGCAGGGCTTCTTCTGTAAGCAGGTATGACCAGGCAGGGGCAGGCTGTGAAGTTTATGCACTCTGTGGGTTCTCTTTAAGAAAAAGAATGTACAGTAAAGAGTATTTAATAATCTACAGAGCCTTGAAAGGGACCCATGCAGGTACGGAGCCTGAAGCGTAAGCCTCATTAGCTTCTCAGTAGACCTGTCTCAGTGGCCAGGGAAGGCTTCCTGGAATAGGAGTTGAGGTTGGACCTGGGTCTAGAGAGGAGAACCCATCAGCCACTGACCCTAGGCCTGACCACGAGGGAGTCAGGTCAGCAGACATTTCCCAGGCATCTCTTCTTAAAAGGCAGTCCCTGGCCTAGAGAAGCAAGGCAGATTTATAGGATCTTAAAGGCCTTTGGCTAAAAGTGGCATTTCTCTGCTTCTTCCCTATTTGGGGCAAAAGAGGCAGATATAGTTCAGCAAGGCTAAAAGATGAGTCAGGTGACAAGACATGACAAGACTCGTGTGTGTGTGTGTGTGTGTGTGTGTGTGTGTGTGTGTGTGTCTGGGTCCTGGGGTGTTTTCCTTGCCTGTGTCCTCTTCCCTGCTGGGTCTAAGCCTTAGTGTGTTTGTTTCTGTCTGGATTTGTGTGATTGATTCCTTCTGTGTCCCCCATCCAGATGTCCCACTCTGGCTACATGTGACTCTGTGTTTATGTGTGTCAGAAAGGCCCTCGCCCTCTGTCCTCCTTGTATTGTTGCACTGCGAATACTCCTGTGCGTCCTGGCCCTTCTCAAACATTCTCATGCCTGTCTCCCCAGCACAAAGAGGGCAACAGTGAACCAGAAGAATTAACATGTCTAATGAGTGGGTCCAGCTGGGGCTCACTGGTGGCTCTGTCTGGGTTGGTGGAAGAACAGAGTGGACCTTGGGGAAGTCACCCTCACAGAGCCTAAGTTTCTTCAGATGAGAAGTGAGGATGGTAACAGTGCCTGCTGAGCTAAGTGGTTGACAGGATCCACAGGGTAATGCATGAGGTGTGCCGGGCACACTGCTCAGTAACACTTAGCTGCCGCTACTGCAGTGTAGATGTGGGATAGGTGAGTAGTTCGAAGGACAGGCTCTGAACCAGATTCCCTGTGTTCAGATCCCAGCTTTGCAATTCTGTCTGTGCTTGCTTCTCCATCTGTAAAATGGCATGGTAATAACTTACAGGATACAGTGGTGGGGAAGAATTTGCAGTCCCCGGCACATAGTGAGCACCAAATCACTGGCTCTCTTTCCGCTACCATCGCAGCTGCCCCGGTATTATTGGCTAGCTCTGTCCTTGTGGAAGGGAGGGGTGGGAAGAGAGGATTGTTTTTCAAATCACCACACAAAGAAACCACAAGTGACCCCTCTCCTAGCTCTTGGCAGCTTCAGATGTGGTCTGTGGTTATAGAATTATAGTGTTCTCCATGAATCTCCAGCCACTGCATCCTCTCCAGCTGCCTGAGGTGGCAGCAGTGGTTCCCCTCCCTTCCGCCTCTCCTGTGGTCTCACTTACTCTGAATCCCAGAGCAGAGATGGTAGGAGAACAACGTGTCCAAGTTTCCTCCTGCTCTGGACTGGGTGCTTTGGACCGACAGCTATGGAGCCCATCTTACAGATGAGGAAACTGAGGCAATCCCAGCCACCAGTATTTCAGCACCCACTGAACCTTTGGCTGAATGATAGCCACCCCACAGAGTGCTTCTCCCAACCCCTATCCACAGCCATTTTTGAAGTATATAAAATGATGGCCTTAGTAGTAAAAGAAAGCCCGTATATCTGTTAAGACTTGGCTAGCCACAGCATCCTCAGTGCTGGCAACACCTGCTGGTACCACTTCCACCAAAGGTGTGATGCACCTGCCGGATAGGGAAGAACAGGGAGGCTGTCACCGACAGGCTGACGGCAAGTCAGGTAAATTAGCTGGGGTAGGACAAGTGGTTCAACACATGTTTGTTGTGCACTTACTATGTGCTATTCATGGAAGATGCAGACTGCATCACAAGCAGGTGATTCCCCTCCCTGAAAGAACTGTGGCTGATAGGGGAGCTAATACAGGCACATAAATAACTATAGGCACAAAATGTGAGCTGTGATGGGAGCCCCTTCCAGCAGGAGAGAAAGAGAAGTCTTCCTGAAAGAACTAGTGTGTGTGTAGACTTTGCGGAGGAGGGGGTCAGAGGCAAGTGGAGGAGGGGGTGGCAGGAAGAGGCTCAGAGATGGGAGGGCACAGAGGTGTCCATGGGCCAGTGGGTCAGCGGTTTAGCTGCATATAAGGGCTGAGGAAGGCAGACGTGTGCAGGAATCACCAGGACAAACTTCCTCAGCTTTGTGGCGGACCCCTATGGACATAAAGGCACAGAGCATCACCATGGGAACGGCCTTCCAAGGTCCTCTAACTCCCTTATTTTGAGGAAATATGGGGATGAGGAAGCTGATGTCCAGGAAGAGGAAAGGGCCCACCCAGTGTCACACAGCAAGCTGGTCACAGAAGTAGGACTAGAACCTGGGTCTGTATGACCTTGAGGGACTCCTCCTGATGAATTCAGCCCTGGCGTTTAGTTCAGATGATTGTAGCAGATAAAACTGTTGGGCACTGTGCTGAGCAATTTACCGGCCTCACTCACAGACATCATCTTCTAGACCCTGGGAGGGTAAGTACTATTACCATCTCCCTTTTACACAGGAGAAAGCTGGGAAAGTTAAGCAACTGGCCTAGGGTCATTGGGCTGACAAGTGGCAGAACTGCCACCTGCCCTCAAGAGGTGAAATGTGTCCTTTAACATTATCCTTTGCTGGGGTGCCAGAGATGGCTGCAATGCTAAGGGGTCAGCGGCAGAGCCAGGCCCCTGTGCCAGCAGTGGGGCTGCTGTGAAGGGCCAGAAATGCAGGACTCTTCCTGTGCTGTTTGCACCTCCCCAAGTTGGAGGAGGGTAGTGACTGCTTCCCAAAGCCGGAACCTGAGAGATGATCCCTCCCGTGAGTTTGGGGCTCTGACTGATGATTTTTTTTTAGTATGTTACCTCTTTATATTAGTCTATCATTTTATGAGACTTCTGAAGATCTTCCAAAAGTATTGGAAGTATTTCCCCCCTGCCCCGGACCTCTGAACTTTTTGAATTCACTGAAAAGAAAGCCTTCATAGTTACAGTTGTGTTTCCCTTTGGCTAGAAGAGAAAGATGTTTGTTTGGAGCAAAAGGAGGCTGAACTGGAATCAAGGAGAACAGAATTCCTTGAAAATCCCTATAAAACCACTTCAAATCCACTGGGAAGGCTTAAATTAAAACGACAGACAATAACAGGTATTGATGAGGATAGTGAAAAATTGAAACCCTCAACATTGCCAGTGGGATTATCAAATGGCTCAGCCAAAAAACAGTCTGGCAGTTCCTCAAGATCTTAAACATAGAGTTACCATATGACCTCAACCCCTATATATAGACTCAAGAGAAATGAAAACATGTGTCCACATAAAAAAAACTTTCACATGAGTGTTCATAGAAATACTCTTCAAACAGCCAAAAAGTAGAAGCCTTCGAAATGTCTATCCACAGATGAATGGAAAAACAAAGTGCGGTATAGACCTATAGGGCAAAATTACTCAGCCATAAAATAGAATGAGGATCTGATACATGCTATACCATGGATAAACCTTGAAAACACTGTGCAAAGTTAAAGCAGCCACACACAAAAGGATTGTAGGATTCCATTTCTATGAATGTCCCGAATAAGGCAAATCCATAGAGACACATAGTTAATTAGTGGTTGCCTAGAGCTGGGGACCAGTCCTAGTGATTGACTCCTGAATGGTATGGGGTTTCTTTGGGGGTCGATGAAAATGTTCTAAAATTAAGTAGTGATGATGGTTGCACAATTCTGTGGATACGCTAAAAAGCACTGAATTGTACATTTTAAAAGGACAAAATTTTAGAATATGTGAATTATATCTCAATAGAGCTATTGTTACAAGAAAACAAATTCTTACAAAACCACTGATGCTGTATTTCAAGAAGAGGGGTGGAGATGTCATAGGATGGAGAGGAAGGACGTACTTCTGTTTTTACTTAGCAAAAAATGGAAATTAAATTTTTAAAAAAGCCTCTCCTTCAATCATGTTTCTGGGAACCATTACAAGTGCTATCCCTTGGCTGACCCTGGGTGCAGGATGCATTCCCTCCAAGAGGGAACAAAGCAGAGATTCACTCCAGTGGTGTGGAGACAGACAGGCAGCTGCTTTTAGGCTGCGGGAAGCATGCTATCTGGTTTCAGGACATGGTTTCACATGCCTGGGGGTCTTGTTCTCCACCTGCATTTTACAGGTGTGGAAACTGAGGCCCACCTTGACAGTCCTGTAGTCCGCATAGTGCATTGGGTTAGTGGTAAATCCGGGACTGCCGGGTCTCTGACCCGCATCTTAAGCAATTTCCACTGTATTAGATGGAAGGTTCCCAGTTACAGTGCAGATGATGGCTGTATCTGTGAAAGTCTTAATGTCCCTTTGAGCAAGGGGAACATGGGAGGGGTCAATTCTGAGTGACAAGGAAGTCTCAGAGCAGAAGGTGCAACCTGGGGAAGGTCTGGAGGGATCAAGTGAACTGGGAAGGTGCCTGGGGGTGAGGGAATGGGGGGACGTAGGCAGGGGGCAGGACTGAATGTCTGAGGGTTTGGAAATCCCTGCTTGTGCAGCCAGCCCTTCCCTCTGTCCACTTCTAAGCTCTTCCAGCTGTTCTGCTAATTAGGGTAGTCATCTTGTCTCCATCTCAACTTTCCAGCTCCCAGAGAGCAGTCCTGAAGCCCCCTGCCCCTCCTCGCTGAGCTGGCAAACTTCAGAAAGGTCTCAGCCTATGTCAGAGGAGCCAAAGGATGTTACATCTGCAATCTGGCCTCCTTCGCACAATATCATTGTACCAGCAAGGATGGAGTCTGGGGCCAGAGTGCCTGCCGACAGATTCTCGGTGAGGCAAGCGTTCCTTTTTTATGAGTTGTTAAGCCATTTTGGCTGTGCTTAGGGTTATGGCTCCCAGTGAGTGTCACTAGGACGGGATTTAATGGGCAGAGCTGGACAGCCCTGGGCCAGGTTACAAACTATTCGTCCCCCCACGTGGATGCACATGTCCTTTTACGACTCTAGGCTGCTGGAGAGGACTGTGCTCATTTGGAGGGTCATTTAAGGTAATGAGCTCTGGGCAGCTCTAATTTATGTTCCTTTTAAAACACAGATCAACTCAGAGGGAGGATACAGCTCTGTGGAGACTAGTCTAGGGGTTTAGAACTTGGCCCTTTTGTGGGCTGGCCAGAAAGGACCTACTGCGTGCCAGCCAGTGACCACTTTCCCCATTATGTTCTCATTTAATCCCTCAGTGACTCTACATAGTCATCCCCACTTTATAGATGGGAAACAGAGAAATTGGGTGACTTGCCTAAAGTCACACAGTGAATCTCCTCTGACCTGATGCCAGATTTCCAGGCCACTTGGTTTCTAAACTTACAGTCCTAACTGCCTAAGCCTTTTGCTGATTTTTCCTGGCATGTGTCATTGCCCTTGATTTACAGATTTAAAAACAAACACACAAAAAAATGAAGACATGGGAAGGTTAAGTAACTTGCTTGAAGGGATAGAGTTGGGATTCAAACCAATTCAGCCTGACTTCTGAGCCCACCCTCTTAACCAGTACTTTGCACGGAACTTTCTTGGAGACAAGATGACTACCCTACTACACTGTACTTTCTACGAATCAGAGAGAGTACTTTAGTCATCTTTAACTTCTCCATGTTTGAGCTCCTTGAAGTACATGCTAATCCCTGTTTGTTGAATAAGTACGTGACGGATAGAAAGGTGGGAGGGTGGGCAGGTGGATGGATGACTGAGTAGATAGGTGGTTGGAGAGATGAATGGGTGGGTGGATGAAAGAATATGTAGATGGGTAAGTGGGTGGGTTAGAAGGCTTTTTCATATGTAATATATTGTTATGATCAAATAGGCTATCTGGAGACAGCATCTGAGTTGTGATTCCAATGGGCATTATCCGTAATTTGTAGGCCATGGCCTACCAGCATCTGTAGTGCAGAATCTAAAACACAAAGGATTCCTAGTAGGCATTTTTTTTTTTTTTTTTTTTTGGAATGACTGAGAAACAAAACAGACAGGAACCATGGCTAAAAATACAGAGCACCGAAGCCTTTGCAAAGGACCCGTCTGGGAGATTCATGTTGACAGACTGGTGAGATGGATGGGATATGTCATGGTTCTGGGTCTGACTCCCCAAGGGAAGAAGTGGTTACACAGGACACAAGTTCTACTAGAGCCTGTTGGAGCATGAAGTTGTCAAAAACATTTCTCAGAGTTGTTTTCTTCCCTGTCTTTGAAGATCAGCCTGGTAGCAAATATGAAGGCTTGGTAGGAGCAGCTATGTTGACACTTGTGGTCTTAGAATATTTTCTTTTCTTATTAAATGAATGACTTCTATCCAAAATCAGGTCTGTCGCTACAACTTCCATTGAATCTGCAAAGGCGTTGGATTATACTTGCTCTTTTATACTGTGAAAGCATATTTTTAATGGCTGTTTTTCTCCATTTGTTGTGTTCACAATCCCTAAATAGGACACTGAAATAAATGCATCAAAATATAATCATAACACCCAAACCTTTGTCTTCTGACTTCCATTCTACATCTTTCTTGAAAACTGAAGTCAGAGGAGGAAGTAGAATGAAAGATCATGAGCCAGTTCCTGTCTATGGCTGAGCTTGGTTGAGGATGGATGGTCGGTGGTTCAGAGTTAACTGTGTTTGTGTCTGTGAGGTCTGTGGGTCTCTAACATAATGTTAGTCAAACTGTTATAGATTAATAATTATGTGAAGTCACACACTGTGACTTCATGGGTGTTATCACTTGGGATGAGGTTATAGTGTTAGCACATGTTAAAAATGGGTTGACTTAAAGACAATAGTAAGTAAATAGTAGAACAGCTATATGCAGCTAGAGCTAAGCTGAGAGCTCCCAGTTAGTGAGTTATGCGTTAGGCATGGCTCTAAGTGTTTCACATTATGTAACTCATTGGATCCTCCCAACACCTCAGTAAATTAGGCACCCCTGAGGCTTGGTGAAGTTAAACATGGCCAGTACTGGGCTGAGACAGAATTTGAATGCAGGCAGTCTGACTCGAGAGTGTGAGCTCTAATCTCTGCACATTACCACCTCTCAAAAAGAAAATAAAATAATAGCATAGACAATAAAAACCAAGCCACCTTTTGCCTGGCAAACTGAGACACAGTTCCACACATTGGTCTTAGAGACCAAGGAATGTCCGGGTGGCACAGTTGGCCTCTGTTTTCACATATCCAAAATGGGATCAAGCATAGGAAGAGGCATCCTCGGAGGCAATGTGTGTTGGCCTAGATTTGCCACATGACCTTGAGCCAGCCCTTCCCCCTCTCTAAGGGTTTGGCTTCCATGACTCTCTCCCCAGTGTCACCCATGGCTCTGTTTTGTGGAATCCAATCCTCTGCTTGGCCTGAGGTAGTGTCCAATGCTGGGGAGACTTCATGGCAGCATCAAGTCCAAGGACACCCACTGTTTTACATCCCAAGTTGAGCAGAGCCTATGGCAGCCCGAGGTGTTAGGGCTGAATCCCAATGGCACCAGAATATCCCCGAACAATTCAAGCGAGAGGGTGACCCAATCAGGTTGGGTTTGTGGAGGTTCTCTCTGGCTGCTGGGTGGGAAAAGATTGGAGGCCAGCCAGGGGGGAATGGGAGAGACCAGGAAAGCAATGGTCACAGATGTCCAGGCAAGAGATGGCTTGGGCCACAGAGCTATGACAGAGATACCAGTGGAGTCAGAGAAGACTTAAAGGTAAATTGGGAAGAGGTATTGTGTTCGAGTAGTGGCTGAGATTGCACATTACCACATCTCTAACAGAAAATAAAATAATAGCACAGACAATAAAAACAAAACCACCTTTTTCCTGGCAACCTGAGACCCAGCTCCACACATTGGGAGAGGTGATAATGCTGAGATTTCCAGCTTGCTGTCTGGGATGATGCTGATACCTTCACTTGTGGGATGCTTGGCTGGGAATCCTATGCTCCTTCACAGGGCATTTTAGAAAGGCCTGGCATCTGTCTTCTTTCCCTTGATATAGAGGGAGAACCATCCAAGGGCACAGTTAACTGCTCCATCCCTCACTACTACTGGCTATCCTCCACAGAGCATAATGGGCTCCTGCTGGGGCCTAATGTGGCCATCCCTCTTGCAGGAGAGAAGGGCTCCACTCACTATCTGAGGACACACACAGTGCAAACTGATGGAGGAAGCTCTACAGGGAAGGGAACTACGGCTCCTCCCGAAGACTGGTCCATGCAATCAATCAGTTTCCTGAAGGAGGTTCTGAGCTCTCTAAAGCAAGTGTGGTGTTCCTCTGACCTCCAGTGGCCCCGGGGGGTGTAGTGAAGGGGCAGAAGGAGATATAGGGTGGTCCTAGGAGGGGAGGTGCTTACATGCCTTTTTACACAATGGTATAGGGCTTACTGCAAAATCTACTGTTTGCTTTCCTAGTTTGAAAGAAAAGGACAACAAAGTCAGTTCTGAAAAAGAAGAAAGAGGTCTGGTCAGAAGGGTAGCCGGTTAGATGGTAGAGTGAATTATGGCTCACCCCGGGTCAGCATTTAGTTTGTATATCTGCACACAAGAGCAGAACTATAGTTGCTACCACACACACATTTTGTCTACAGAAGCCCAGGCAAAAATAGGCCACCTTGTCCCTGATCTGCCTGACCTCATGGCCCCAGTGTGGACTAGGGGATGCCTGTCCTGCTCTTGACTCAGCTCCTTGCTTCTTGGGTTCCAGGTATTCTGGAGATAGGTATCCTTGGTTCTGGCTGCTGCAGTAGTTGAAAAAGAGCTCCAAGGTGGCCCCTAGTGCCACTGTAGGCTAAGGCTCAGTTTTTCTGGTCCTGATGTCTCCTACCCTGGCCATGCTTCTCCCTGCCTAGCCCAGGGCCAAAGGCAAGAACAGTGTCCTTACAAAAAAAAAAAAAAAAAAGAACAGTGTCCTTGCCTACATGAGGCCTGGGCTGGCATTGGCCCAGCCATTTCAGCAAGTGAATGCTCCCTCCTTTCCTTCAGTCTGTCCATCCATCTGTCCATCCATTCATCCATTCATCCACCCATTATTCTAGTGCCACATTGTGGCATTCCCAGAGGGCAGTAATAAGTATTTGATTAGAATTTAATAAGACCAGGAGTGTCTGGGTGGCACAGTTGGTTGAATATCTGACTCCTGGTTTCAGCTCAGGTCATGATCTCGGGGTCCTGAGATTGAGCCCCACATCAGGCTCCATGCTGAGCATGGAGTCTGCTTGAGATTCTCCCTCTCCCTCTGCTCTTCCTGCTCCTGCTTGCTCTCTCTCTCAAATAAATAAATAGATCTTTAAAATAGGAAGACTTTAATAAGACCAAATTTTGTGAGAAGTTGTCTGGAACCACATTGCCCATGCATGGCAGGAGAGAGCTACTGCAGGTTTCCAAATAGGAGGGGGAAATGGCCTGATCCCTGTTGTAGACAACCACTCTGCTTGGTGGAGAGAGAGGCCCAGAGCAGGGAGCAGAACAAGGAGGTGATTGTAATGGGGTTAGAGCCTCTTCTGTGGGGATAGTTGTGAATTCAGAGAAAAGGAGGATTCTTCTGCTCCAGGTTGGTGTGTTTTATGCTGCTTCTCCTGGAAGTTTGCTCATGCTATCACAGAGTTCCTGCTCCTGCTCACAGCCTCAGAGCAGCCTTCCCTGACCTGTTCAAACAGTTCCCCCTTTTTATTCCCTATGAAAGCACTTTTTTCTTCTCCCTCACTTATCATTATTTACGGTCATATATTCGTGGTTCCTTTTTTGAAACAAGGACCATGTCTGCTTTATTTGCCACTGTGTTACCCTCTGCCTAGCTCTGTGCCTGGCATAAAGCAGGCAATCAATAAACATTTATTGATTGAATGAATGAATGAATAAATAAATAAATAAAAATAAATAAATACAGGCAATGCCTATGTCATAGTCATAGTCATAGGAGTTTGTTATCTCACCTGTGTAAGCATTGATCATCACAGCACCAGCAAGAAAATAAAATAGAAATCATTATCCACCTAGGTGGAACTGATACTCCGAGTGGTGTCTTGTCCATGATCTAGCTGATGACAAGGCAGGGACCAAGGTCCAGAATGCACATCCTGAACCGTCCTGCATCACTGCATCCCTCATTCAGGCCCAGAGGAACATGGCCACCTTAGGAACAGATCCTGCTGCCTGCCAGTCCAGACTGTCGGACCAATCAGACTGAATATCTCTTGTCCTCACAGTAATTATTTGTACCCTCCAGCATCACAGCCTGATTCATATCTAACAGGGAGACAAGTCTGTCTTAGCATGTATAAGGACACATAGGCAGCAAAGAGCATGGCATGTTCAGGGAACTACCGGGAGGCCAAGATGGCTGGAGTGGGAGCACACAGGGACTTTTGGGCTTGTGTCTTATCTAGTTCTAGGTCCCCATTTAGGGCAGGCATGGAGCTTTGCACACAGAATGCTCGTTAATGGCTTATGACATTAATAGGGCTCCTGGTGTATTCACTTTGCCTTTGCTGGACAGGGAGCTCTAACCCTCTCTTTCCTCTGCTCTGACCCCAGCGCCTACACAGAACCCTATAAGGTCTGTCCCATCTCGGCGGCTGCCCCCAAAGAGGACCTGTCATCAGATGAAGAGCAGGGAAGCTCGGAGGAGGAGGACAGTGCTCCAAGAGACCCCGGCCTCACTCACAAGGTAGGATGCCCCACCCTGGGCAAGGGGTCAGTGAGTTGTGGGAAGTCAGAGATGTAAAGGCCGAGAAAAGGCGGTGAAGGATCCACTGTACTGGACCCCTTCTTAGTGAGGAGGGAACTGTTTGCAAGTAGCTGGCCCCAAGTTGGATACAGAGACTGAGTCACTGCACAGTTGGGACTGCAGCGTTTAGACACATGAGGAGACACAAGGTCCTGCATTGATGATGCCGGGGTGACTGCTCTTGCTGACTTCTTGGGTCTGAGGCAGTTTGGGTCTTCCCAGAGCCCTTGTGGCTGAAGTGAAGTAGAGCTGTGTGATTTGAATCGAGACAGACCTGGATTCTAAAGACCTTAGGCCTGTGGGCCTCAGTTTCCTTATCTGTAAAGTGGGAATCATGAGGATAAGTTAAGGGAAGTATGCGAGCTTCATTAACTGAAAACAGTTTTGGAATGAGAGTTGGTTTCCCATACCCTGCAGCAGTGCTTAGATGGGGTATGCCTGAGAGGACAACTGTCACTTGTTTGGAGGCAGGCAGTGGGTCCCTGTCTGATGTAGGGACCAAGTGGTGGCCCAGACCGCTCAGTGGGCATCGGGACGTGGTGGTGATCACATGTGCTCGCTCAGGTGCAGGGGAGCCTGTGTTCACCTCCACTCGCTGGCTGATTGTAGTCCTTCCACACACTGCTTCTTGGAGCTCAAGTATGTCTCGAAACAGAGAAGTGAAGAACTCATCTAGAATCACTCGGCTGTTTATTCCACATCAACCATCAGCAAATATCATGAGGGACTAGGGGCCACGAATTTAGGCCAAGAGGGACACCCCCATTGCAGGAAGACAGGCTAGGAAGGTTGAGATTAGCTTGACATTTCTCCCACCCCATCTCCTGGGCTTGTCTACAGAGGAGTAGCTGGGGAGGCCAAGAAGCATCACCTCCTTCCGACTAGCCTCCTTCAGGCACCTCATCTGGTGTCTGTCTCCCACTCTTTGTCATCCTGTCCTTCCACGGCAGGGGTGGGCCTATCCTGTTGATTAACGGCTACTCCTATGGAAGCATTCAGCAGAAATGCCTGGCCCTTACCAAGCTTTATATAGATGGTCATGTCTTTCATTTTGTTTTCATATCCTTGATTTCAGTTCATTTATCTCTCTGCTTGGGGTCTTCATAAGTTTGCCTCCCCAGGGCTGTGGGAATGTGGGGGAGGGGGGCCCTTTTCCCACCTGGCTCCTCTTCAATCCTTCCCCTGGTGGCTCCTGTGACCCTTCCTCTCCCTCTCGGAATAAAGTGTGTTGTCTTCCACAATCCATGCCCCTTTACTCCTTCCAACAAGTACAAGGTCAGTACCACCACCCCTGTGGTGTAGTGGAGGACACAGAAATTAAGTGACTTGCTCAAGGCCAGTCCGCTAGGGATTGAAGGGGTTGGACTCAAAATGAGATCTGGCTGGCTCCAAGCCCTGTGTTTGTTTGTTTTCCCCCTATAGCCCTGGAAGCCTTCTCTTACCTCTCCACTTCTTCCCCTCTTCCCAGAAAGAACTGTTGCCTCCTTGAGGGTAGGGAAAGGAGCTTTGAGTTAGTGGTGCCAGTTAGAGTTAGAAATGGTTGTGGCTTTTCTGGGCATATTCCATGGTCATGGAGCATGGGAGCAGATAGTTGTTATGTGGGATTTGGTCCCCATTCTGAAGCTGGGGGTTGGATCTGGGTACCAGGCCAAGAAGAGTTGAAGTGCTGACAGAGCAGTGGGGCATCCCCTGTGCAACTTTCTGTACCTCAGGGTCCCCCACCTAGTGATGGTTTCCCACCATAGCACCGGGTTCTCTGTCAAACTTTCCTCTGGGACCACTGTGTCTCCTCTTCCAGCTGTGTTACTGCAGGCCAGTCATTCCCCATTGCAGGACCTCAGCTTCCCCATCTGTAAAATGAGAACATTAATAGTAACTGGGCTATGGGAGGGTTGAAGGAGAGCACAAATGTAAAAGTGCTAGCCACGTAGTAGGGGCGTAAAAACTATCTGAGAAGCAGAGGGGGAGACAGAGAAGGGAGGGTCCTCTTTGCTCAGGACCACTATAAAGACATGAAGTCCCAGGGCCCTGGACATGGGTGGTCATCTGGGTCAGATCCCCAGCCTTGTGGCCTCCAGACCACTGCATGGACACCCCAGGAGCTTGCAAGAGGTGGGGTAGCATAGGGAACAAGGGGTTCATACTCAACTTTGACACTTGCTAGCTGAGTCACTAGCAAATGGGCAATTTCTTAACCATTCTGTTCCTCTATGTCCACTTCTGTAAAACTGGAAAAACAATAATGGTGCCTACTTCACAGTAGTCTTGAGAGTAAATTTGAGGAGACAAGTGTCTGGCGCGCAGTAAAAGAACACATGGAGGTCAGAGTGGGTGGGACCATGGGTAGGACAGGGAAGCAACCTATGCAAGGTCCATTTGAGCTCAGTGACAATGGCAGGGTGGCAGAACTGAAGCAGCTCCTGCCTGGGACAGGGACCTTTCCTGTGTTCTGGAGCCAGAGCCATGTAGAACCAATGGCCAGCCAAAGGCAGGGCCCACCCTCATCCTGTCATTTCGAGAGCGCAGAGAGAGAAGCATGCGTCTCGACAGCAGGTCGGTTCACCCTCAGGAGCCCAGCCTTCTCACCTACCAACTGTGCTGAGCATCGTTCCCCTTCTGCCCTCGAGGCTTTCATAATGCACCACAGTGGCAAACGCCTTTAAAATCAGGTTTTCATTGCATGAGGTATGCTCTACTGGATTCTCCTCATAAAGTATGAAGTCATTACAAGTAGGTCAGATGCCCTGGGGTATTCATTCCTAGTTCCTGAGTCCCTGTGGAGGTAGCCGTGGTGTACAGTTTGGTGTGTATCTTTCCAGAACCTTTTCCCTGTATTCACCTATGTGTATCATTCATTATAATTGGTAAATAGGTGATATTGCTTGTGGAGTTGTTGTTTTCATATATTAAATCATATCAAACTGTAAGAAACCTGGCATAACTTGGTTGCGTTCACTCATTGGTATCTTATAGAGACTTTTGCACATTGGTACCTAGCATCCTAAATTTTTTTCTTACTGCTGAATGGTATTCCCGTTTATGGGTATGCTGTCCTTTGTTTTGCTCTCCTCCTGCTGAAGGACCTTTACAGTGTTTCTAATTTTTATGCTCCCAACAGTATTGCAGTGCACTTGTTCCCACACCTCCTTATGCACTAGATCTCAGAAGGGGATTGGTGGGTCAGAGAGGTGCATTTTCAGTCTGTGTACCTGCCACCACAGTGACCCCCAAGAGGTCATGACTGTGCACCCCGCCCCCCAGCAGCCATCAGTGTGGGAGGGTTTGCCAACTGTTGGACATGTGCAGCTGTGAAGGGAAATTTCTGGAGGGAGCTATCTTTCCTGGCTCTTTCTTGCTGTAGAAGTTTTGGTGGTCTGGTAGCATTTACTCCTCATTCTTTCATCTTCCACCATCTCTGAAACTTCTCCTTCCCCAAAAGGCAAAGACCTCTCCCCTCTGTTTCTCCGCCACATTGAGGGGGCAGGTGGATCCGGCTTTCCCATCTCCAGCCACCTCTAAGGAGCAGACCTAGGGAAAGTGTGACTGATAGTGGAATTGCTTTCCTGGGGCCTCAGGAGGTATGTTTGGGGTGAGCCCCACCCTTCTAGAATTGGACGTAAAAACAACTGTAAGGTGGTGGGCTCCACTCTTCCAGATCTTTTGAGGTGGCCACATTGGAAGGAGAGAGACTTGGAAGAGGACAGGAAGCTGAGCCCAGCTGTCCACCTGCCTGCCTGTCTGACTTCTCCCTCTCTTCCACTCAGAGATATTCAGGGGTGTGGGTTGAAGGAAAGAGGGGGCAAAAAAAAAAGAAAAAGAAAGAAGGACATAAAAATAGATCCAGCTGTGGGGCACCTGGGTGGCTAAGTGATAAATCCTTTGCCTTCGGCTCAGGTCACTATCCCAGGATCCTGGGATTAAGCCCCGCATCACGCTCTCTCTCTCTGCT
Source organism: Mustela nivalis (assembly GCF_964662115.1). Lineage (NCBI taxonomy): Eukaryota > Metazoa > Chordata > Mammalia > Carnivora > Mustelidae > Mustela > Mustela nivalis. The sequence goes on from NC_139020.1 coordinate 162,369,481, forward strand.
CAGAAGGGAGCCTGCTTCCCTTCCTCTCTCTCTGCCTGCCTCTCTGCCTACTTGTGATCTCTGTCAAATAAATAAATAAAATCTTTTTTAAAGAAATAGATCCAGCTGTGAAAGGAGACAAAGGCTGCCTGGCATGTCACTCTTGCCTGAGAGCAAGTCCAGCTTTCAGACTAACTGAGACCTTGCAAGCTAAATACCAGCTCTCTGGAGACCAATCCAGGAGTTGGTGGCCTCTCCAAGCCACCTTCTCCCTCCACCTCCTCCTCTCTTTGTCTGAATCCTGGTGTCACCACGTTTCCCTGACAGGTCCACCCTCGAGCCTGGGCAGAAGTTTGCTCGTCCTCTGGAACAGGCCTGTCTTGACGTGATGCCCTCCCTGGCCCCACCCAGACAGGTCATCTTTTCTCTGGCTGCACCCGTGGTCCAGGCAGCCTGGTCTGGGCCTTATTGCTGGCCTCATGCCCCTGGCCTTGTACCTGCCACCTCACTCTAACCATCTGCTTGAACCCCGGTTTTTTCTACTAGGCCAGTCCCCCACCTGGCTAAAATTCCTACAAGTGCTTTCTCCATGCCAGTCTTCCCAGCCCATAGTGCAGCCCTGAACATTGGCTCTGAGGCATGTGCTCACTCCTAGCCCCTGGGAGGCCCTTTTACACCCGCAGAAGCTTCCTCAGGCTGCAGCCTGTTCTCCTTCCCAGAAAACAGCCTGGTCCCCTGGTGAACATGAACTCCCTCCCGTCAGCATCTTCTCTCTCTATCCTCACCCAGTTTCTCCCCGTCCTTCCTCTTCAGCAGAAATTTATTTACAAGTACTCAACTGAGCACCTACTATGTGCCAGGCACCCTTCCAAGGGCTTAAGACACAGCAGCCATAGATAGAGCAGGTGCCTCCCTGCCCTGGTGGAGTTTCTACTCTAGTGAAGGAGATGAACCATCAGTTAGAAGGCTCCTAGGGCAGGTTTAGGCAGTGAAAGTGGTATAACATCAAACATAGAACAGACCTTGGTGGTGGGAGCAGGGCGCTAGGGGTAGGGCAAGGGGGGAAATTTAGGCAGAGAGGCTAGAGAAAGCTTTTTTTCCAATTAAAAAAAATGTGTTAAAATATATGTAACATAAAAATCCACCATCTTAACTATTTTTAAGTGTGCAGTTCAGTGGCATTAAGTACAGTCACCCTGTTGTACAACAACCTCCACCATCCATCCCTGGGACTCTTCATCTCCCCAAACTGAAACTTTGTCCCCATGAAACACTATTTGCCCACCCCCTTCCCCAGCCCCAGGCAGCCACTGTGCTATTCTCTGCTTCTTTGGTTTTGACTGCTCTGGGGACATCATGGAAGTGAGATGGGGTCACATGGAATTTGTCCTTCTGTGACTAGTTTATTTCACTGAGCATAATGTCCTTGAGGCACATCCATTCTGAAGCCTGTGTCAGAGTTTTCTTCCTTTTTAAGGCTGAAGAATATTCTACTTGTATGTACATATCGCATTTTGTTTGTCATTCATCTGTAGATGGGGGCTTGGGTTGCTTCTACTTTTTGGCTATTGTGAGTAATACTGCCATGAATATGGTACACAGATGTCTCTTCAGGACATTGCTTCCAGTTCTTTTGTTTCCCCAGAAGTGGAGTTGTTAAATCATATAATTCTATTTTTAATTTTTTGAGGAACTGCCATACCATTTTCCACAGTGGCTGCGCCCTTTTACATTCTGACCAGCAGTGGGGAAGGGTTCCAGTTTCTTAGAGAAGGCTCTTATGATGGGGGAGGAAACCTTTCAGCAGGGACCTGAATAGTGTGAGCCAGCAAGAACTGGCAGGGTCTAGAGACAGAGCATCCTGGGCAGGGGATAGCAGCAAAGACTCAGGAAGGCGGGAATGGTCCTTGAGAGCTAGACCAGGTCAGTAGAGGAGAGGGAGATGGGCTGCAGAGGTTTTTTAGGACTTCCCTCAGCCCACGGACATATCCAAGTCTTCCCCACTCTCCCACCTCCCTTACTGCTGTTATCCACCCTGTACAGTCTTCCCTGACCTCCATGAGCCAGGATCTCCATACTGTCCACCGAGACCCTGACCCTCAGCTCTGGTGGTTTCTCGCCCGGGGAGCTCCCTCTTCCCCTGGTTTTCACTGGCTGCCTTCTGTCCTGGTTCTCTTCCCACCTCTCTGACTGTCCAACTCTGTGCCTCCACACCAGGCACTTAATAATTCCCAAGCCTGAGCTCTCCCATCCCCACCCATCTGTCATCCTGTGTTCTGCTCAGGCAGCCTATTCCAGACCAGCAGCCAGCCCTACTCAGGTCGTATTCCTGGAGCTGACCTCCTGGTCTGACCCCTCTCTGCACCCCACACTCCAGCCTCCAGCTAACCTTGTGGTCCCTTCTTGGAAGCCCCACAGATACTGTCATCCCCCTTTATTCGCAGTTTCACTTTCTGTAGTTTCAGTTACCCATGATGACCTTGATTTAGAAGCAAGTGATGCTCCTTTTGACATATATTCAGAAGGCCTGTGGTCACCTAACATCATGTCACAGCGCCCACATCATTTGTATCACTTTATATCATCATGCGGGCATTTTATCATCTTATATCATCACAAGAACCAGGGTGTGAACTTATTTTTAGAGAGACCACTTTCACATAACTTTTATTATAATCTATTATTATAATTGTCCTATTTTATTACTACTATTGGTCTCTTACTGTGCCTACTTAATTTTTTAAAAAGATTTTATTTATTTATTTATTTATTTATTTAAGAGAGAGTGGGTGCCCATGCATGACCAGGGGGAGAGGCAGAGGGAGAAGCAGACTCCCCGCTGAGCTGGAAGCCCAATGCGGGACTCGATCCCAGGACCCGGGTATCATGACCTGAGCTGAAGGCCGACACTTAACCCACTGAGCCACTCAGGTGTCCCCTGTGCCTACTTTATAAACTGAACGTTATCATAGACATATGTGTAGGAGAAAACATACTATCTCTAGGCATATTGTGTTTTATTGTACTCCACTGTGTTGTATATCACAGATACTGCATTCTTCACAGATTGAAGGTTTGTGGCAAGCAAGTCTGTTGGCACCATTTTTCCAGCAGTATTTACTCACTTCATGTCTCTGTGTCTCATTTTGGTAATTCTCACAATGTTTCAAACTTTTCATCATTATTATATTTGTTGAGGTGATCTGTGATCAATGATTACAACTCAGCATTTTGTAGTAAAGTAATTTTCATTATGGCACATACATTGTTTTTTAGAGTAATGCTATTCATACTTAATATAGTATGGTGTAAACATAATTTTTATGCATAAATTTTATGCAGAAAATTTACTTGAATTGCTTTACTGCAAAATTTGCTTTATTATAATGGTCTGGAAAGACCCACAATATCTCGGGTCATGTGGGGTTTGGCATGACCCGTGGTTTCAGATATACACTGGGAGTCTTTAGACATACTCCCTGAAAGGTAAGGAGGGTCTGCTGTACCTCTGACTCAGTGCGTCCCAGACCCATCTCAGCATCTTCCCACCCCCTCGGCCTGCTTCTCTTGTGTCTGCCTTTCTGGGTGTTGGCACCAGATTCTAAAGATTTGAAATCCCTGGCATGTCGTCTTCTATTGTCATGTGTTAATGACAGATCAAATGAAATTCAACAATCTCCAAGGCCTTGGCCAGGCATCATGATGGATTCAAAAACAAGTTCTGTCCACTCTTCAAACCCACCTCAGGGTCTTTGCACTTGCAGTAACCTCCCCCTGAAGCACTCATCTCACCCTTTGTACAGCTGGCTAAGGGTTTCACATTAAATGTCACCTCCTCAAAGAGGTCTCCCCTGCTCATTTTGCAGTGCTGGCTTGCAGCATTCCTGTCTACTTCCTTCCTCATACTTATCTCAAGCTGTGATTATGTCTTTCTTTTTCTGCTTACTTGCATGCCATTTGCCTTTCCCTGTAAGAATAGCTCCAAGAGGGCAGGACCATGTTTCTTTTTTCCTTTTTTTTTTTTTTAAAGATTTTATTTATTTACTTAAGAGAGAGAGAGAGAGAGAGCACACGCGCACAGGCTTACACTCACAAATGGTGGGGGTAGGGGCAGAGGGAGAGGGAAAAGCAGACTCCCGACTTAGCAGGAGCTCAATTCAGGACTTGATCCCAGGACCCCGACCAAGATCATGACCTGAGCCAAAGGCAGATGCTTCACCAGCTGAGCCACCCAGGCACCCCCAGTGCCATACTTCTTTTTACATTTGTTGTCCTTACTGCCTGGCACACAAAATAGTACTCAGTAAATATTCTTGAAAAAACTAATAAATAAGGGAATTTATTAGACTCAGTTCTTGTAGTCAAGTAAGGGAAATGAACTTAGATGCATGACAGTTTAATAAAATGAAAATCCTTGTTTGGTCGTGTATAATTTACTTTGCACAGTGAGGGGCAGAGCTGGGAGCCAGCCTGGCTTCTCACCAGCTCTCCAGTAATGATGCAGAGGGTGTGACGGTTCGGCAGAGTAAACAAGGAACCTCTCAAGGCAGTGTGAGCTGAGGAGGGTGTGGGATACAGACTCTCAGAGACCAGGGGCTCAGGTCTGGAGGCGGCCAGGACACCGGGTTGTCCCACACCCCTTGTTCAGAGTCCTGGAGGGCTTGGGGGCTGTCTGGAGCCAACAGGGTGGGTGTGGAGACAGTTAGGATGCCCTGACCCTCAGAGAGCTTATTCTGTGGCTGATAATCTTCTCCGCTATGTCTAGATGTGCCCATGGCCCCAGCGTGGTATTGGGGCCACCATTACACTCACCCTTCCTTTCTCGATCCTGGCTTCATGGCAGCTACTCTATATACCTAGTCTATAGCCCTGCTGCCTTGAGTTGGCCATGGAGACCTGCAGTACCCCAGGTGACCCCCAGACTCAACGCATCAGGATCCCCAGCAGCATGTGTCTGCTCTCTGAAGTTTGAGCTCCAGCCTGTGTACATCAGCTGGCAGTCTGTATGGAGCCCCCACAGGGCCCTCAGCCCTCTGACATACCAGGAAAGAAGCCAGTGGGGTGCCTAACCATGGAGTGAAAAAGCTGTTGACGCGTAGTCTCTAAACTTTACATTTATGTTTTATCCTCTCCTCTGAATGTCATATCTCATGAGTTAAAAACAGCAGTTGCCTGTAAGGTAAAACAGTTGCGCAACAGACCCAGCATCCTCTGCTGTGTGAGCTAAGCTCTGAACAGGGCAATGGGCTGAAGTCTTAAGAGTCAGGGCAATCAGGGAGGCTTCCAGGAAGAGGTGAGGCGTTAGTGTTCCACAAAGGAGAGTAGGATGTAGTTAGATGGAAAGGACAAGGAGGGTACATAGAAGGCACAAACAGTGTGGAATCTAGCCATTAATTGAGTTCTTGAGGTCAAAGCTGATCCTTTCTCAGCCTGAAGGAAAATGGTGAGGACAGGAAGGCCAAACATCTTATGAGCCATGTACTGGCCTTGTCAAACAGTGAGAACTTGCCAATCACGTTACAACTACTCTCTTAGGATTTGAGAAGCTAAGAGAGCTGACAGGGGCATTTTGATATCACTTTGTTTTGTTGTGTTGTGTTGTGTTGTGTTGTGTTGTGTTGTGGTAAGAACACTTCCCATGAAATCTACCCTCTTAATGTCCATGGATGGACGAATGGGTAAACAAAGTGTGGTCTGTTCATACAATGGAATATTATTCGGCCTTAAAAAGAAAGGAAATCCCGTCACATGATACAGCATGGATGAACCTGGAGGACATTGTGCTAAGTGAAGTAAGCCGGTCACAGAGGACAAATGCTGCATGATTCCATTTTCATGAGGAACCTAAAACAGTTGAAGCAGAGAGTAGAATGATGGTTGCCAGGGGCGGGGGGAGAGGGATATTGAGAGTTGCTATTCAGGGATATAGCAACCCAGTTAGGCAGGAGATTGCTTGGTCTTACAGAAGAAAAACTAAAGCTCATTGAGAAGTCGTCCCTGCTGTGGGTCATCAGCAGGTTCGAGGTGAAGTCCACAGTAAAAATCAGGTTTCCTGATCTCTCATTCTGGGCCTTCCCAGATAACATGCTGCTTCTGTGAATGTATTACAAACTGCCTCCAGAACCAAAGATTCCTTCCAAAACTAAAAGTTCTTTAAAGCATCCAGGCCAAAGCCAGACAAGCCAGACTCACAGCAGCCTGGCTTCAGGAGTTAGAATGAGACAGGTGTCAGCATGAACTGGAGGCAGCCACTGGGTCTTGGGGGCACCAGGGGACTTCTGTATGGTCCCACCTTCTCCCCGCCCTCCTCCTGGCTAGTGTTGCTCTCTTTCACCATCTTTATCCCTTCTCTGCCTCCTGTGGAAGCACAGCTGACAGCTAGGATAAAAATGAGCCAGGTCTCCCTGAGCTCCTCTCTTTGAATTTCCCAGTGGCCACTAAAGGCTGTGCTGGAAACCCCAACCTGAATTCCCAGGGGAAAGACAATGTCTGTGATGGTAGTGCCTAGAGGAACTTCAGAGAGAGTGCTGTCCAAGAGTCTGGCACCAAGAGTCTGGTGCCACCTGTGGGTCTTGAGCACTCTCCCTTCTCCAGATATGACCTCAGAACACTCCAGCAAGCCCCCTCACTGGGACCCTTGCAGATTTCCCCAGGGCTTGAAACAGCCTTAGAAGGCAGCCCCTCCTCACTTCTGGGTGGATTTTTCTTTCATTGGGCTGTGTGGCTGAGGAGGCTGGCAAGTCTGGAGCAACAGGATGCCTGCCTTGGTGCTCTGCCCGCCCCCCCCCCCAGGTTTAGTGTGTGATGGAGAGACTCCTAGGGAGATTATAAGGAAGTTTGGGCGCAGGGACCTTCAGGAACTGAAAAGGCCCAGAAGTAGAGAAAAACAAGGTGTAAAATTGAGTTCCGTGGTGCATGGAGGAATGCAGGAGAGGTATCTGGAAAGGGTCTCTAGGCTGAGTCACAGGCAAAGAATAGGACTTAACCTGTGCCTCAGTTTCCTTATCTGCAAAATGGAAGTAGTAAGAATACTACCTTGCTCATAGGCTGTTGCGAGGATTCAGGGAGAACACATGTAAAAAGCTAGAGCCATTCTTCGCACATACTAAGTATTCAATGAATGCTAACTTTTCTTGTAGTAGTAGTAGTAGTAGTAGTTACTGCTGTGTTACAGGTGAGGCTCAGAGAAGAGAAATCACTTGTATAAGGACATAGGTGTAGGAAGGGGTGGAGCCTGGGATTTGAACCCAGGTCTTCTGATACCAGAGCATAGTCTCTCAGCATCATTCTGGTTGATGAGTTCTTTCTGCAAGTGCTAGGGAACCACAGGAGCCACTCAGAGTTGTAAGTGACAACAGAAGGTGGCCACCATGACCTAGGATGGATTGGAGTAAGTGAAAGCTCCCCAAGGGCTAAGAGACAAGTCGAGTTGAGGGTGGAGGGATGCTAGGAGCTCTGGTCCAAGATGAGGACCAGAAAGCCCATCACTTCCGAGGTAGGGCAGTTCTGAGTACGGATAAGGTCCAGGCTAGGTGGAGCAGATGTACATGTGGCCAGAGTCTTCAGAGAAGAAGGTGTCAAGGAGCTGAGAGGCAGAGGGTCCTGGTGTGGAGAGTGCCCCGGCAACCACAGATAGGGAGAAGTGAGCCAAGCGCCAAGACCCAGGACATGGGGCTTGGCCAGGGGCTGGCAGAGACAAGCATGGAGAAAAAGGTGGCTATTTAAAGGCAAAGCAGATGTGAAATCAGGAGGCCTATAAGCTGGGAAGGTGGTGAGAAACCAGGAGCTTTGAGGATGGTTTCTTCCTCTTCTGCAAAGCAGGACTTTGTGGAGAAGTCCATGTGGCTTCTGGGCCTACTTGGGACCATCCTGAGGGCCAGGCCATAAAGCCAGGGGTTTGTTAGCCTGCTTTTCACAACAATAATAATTATTACTATGATTGTTGCACAGTGATAACGATGCCTCCCTCCTCTGTGGCTCTTCACTGAGAAGAGATTTTCTACTTAGAATCCTGTATGACCTTTGCAACAGCCTCTAAAACAATAGTTGTCAAAACCTTTTGGTCTCACACCTCTCTCTCTTAAAAATGACCGAGGACCCCAAAGAATTTTTGTTTCTATGAGTTTTATCGGTATTTGCCACATGAAAATGTAACACTGAGAAAAATTTTGAACATCTTTTCATTCATTTAAGAATAACAGTCATAGGTCTACCACATGTTAACATAAATGGCATATTTATGAAGAATAATTTTTCAAAAAATCTTAGTGAGGAGCATAACATTGGTTTTTCATTTTTGCAAATATTCATGCCTAGCTTCCTAGAAGATAACTGGATTCTCCCGGCTGCCTCTGTGCTCAGTCTGTTGAAATTGTTGTTTGGACCAACTTCACCGATAAGTAATCAGAAAAGGGAAACAGAACCCCAGAGCTTCTCAGGCCATGGTTGGAACACTGCTCTTCTAGAAGGAAGCTAAGCAGCCACAAGTAATAGCTGGAGAAACTGAGGCATGGAGAAAGAGGACTAAGACTCCTAGCTGTTTCTTGGACTGCTACCAAGAAGGTCCCTAAAGGAGGACTAGCCCTCCCAACCTGGTCCCAGAAGAGCCAGGCTGGTTTGCCTGGGGCCTGGGGAGGAAGTGCAGGACTGGGCGGCCCTGGGGAACTGGGAAGATAAGCGGCCTCGGCCTTGGGCAGAGGGGCGGGCAGTGGCCTGATAGAACACCCACAGCGTCAGCCTGAGAAACGCGATAGCACAGGCCCTGGCGCCCCCAGCCCCCACACTCCTGGGAGGAACCCTGTTCCCAGAAGTCTGTCCCTGGACACTGCCGTCAACCTCGGAGTTCATTTCCTGGTTAAACAAACATCTATATTAAATGGCCCAGTTGGGCAACGCCCAGTAGCAGCTTCTGAGGAGAGCCTCAGGCACATGGCCTGCTAGGCCCCCTTCTTGTCCGGCTGGTGAAGACACATCCATCATCAGCAGTCACTAAGGCAGCACGGCCCCATGCGTCCCACCCAGAGTCTGCCCGTCTGGCAGGAGGGGTTGGGAAGGACGTGCAGAGTGGCCCGTGCCCCAGCCCTACCAGAAGTCTGCCCTGGACAGCTTTGGGATTGAAACAATGGTCATGGTGACAACTCTGAAAGTTGGGGTGGGCCTGAGCACTTCCAGCCATCATCTCTTCATCTCGTCCGGGCAGGGTGGGAGTGCTGACCCCATCTTCAGGATGAGGACACAGAGGTATCTGTGGAGGACTTGCTCTCACTGGATAGCCACTCATGGCCTGGCTGGCTGACTTCAGCATAGTTCTCTTTCCTGTGTAGCATGGTAGGCACTGCTCCAAGGGTCAGAGATCAGAGAGAACCGACTGAGAGAACTAACCTGGGCTCATGCTAGAGTGCCAGACTCCTACCACCTTTCCAGCACAGGTGAAGAATAGGTGTTTCCTAATTTGAGAAACCCTGCCATCTGTAATGAGCAGAGATGCCATTTACCACCAAGTGCTTACTGTGTGCCAGACACACTGCTAAGTGCTTAGTTGTTAAAGCCAGACTGCCTGGTTTTGAATTTTGGCTCTGCCACTTACTAGCACCGACTTTGGGCAAAGGTTAGAACTTACCTCTGCCTCAGTTTCCTCAACTGCAAAATGGAGGTAATAAGAGTAGTACCTTACTCATAGGTTGTTGGGAGGATTCAGTGAGAATACACGTAAAAAACTTAGAGCCATTCTTAGCACATACTAAGTGTTTGGTGAATGCTAGCTGTTCTGTTATTAAGTATGTATTATTAATATTATTATTATTATTATTATTACCACCACTGCATTACAGGTGGAGATCAGAGAAGAGACATGACCTATTCAAGGGCATAGGTGTAGGAAGGGGTGGAGTTCAGAATTTGAACCCAGGTCTTCTGACATCAGAACGTGAGCTCTCGGCATCATGCTGGATGACAAGTGAGAATTGAGTCACAGGCCCCTGGGAGATAGGAGATCATCCTGTCTTCATTTTATAGGGGAAGAACCTAAACTTGAGATCTCCTGACCCCTGCCCTTTCTCTACAAAGTCATTCTCTTGATGGAAGCTTGACCACAGGGTTTCCTATCTATTAAGACTTGTCCTGGCAGAATATTATTTTCCATTGCAAGGGTTTTGTTTACAAAGCCTTTTTACACGTGGGACTCTGCAGGAGCTCCTGCTTGGGAGGAGTGAGCTACACTTGTCCACAGAGCCCAACACTAGCCCTGAAAATGCGGAAGGCAGACACTGAGTCACGATTCGGTACCTGTGGGAAGGTGGGGGCCAGGTGAGACTGGAGGCCTCTGCAGGCCTCGCTGTTTCCCCTCCTGCTCCACAGATGCTATGACAGCCTGCCAAAAGGCAGCAGTGAGATGCAGAGGGGAGACTGACCAAGGGCCCAAGTTCTGCCCTATTCAGGGGACCTTGGAGAAAATGAAATCTCTAAAAATACTGTGCTTCTTAGCCAAGCAACATTGAGGGATGGAACAGCTAGAGAAGGGAACTCATTTATTGGATGCCTACTCTGTGCCAGGCACTGTATCTCATTTCATTTCTTTATTCAGCTGTCAACTGAACATCTCCTGTGTGCAAGGATAGTATCAGGTAGTGTGACTGCTGGTATAAAGAAGAGCATAACAAGACAAAAGCTTCTAACAAGTGACTCTCACCCAGGGGTGAGATTTTGCCCCCACCCCAGGACATTTGGCAATGCCTAGAAATGTTTTTGGTTGTCACAGCTTGTGACAACCAAAGGGTGGGTGGGGGCTGCTTCTGTCATCCAGTGGGTAGAAGCCATGGATGCTCTTAATGATCCTACGGTACATAGGCCTTCCTTTGCAACCAAAGCTGTCTGGCCTAAAATGTTGGTAGTGCCAAAGCTGAGAAACCCTGGGATGGAGAATGATTTGGGGTGATCTTTAGGTCAGTTGTCATGGATGGCCACATTGAGGATGAATTTTGACCTGAAAAAGTCAGAGAATAAGAATGAGATCTGGGGGCGCCTGGGTGGCTCAGTGGTTTGGGCTGCTGCCTTCGGCTTGGGTCATGATCTCAGGGTCCTGGGATCAAGCCCCGCATCAGGCTCCCTGCTCCACAGGAAGCCTGCTTCCCTCTCTCTCTCTCTCTCTGCCTGCCTCTCTGCCTACTTGTGATCTCTGTCTGTCAAATAAATAAATAAAATCTTTAAAAAAAAAAAAAAAGAATGAGATCTGGGAAAGTCTATCACATGCAGAGAGAACAGCAAGTATAAAGGCCTTGAGTCAGGAATTCATCAAGAAGACCAGTGCACAAGGGGCGCCTGGGTGACTCAGTATTGAGCATCTGCCTTCGTTCGGCTCAGGTCCATGATCCCAGGGTCCTGGGATTGAGCCCTGTATCAGGGTCCCTGCTCAGCGAGGAGCCTGCTTCTCCCTCTCCCCTGCCTCTGTTCGTGCTCTCTCTCGCTATCTCTACCTCTCTCAAATAAATAAATAAAATCTTTAAAAAAAAAAAAAAACAGACCAGTGCACAAGATCAGGCTGATTACTCTTCACCTTATTTCGGATGAAAAAACTGAGTCTCAGAGGAAATAGTTTGCCAGCTGCCATACAGTTACACAACACAGGAGCTGGGATTTGAACTTGGATATGCTTCATCATTCCAGAGTCCCTTTGCTCTCCACAGCCTCAACTGCTACCCTCAGAGGAGCAGCAATCAGCCGCCATTGTACAGTTCACACCGCTCCCCTACCTGACCCTGTCGATTATTTTTTTCTTAGTCCATCCCTGAGCACTTGGTTCCATCCCTGGTTTCCACCTCAATAACAAAAACCACAAAGACAATGATAGCCATTATTTCCGCAGTGCTGCCCGTGCACCAGGCATTAGTCCACATGAGAGATGCCTATATAGATACAGACACAGAGATAGAGAGATACCTGTCTGTATATGCACTCATTCAGTCTGCACAATATGCAGGTGTTAGGTACCCTTATTCTGTTATGCCCATTTTACAGATAGGAAAATTAACGTATAGAGAAAGGCTAAATGACTTTCAACTAGAAGGCAGAAGTAGGCTTTGAGCTCAAACTACCTAGTTCCAGAGTCTCTGCTCTTTTTTTTTAATATTTCAATATGGTTTTTTAAATTTATTTTCAGCATAACAGTATTCATTATTTTTTCACCACACCCAGTGCTCCATGCAGTCCGTGCCCTCTATAATACCCGCCACCTGGTACCCCAGCCTCCCACCCCCGCCACTTCAAACCCCTCAGATTGTTTTTCAGAGTCCATAGTCTCTCATGGTTCACCTCCCCTTTCAATTTCCCCCAACTCCCTTCTCCTCTCTATCTCCCCATGTCCTCCATGCTATTTGTTATGCTCCGCAAATAAGTGACACCATATGATAATTGACTCTCTCTGCTTGACTTATTTCACTCAGCATAATCTCTTCCAGTCCTGTCCATGTTGCTACAAAAGTTGGGTATTCATCCTTTCTGATGGAGACATAATACTCCATAGTGTATATGGACCACATCTTCCTTATCCATTCTTCCATTGAAGGGCATCTTGGTTCTTTCCACAGTTTGGCCACCAGAGTCTCTGCTCTTAACGAAAACACTGTTGCTCCCTCAACAGGTCGTGAGCATCTGGTCGTAAATCATTCACTTGACCACTAGCTCCTCAAGTTTAGGTACATGTAAGTTCAGCATAGAAGGGAATTTAGAGGTCAATTCATTCACACATGGGAAGACTGAGGCCCAGCCTCAGAAAGTCACTTGTGCACGTTGTACCAGGAAGCAATGGTAGAGCAGGAACCAGAAGCCAGGTGTCTAATCCAAATGCCCTCTGATCTGCTGTGTACCATCCCACCCACAGCCTTGCCTGAACGTTGCTGGCAGCTGACGTCTGTTCAGGCTGCCCATAGTGTCTTTGTCCTTCTGGATCCCAGCCAGCAGTGTCTGATATCTGTCAGGTTTGGGGCCACAGAGGAGGCACCTGCTTGTGGCAGAAGGCCCAAGCATCTGTCTCAGCCCCCCCACCCATCCTTCCTGTTTATAGACATAATCTCAGTTGATCCCAAATCCTTCAGGTACAGAAGTTGGGCCTCAGTGGGTTAAATGGCTCACCTCCTGAGGTCAACCAGGGTAGTTAGTGCTTCCCAAGTGGAATGAACATTTACATTTATTCATCCTTTCATTCACTCATTAGTTTCTTTCAGTCAACAAAAGCAAGCCTACTGTATGTGAGGCACTGGTCGTACAGGGGTGAAATTTAGGGTTCCTGCTTTCGGGAAGAGACATAATTGGTATTCTGAGAGGAGGATGCCCCAGAAAGGATATCTGATCCAGCCAGTTCAGGCAAGGAATCAAAAAAGGCCCCTTGGAGGAGGTGATGGATACCATGGCTAAGTCTTAAACGATAACTGGGAATTAACTGGGCAGAGAAGGGGAAAATGACACCAAGAGGTTAAAGCACATGCAAAAGCAAGAAGAGCCCTCTCTGTGTGCAGAGAAATGCAGGTGGTTCAAGGTTGGTAGACCTGTGCCAAGATCACATAGTCATGGTAGTGGCCACCTGGTGAGCACTTCCTGTGTGTTGGGCAGAGTGCTGAGCATTAGCTTCCAAGTTAGAGGCCTTCAATATCCACATTTGTAGATATGGAAACAAGTTAGAGTCCTTCAATATCCACATTTGCAGATAAGGAAACCGAGGTACATGAGGTTGAAGAGAAGTACATGGAGTTTGCCTCCAGCAGTTTGCAGGTCGTTCTGTAAAACCAAGGCTTGTGGAGGTGGGGTCTCCCTTCCTCTCTCTGAATCGGTGCTCTCCCTCCTGTTCACTCTGTTCCCTCTTACAGATGGAAGGACAATCTAGAGCCCATGTCATCGCACAGGAACTGCTGTCTTCGGAGAAAGCGTGAGTCCCCAGTCAGCTGCCGGTGGCCTTGAGCTTGTTAACAGAACATCACCCCTCCCTGGCTTAAACAGGATGGGAATTAATGCAAACTCAACCCTCTTTCCCTCTGCAGATATGTGGAGATGCTCCAGCACTTACATCTGGTGAGTTAATCATTTCTGTTGTCCAAAACTTGTTGCCCTTTTACAAGGCTATGATATAAGAGGCAGAAAAGCAGCAACGAGACAGGTGATTTCAATGAACAGAGGCTTGGCAGCAGACAGATACCCACCAAGGCTTTTTGTGGACATCTGTCTCTTGGTTCATGTACTTCAGAGGGTGAATAGCACTGTGCTTTCCATGGGTATGTCTCTCTGCCTGGACTGGGGGTCTATTAGGAGCTGTGCTAAGGTTTCTGGAAGGATATTTGCAGTTTCCTCAGCCCTCTTGTTGAGGAAGGAGGAAAGAGGACAGATGTAATTCAGGGTCATTCTGTGTGTGCGAGTTTAGGTGAGTGTGTGATTATACATGTGTTGGTGCATGCATGTGTGGGGGGCATATATATATATGTGTGTATATATGTTTAGATCCTTCTGGAGAAGAAGGTATGTTAGCACAATGACAGAATAGCTGGGGTATAGAGAGGCTTTCTCAGTCATCTCAGCACTGGGGCGGTTAACACCTGAGCCATTGGAGAGGAAATCCTGTGGACTTTCTGAGGAAAGGAGGCCAGATGTGGAGACTGCCTGGGTATCAGGCACTGCCACCCGCAAAACTGTCTGGAAGGTCTCCCTTTGCAGTCAGTTTAGTTCACTTCAACAAACATGTTTTGATGAATTCTGAGCTCTTATGTGACAAGAGATGGGAAATAGAAAGTCAGATCAGACAAGTCCTTTCCTCCCAGGAGCTCTCTGGCCAGCAAAGAAAACAGATTAGAAAATGAGAAATTATCTGGGGCACAGGGGAAAGGACTGACAACCTGGGGGAATCATTCCCCGAGGTGGTAACTTTTGCGATGAGTCATAAGGAGGAATGAGAGAAGAGGGTACAACAGAGATGTGCCTCAAGGGCACCTGCTCCCTGAGGTCTCTAAGCCATTTCCAGTCCCCTAGTAGTTTAGTATCTGATGCCACACTGTTCTGCATTGTTCACCACGTCTATCCAAGAACATCAGAGCTGGGAATGTCCATCCTAGACATATTGTCTGTGGTGACATAGAGGCCCAGAGAGAGTGACTGAGCCAGGGTGAACACCCTATACTCCCAGTGCACTGTCATGTGTTAATCCTGCATCTCCCAACTGCCTTTGGAGCTCTCTGTGGCAAGGACCTCTCTGGATGCAGCAGAGCCCCAGCACCAATCCAGGTCTCCTGCAGAATCCAGCTGAGGTCCCTGTCAGTGACATCACCCTAGTGTTGCATTGCTATATGAGCAGGGGCCCCCAGGTCCCCAGAAGCAGGACAGAGCACTACTCTGTGCGCCCAGTGCCTCCGTTTTGCCTTTAGGATGAAAGGTTTGTGTTCATTATTAAACCCCAAAGCCCTCAGGTGTGAAGTATACCACCCTCTTAACACCTAGAAGATCTCTTTAGGAAGGGCAGGAAGAGTCAGTATCCTGTTTTTATTTTTGTTTTTTTCCTCTATCACTTGTCTCTGAGCTGGCAGCATAACTGAGAGGCTGGGCTTTTTGTTTTATGACTTTGTTAAGAGCATTTTAACTGGGAAACTTCCATCTGTGTTTGTACTGCTTCCTGCCAGTTGGAAAGATGCTGAAACCACTGGTAATCCATAATAATATCCTGAGGAGGAAAATAAAAAGAACCCATAAAAGTCACAACTCTAAGCTAGTTTCGGGAAATTGTGGTCCAGAGCTCCATTTATGACGTCAGTGTGTATGGGGACAGAAGTGGAAGAAAAGCCCCAGTGTGACTCCAAGTCCAAGCCAGGGACATGAGTCCAAAGGAAACCCATAAACTTCGAGACATTCTCCACCACTCCCAGACTGGATCCATCTCTGAGTGCTAAGATTGGCAGGTTATCTCTCAGAATTCCTCCTTATAGATTTGATGGTATTGAAATCCCAAGGCTGCCCAGAGATGAGAAGGGCTGATCATGTATTCTGAACCTCCCCAGCTAGAAGGCCCCTGGCTGCATTATGTTGTTTTGAGTGGGGATGGGGTGGCCTGTGGCCTTCTGTGTTTGTGATTCAACCCTGTACTTGTGAACTGGTAGACAGAACTAACTCAGGGATTACTAAACGTTCTGGTCATCAGGAATTGAATCCTAATAAGCAAGATCCCACTTTTACATAGCCTGTTAACGAAAATGGATTTTATATGTTTATTTATTTTATTTATTTAAGATTTTGTTTATTTATTTAGGGGGGCTGAGTGGGAGAGGGGCAAAAGGAGAGGGAAAAGCAGACTCCCTGCTGAGCAGGGAGCCTAACTCAAGGGGATCCATCCCAGAACCCTCAGGTCATGACCTAAGCTGAGGTTAGCCACTTAAACAGATGAGCCACCCCGGCACCCCTATGTGTTTTAAATGTTTATGAAAAAAAGACAAAGAAGATGCATCAGCTGTACTTCAAAAAAAAAAAAGAAAAGATGTAAGAGTTTTCCATATATTTTAGATACTAGACCCTTGTCAAATATATAATTGGAAAAAAAAAAAAAAGGTGAGCTTTCCGTGGCGATAGCACTCTCACGACCATGGTGAACATTCCTAAACGAACTTTCTGCAAGAAGTGTGGCAAGCACCAACCCCACAAAATGACACGTACAAGAAAGGCAAAGACTCTATGCCCAGGCGAAGCAGCATTATGAAAGGAGGCGAAGTGGCTATGGTGGGCAGACTAAGCCGATTTTCCAGAAAAAGGCTTAAACTACAAAGAAGATTGTGCTGAGGCTTGAATGTGTTGAGCACAATTGCAGATCTAAGAGAATGCTGGCTATTAGGAGATGCAAGCATTTTGAACTGGGAGGAGATAAGAAGAGAAAGGGCCAGTGAGTCAGTTCTAAGCTGCATATTTTGTTATATTATGAAGACAATAAATTCTTGAGGTTATGTTCACTTCATTTGGTTGCTGTTGGTCTTTTAAGAGGGAAATAAACTAGTGCCATCAATAAAATTCTCCTCGTGGGGCAATTTATGCTTGGAAAAAGAAAAAAGAAAAAAAAGAGGTGAAGAATATATGACTGAGACTGTATGTGGTCCACAAACCTTAAATATTTATGGTGTGGCCCTTTACAGAAAGGCTTTGCTAACCTCTGGTTTAAAGACTTCTTTCTGTCCTTCCAGAAACCCAGTCATATATTCATTCATCCCCCTGCCCATCTATCTGTATAATCAAATTCTCGTCCTATCATGTACCCAGCTTTTCAACCACTCATCTGTCCTTTAATCTATGCCCCCTTATGCCATATCTGTGTTCCCGCTCATACCTTCCTTCAGTTCATCCACTATTCAGAGGTCTTCCCATCCCACCAGCCATCCAGTCATCCTCCCGTCCACCCATCCACTCACCCACCCACTCACCTATCCATCCAATCATCCATCCGCCTGGCTTATTCCTCTTGAATCAGACATCACAGGATTTTTACAGTGCCTGTGTGGCACTGAGATGGGCTTTCGAGCCCCTGAGATAAATAAGGCCTGGAATCTGCCCTTGAATAGGTGTCTCTTATTTGTGGGGGAAAGGATGGAGTGGGGAGGAGAAATAGGTGGATAGGTATGCTACTCCACAGTAAGTATAATTTGCACAATTATAGTTTTGTGCAAAATCAGCAGGGGAAGGGAGAGACTTCTTCCCCTTTGGGGTATCTAAGAAGACTGGCAAAAGAAGTACCCCTAAGATAGACTCTGAAGGAACCTGATGGAAGAGGGCACGTAAGGCAGGTGGTCAGCATGGAAATTCTCACAGACCTGAAAGTACATGATATGTCTGGAGAATGGTGCATCGTCACACATGGTTAGAACATGAATAAGTTTGGAAAGGCAGGTTGGAAGTGGAATTGGGGGTTGAATGATTGGTCCAAAAACCAAGTACCTGAAATGCCAGGCCAGGTAGTGAGTCATTATAGACCTTGAACATTTACGTCCTGTGGATATCATCAGTGCTGTGTTTTCTCATACTAAAAAAAAAAAAAATCCCTCCCTAGCAAGAGCTGAAAAATTCCTACCATGGGTTCCTCCTTTGGCCTAAGGCATTGAAGCCCTTTTCAGAAGCCAGTCTGCTGGGCGCCTGGGTGGCTCAATGGGTTAAGCCGCTGCCTTCGGCTCAGGTCATGATCTCAGGGTCCTGGGATAGAGTCCCACAACGGGCTCTCTGCTCGGCAGGGAGCCTGCTTCCTCCTCTTTCTCTCTGCCTGCCTCTCTGCCTCCTTGTGATCTCTCTCTGTCAAATAAATAAATAAAATCTTAAAAAAAAAAAAAAAAGAAGCCAGTCTGCCAACAGGGAGAGGTAATCCTGGAAGTTATCACCATCTGATTCCCCAAGAGAGGCCCCCTCCTCTAAGAGGCCCATCAGACATGATCTGATCCCTCCCCACCTACCTCTCTGGTGCTGCCTCCTACCACTTTCATTGTTCGCTTTAGCAACTCTGGGCCTTCCCACTCTTCTTCACATACTACAGATGCATTTCCATTCCATGACTTTTCACACGCTTTTCTGCCACTGGAATGTCCTACTCCTGATCTTCTCATAACCAGTTCCTCCTTCTCATTCTGCTGTCAGCTCAAAGAAGTGGTGCCCAAAACTTCGTGGCAGAACAACCATATTATTATGCTTGCAAATTCACTGGACCAGAACTTTGGACCAGACAAGGTTGGAAGAATGTGTCTCTGCTCCCCAGTGTCTGGGGGGGACTTCAGGACCAAGGGAAACTTGATGGCCAGAGGTTAGAATCACCCCAAGTGTCATCTTTCATGGCTGGTGGTTAGGGCTGGCTATTGTCTGGGACCTCATTTGGGCTGTTGACCAGAATACTTACTTGTGGCCTCTCCATGTGGTCTCTCTGCTTGGGCAAGTTTGGGCTTCCTCACAGCATGGTGGCTGCATTCCAAGACTTGGTGTCCCAAGAGAGAGCCAAGAGGAAGTGCGTGGCATTTTTACATTCCATGCTTAAGTCATGTAGCACCACTTATATCATACTCTAGTAGTGAAGAAAGTCACAGACGTCTACCCAAGTTCAAGGGGAGGGGATAGTTTCCAGCATCAGTGGGAGAAATACCAAGCTTATATTGCATAATGACCATGTGAGATAGGAGATATTGTTATGAGCCATTTGGGGAAAATATAGTCTGGGTCAACTGGAAATCAATTGGTCAAAGTTCGGTTCAACTCAGTGGCTGTGCTTCTTATATATTCATTCTGGGACCCAGGCTAAAGGGACAGCAGGCAACCAGGGAAGGCCCTTCCCATGGTGATGGCAGGGAACAAGCAGAAACACCAGAGGTCTTCTGAGATTCAGGCTCATGACTGGCCTATCATCACTTCTGCCCAATGCCATGCCCTTGCCCAAAGATGGGGGATAGTGATCTGCTCTCCCTAAGAAGAGGCCATGGCAAGGGTGTAGATGCTGGGGGAGGGTAAGGAACCACAGCTGTGCCTCCTCTTCTGCACCATCTCATACTTCATTTTATTTTCTTCATGGAACCTTTCATATCTAAAATCATCTAATTTATGTATTTATTTACTTGTGTCGTATTTTCATTTTTGTTCAGCTCCAAATACTTTCTAATTCCCCTTGTGATTTCTTCTTTGACCCATGAGTTATTTAAAATTATGTTGTCCCATTTCCAACTATTTGTGAATTTCCCAAATTTTCTCTTACTGCTGATTTTTAATTCTATCCTAGTTGGAGAATGTGCTTTGTGTGGTTGTAAACTTATTGAGATTTGTTTTTGGCCTGCCATATAGTCTATCCTGGAGAATGTTCCATGTGTGCTTGAAAAATGTGTGTTTTCTGCTCTAGCTGGTGGGTGTCCTATAGATGTCACTTAGGTCAGGCTGATTGGTGGTGCTGTTTGAGTCTTCTCTATCCTTGCTGGCTTTCTGTCTCATCCTTCTGTCCCTTACTAGGAGTGGGGTATTGATTACTGAGTTGTCTCTCTCTCGCTTCCATTCTGTCCACTTTGCTTCATTTATTTTGGGGCTATTCTCAGGTGCTTATTTACTGTCTTATCTCCCTCACTAAACTCAGTGTTCGTTGAGGGCAAAGAGCTTGACTGGTCCCATTGCCAGTGTCTTGTGAGGCCTGGTACACCATCAGGGCTCAGTAAATATCTGATGAATGAGTGATGGTGGGGCTAATCCTTCCAGCAGTCTTACCACTTTTTCAGTCAGAAATCTTTCCCAAGCACCTCTAATGTGCTGGGTACTGGGTCCTTGCCCTTCAGGAACTAACAGTCTAGGAAGGAGACAAGCACAAAAGGGACAATATTAGTACAATGATAGGGGTGTACTGAGCCTGAGAAGTTCAGAGGAGGCCCCCATCCGAGTCTTCTGGAAGCTGGAGAAGGATTCCCAGAGGAAACATGTCTAAGCTGATACCTGAAGGATGGGGAGCAGTCGACCAGGTGAGGAAGCTTGTACCTGGCAAGAGGATTTGCATATGCAAAGGTCTGGAATCATTCAGAAAGTGGCATCTTTGGGAGCTGAAAGAAGTGTTGCATGGCTGTGGTGTGTGCATGAGTGACAGAGTGGTGAGACGTGAGGGGCAGAGTGGGCAGGGTCCCATGAATCGTGTTGGGGGTTGGGTTTGATCCACTGAATGTCTGTGGGGAGGCCATTGGGTGATTCCAGCAGAAGGTGACACTGGACTGGAGTACTGTGGGCAGATTGGAGGGTGATGTGCTTGGTGATTGCTGGCTGTAGGGGGCGGGAGAGGAAGAAAGGGGTCCAGGCTGACCTCAGATATGTGACTTGCTGACTCACCAGAGCAGCAAATGTTGGAAGGGGTCTATCTAGACACAAGGGTAATGAGGAGTTTAGTGTGGGTTCTGTGAAGTGTGAGGGGTGGGGGAAGGACATCCCAGTGATTGCTGGGCAGAGGATGTGCACCAGAAGTGATTAAGTGTGGAGATATCAACTGAAGGCCTGGAAGTGGCCTGGAGTTCCCGAGGCAATGTGTGGGAAGGGGAGGGGGTTTCAAGCACTGGGGACCTGGCAGGTTTTCGGTTTTGGGGGGGGTTGGTTTTTTTTGTTTTGTTTTTCAATTTATTTGAGAGAGAAAGAGAATGTGCAAGAATGTGAGGAGGGGCAGAGGGAGAGGACCAAGCAGACTCCCCACTGAGCAGGGAGCCCAAGGACAAGAGCGAGGATGATGATGACAACAAGGCAGGGCTCAGTCCCAGGCCCTGCGGCTCCATCCCAGGATGCTGAGATCATGACCTATGCTGAAGTCAGGCGCTTAACAAACCAGCTACCCAGGTGACCCGCCTGGCAGGTTTTTGTGAAAGGGTCAGATGGACTAAGGGAGGAGTATTAGGAGAACACAGTGCAGAAAGGCAGATGAGAAGCTTCTCAGATCCTCCCTGAATCGGTCCCCTGATAGCACCTCCTGCACCCACCTTGCTCTGTGGTGGTAGCCGCCTGAAAGGGCATCAGGAGTGCCCAGGACAGAGCCAAATTTCTCAGACTGCTTGGAGGAACAGGACAGCCCTCCCTTAGCACTACATGCATGTTTAATTCAACCGTGGCCTTGGCGCTGACAGAAATAGGGCAAGTGCAGGATCTAGAGGGACTCAGTGTCAGATTTATGAGTTTATCTGAATTGTTGCTATCAGTTTGCCTCCGATTACTGTCCCTTCTTTCCTCTCCAAGACAGCTCTGGCTTCTCAGCACAGCCAGTGTCCAGTGTACCTGGACACTAGTGCCATAGAGGAGGGCGGCATGGGCATCTGTTGACCTTCTGTTGTGTGCTTGACAGTCACATACGTTATGTCTTTTAACTACACACACTCTGTACTCAGTAAAGAGTTCTCAGATGGTTGAATGAGTCCAAAACTGAGTCTCAGAAAAAATGAGTGACTTGCCCAAGGTCACACAGCCTGTAAGAAGTAGGGTCAGGGCCATATGACTCCAGAGCCCTGAGAAGGGGAGGAAACAAACAGAAGTAGAACAGTCTGTTTAGGTTTAGGGAGCATTAGGAGGGGGGAATCAGTGTGAGCAGGAGGAAGGAAGTCAGAGAAGGCTTCCTGGAAGAGAGGATGTTGAGATGGCATTGATGGACAGAAAGTAGGAACAGGCCTTCCGGGGGATAGGAGCAGCAGGAACAAGTGGACAGAGTGGAGGGTTTGGGGGTGTGGGGTTTACAGGAAGTGTGACTAGAAAGCTGGTCTTCAGGGAAAGCCTGAATATCATGCCCCAGGGCCTTTCAAAAGGGAGGTAGAAGAATTTGGGAGCCCTGAGGACTTGAGCAGGGAAGATGCAGTGAAGGAGTTTGGGGGAAGGTTGGTCTGGTGGGTTGGATGGAAGGGGGTGATGCTGGGTGACCAAGAGGTTAACCCAGGCCAAACTCCTAGATGGCCTCAAGCTGGGGAAGTTGTGTGGATCTAGGAAGATTGTGTGTCTGTCTCTTACTTTTATCTTTGCGCCCATATCCGCAGACAACATTAAGAAGTAAATTTTAATTGAGTGGAGAGGACCCTGTTTCTGAGTTCTTGCAGGCTCTCCCAGGGCACAATCAATGAACTCATTGATCTTTGTGGACCCAGAGAGAGACGGATTTTGGTTCAGTGTGAGATGTTCTTTCTTTCCATTTGAACTGCCAGGGAGGGGGGATGAGCTCTCCGTACTGGGAAGTATGAATGTAGTAGCTCTTGGGGAGTTCTCAGGAAAGGGGTTCCTACCCCATGTGTATGGGGTTCAAGAAATTCAGTTCAAGAAAAGGAATTGCTGGGTAACCCTGGAAAGTCTCTCTCCCTTTTAATCCTTCACCCTGAGATGGCCAGTGGGACTCAGACATTTTTAGCCATGGAAGCTTGTCTTCAAATGGCATTTTACCTGGAACCCCGAAGACTAGTTAAAAGGAGAGATGCTTTGGTTCAAAGGTGGGTGGAGGCCAAAGTTTGGGCCCTGCCTCTACCTCCCTTAAGGTACCTCTGCTTGCCTCCCTCTGAGGCTCCATGGAGCACAGTGTGAGAAATAGTCGACCAAGAAAGTGGTTTTCCCAATGTGGTCCCCGAACCAGTGGCACCAGCATTATCAGGGAACTTATAAGAAATGCATATTCTTGAGCTCCACCCCACAGCTGTGAGATCAGAAACTCTTGGGGGGGGGGGGTGGCCATCTGTGTTTTAATGAACCCTCCAAGTGATGCTAATGGGCAGTACCATTTGAGGCCCACAAACAGATGATCCTGTAAGGTCCCTTCAGCACGAGTTCTTTGTGATTCCCTGCCCCTTCAAGACAAGCATCCTCTAGAACACTGGTCCCCAACCCTGGTTGTGCAGATAGCCAGAAGCTTTAAAATAGATGGTTTAAAAACATTCATTCAGCACAGTTATAAACAAAGCTCGGTCAATCTAAGGGTGAAACTTAAGTGAATGAGACACAGTCTGCTCTCTGCATAATTGGAGAGAAGATAACAAACATACAGAGTAAGTACATAGCCTGACAGTGCAAAATTTTGCAAAGCCATTGCTTTTCAGGCTGGGATACACATAACCCTGCCTGAGGTATGTAGTAGTAGGTGTCCAACAGGACACTTTTCTATGAGCTTCTGCTTTGCTTTAGATATATATTTTTAAATAAATTAAATCACACATGGATATATTTTAGAGAATAATGTAAGACATGCCTTAATACATAAGCTAAAATATGAGACTTCAGAGACTTTCTGAGATCAGGGTGGTTCCCTTCAGGCTGTGACCCCAGAGTTCTGGAGGCTGTAGACTGACTGCTGAAGTAGCGCAGGAGACCTTCATAATGGAGGTGGCATTTGAAGCAGCTTTAAAAGATGAACAAGATATGGATTAGATGCCAGAAGCACAGAACAAAGACACAGAGGCTGGAAAAGAGGATTCCTGTAAAGCAGTGGTGCTCAAAGTGTGATCCCATGACCAGCAGCAGCAGCATTCATTATCTGGGACCACGGGAGAAATGAAAATTATCCAGCCCCATCCCCAGCCTCCCAAATGGAAGCTCTGGAGGCAGGCCCAGCAATGGGGGGTTTGAATAAGTCCCACAGATGATTGTGAAGCATGCTCATCTTGGAGAAGTCCTGGTATGTAGAGTGAGCAGGTGTGGAGGTAGGTTGGACCATGAACTCCAGGCCCAAGACTTTAACTTTAAATGAAGGGCTTGGAAGAGATGCGAGGCAATGGGGGAAAGGAGCCTTGTCTTCCCTCACCCAGGGACCTCAGAGAGCAGCTTTCTTTTTTAAAAAATGTTTTGTAACTTACATACAGTTACATGCACAAATCTTAAGGGCAGGGCTTAAATTTTTCGTGTGTGTGTGTGTCTCTCTCTCTCTCTCTCTCTCTACTTGTAACTACCACTCATAAAATTTTCATCATCCCAGAAGATGCCTCTGTGCCCCTCTCCAGTCCATGTCACCCACCAGAGGTTACCATTATTTTGCTTTCCATCACATTTGATTGGTTTAGCCTGTTGTTGGACCTCATACCAATGGAATCGTGAGTTACGTATTCTTTTGTGTCTGGCTTCCTTAGCACAACGCAATACGTGAGATTCATCCAAGTATTATTCTGTGTCGATATACCACCGTTGGTGTATCCATCCCTTTGTTAATGATCATTTATCTCGGGCTATTATAAAGCTGCTGTGAATGTTCTCACACATATCTTGAGGGAACATGAGCAATCATTTCTCCTCAGTATCTACCTGGAATGGAATTATTGGCTATAGAGGAAGCACAGATCCAGCTTTTATTAGGAACTGCCAAATAGGTTTTCAAAGTGGTTGAAGTGATACATACTTCCACCCCCAACATCTGAGAGTAATGTTCCTCATGCTGCGAGTACACTGGTATTGTCAGTCTTCGTACTCGTGGCCGCTGATGGTGGTTTCTCATTTTGGGTTTAGCTTGCGTTTCCCCGATGGTCGATGAAATTGAGTATCTTTTCTGTTTATTAGCCATTTGGAAATCCACATTTGAAGTCTTGCTTATTTTTTAATTGGGCTGTCTGTCTTTTTCTTACAGATCTGTAGGGAATTCCTTAAATATTCTGGACACAAGTCTATTTTCAGATACGCGCACTGAATATTCTCCCAATCTGTGGTCTCCCTATTCCATTTTTTAATAGCTTAGTTGAGATGTAAATCTCGTTCTATACAATTCAACCATGTAAAGTGTAAAATGCAATGGATTTTAGCATGCTCAGAGCTATGTAATCATCACGACAGTCAATTTTAGCATATTCTCATCACCCCAGAAAGAAAGTACAGTCCCCTAAGCTGCCGCTCCCCATCAGCCCACCTCAGCCCTAGGCACCCAACTGTCTAGTCCTGTCTCTGTAGATTTTCCTGTTCTTGACGTTTCACATAAACCGTACCCTTTTGTCATCGATGTCTTTCACTAGTATAATGTATTCAAGGTCGTCCACATTGTTGTATGTCTCAGTACTTCATCTCTTTCCATGGCTAACATCCCGTTGTGTGGATAGGCCACATTTTGTCTATCCATTCATCAGCTGATGGACATTTGAGTGCTTCCCACTTTTTGACTATTCTGAAAATGCTCCTGTGAACATTCATGGATAAATTCTTGTAATGAACATATGTTTTCCATTCTCTTAGGAATATACCTTTAAGTGCAATTGCTGGATCATGCGGTAACTTTTTAACCTTTTGAGGAACCACCAGCTGTTTTCCAAAGTGGCTGCACCATTTTAGATTCCCACTAATAGTGTGTGAGTGTTCCAATTTCTCCCACCTCCTTGCAGGACTTGTTTTTATCTGTCTTTTTTGTTATGGCCATCCTGGTGGGTACAAAGTGAGATCTCATTGTGGTTTTGATTTTGCATTTCCCTAATGACTAATGATGTCAGACATCTTTTCATGTGCTTCTTGGTCATCTGTATATTTTCTTTGGAGAAATGCCTTCAAACCCATTGCCCATTTTTTAATGGGTTATCTTTCCATTGTAATTCTGCATACAAGCCCCTTATCAGATCTGTGATTTGCAAATATTTCCTCTCATTCTGTGGGTTGTCTTTTCACTCTCTCAAGAGTGTCCTTTGAAGCATAGAAGTTTTTAATTTTTGTGTAATCTAATTTGTTTTGTTGCTTGTGCTTTTGGTGTCATATCTAAGAAAGCTTTTCTAGTCCCAAATCACAAAGATATACTCCCATATTTTCTTTAAAGAGTTTTATAGTTTTAGCTCTTACATGTAAGTGTTTGATTCTGGGTTAATTTTTATAGATGGTATAAAGAAGGAGTCCAGATTCATCCTTTTGAATATGGATATCCAAATTTCTCAGCATCATTTGTTGAAAAGGCTTTTTTTCCCCCACTGAATTTGCTTGGCACCCTTGTTAAAAATCACCATAAACATTTCTGGATTTATTTCTGGGTTCTTAATTCTATTCCCTTGATCTTTATCTCTGTCCTATGCCAATAGCACATAGTCTTTTTTTTTTTTTAATGATTTATTTATTTATTTGAGCTAGAGAGAGAGAGCGAGCAGGGGGAGGTCCAAAGGGAGAGAATCTTCAAGCAGGCTTCCCACTGAGCAGGGAACCCAACATGTGGCTCAGTCTCATGACCCATGAGACCCTGACCTGAGCTGAAACCAAGAGTCAGACAGTTAATCAGCAGCTACCCAGGCACGCTGATACCACACAACCTTGATTCCTGTAGCCCTCTAGGAAGTTTTGAAATAAGGAAATGTGAGTCTTCCAACTTTGTTTCTCTTTTCCAAGATAGTTTTGGCTTGGATAGTTCTGGGTCCCTTGTATCTCCATGTGAATTTTAGAATCAGCTTGTCATCTTACCCTTTTAAAAAAAAAAAAAGGGCAACTGAGATTTTCATGGGGGTTGAGATGAATCTGTATATCACCTTGGGGAATATTGCCCTGTTAACAGTATTAAGTTGTGAATATGAGGCATCTTTCCATTTATATAGGTCTTCTTTAATTTGTTTTTTTTGGGTTTTTTTTTTTTTTTTTTTTTTTGAGAGGGTAGGGGCAGAGGGAGAGAATCTTAAATAGGCAGCACCCAGTGCAAAGCCCTATGTGGGGCTGGATCTCAGAAACGGGAGATCATGACCTGAGCCAAATCAAGAGTCAGGTAGTTAACTGACTGGGCCACCCATTCTTTAATGTCTTTAATTTCTTTCAGTGATATTCAGTGATACCCATTCTCTAATTTCTTTCAGTGATGTTTTGTTGTTTCCAGAGTACAGGTTGTATGCTTTTGTTAAATTTATTCCTAAGCATTTTATTATTTTTCATCTTACTTTTTCAATTATTTTAAACTTCTGTCTGTCTATCTATCTATTTTAAAGATTTATTTTAGTGAGAGAGTGAGCACAGGTAGGAGGGGCAGAGGGAGAAGGAAAGAGAATTTCAAGCAGACCCCACACTGAGTGTGGAGCACGGAGCCCAGCACAGGGCTCAATCTCACCACCCTGAGATCATGATTTGAAAGTCGGTTCTTCAACTGTGCATCCAGGCGCCCCTGAATTTCTATTTAAAAATAAATTCAATTTTGGGGCACTTGGGTGGCTCAGTGGGTTAAGCCTCTACCTTTAGCTTGGGTCATGATCCCAGCATCCTGGGATCGAGTCCTGCATCGGGCTCTCTGCTCAGCGGGGAGCCTGCTTCCCTTCCTCTCTCTCTGCCTGCCTTTCTGTCTACTTGTGATCTCTGTCTGTCAAGTCAATGAATAAAATCTTTAAAAAATAATAAAAATAAATAAATTCAACTTTACAGAAAAGTGACAAGGATAGCAGTAGTACATAGAACAACCAAATTCCCTTTTTCCATATTCAATCTGTTAACATGAAGTCCAATTTATTTCTTTTTCTGTATGGCTCATACTTTTTATATACAGTTTAAGAAGTCTAGGGACCCCTAGGTAGCTCAGTTGTTTAAGCTTCCAGCTCTTGATTTCAACTCAGGTCATGATCTTGTAGTCATGAGATCGAGCCCCACATTGGGCTCTGAGCTGGGCATGGAGCCTGCTTAAGATTTTCTCTCCCTACCCCTCTGCCCCCGCTTCCTCTTCCTCCCTCTCTTAAGAAAAAAAAAGTCTTTGTGTGCCCCGACACAGAATTGTTTTCAGGGTTCCAAAGTATTCTCCAGTGACTGACCAGGCCAGGTGAAGCCATGTCTCCTGGATAGCTCATGGCCTGCCAGTGCATGTTTGTGATACATGTGGGTCTTGGTTGAGTTTTGTGTGTGTTTGGCCAGGTGGGATCCCGGTGAGTGCACTTGACTTTTAGCAGCAACATCAGTGGTTTGACATTCTGACTACCCACCAATTGTTTAGTCCAGAGAATGGAGATACTGTGCTGCCCAGAAAACTCAGTAGTAGGTTTGGAAAAGAGAAAAAGGGGCCAAGGGACTAAGCCCTGCGGAGGAGGTCCCTACTTTCACCATCCCACCCACAAGCCCAGGACAGGGTTCTGAGAACCTGTGAACTCCAGGAAACTTGTCTGGGCTCCAGAGCCATAAAGGCAGTCCTCACACTCAGGCCTCTCCACCAGGCTGTCTTATGGTCTCTGTGGTTGGATAGAAGCCCTGGCCATCACTCTGGAGAACTGGGTTCTCCACCTCCTTGACCTGAGCAAGTCACTTCCCTGTCTGTGCCCATCTGTAAATGTGGAATTGGCATGGAACAAGGGAAAGAGCCAAGACTTTGGAATCAGGTTGACTTTGGCTTGAATCTTGCCATCTTAGTGGCTTTGGGCAATTTATTTAACCCCTCTGGACCTGATTATTTTATTGGCAAAAGGAAATAATACTGCCAAAGTGAAAGGGTTGTTCTGAGGACTAAATGGGAAAGTGACTGTACAGTGTTGAGCTCAGATGGCGCACAATGTTCAGTATATGTTGACTGTTGTGTTGCCACTTTCACTGGTCTGGGTGTTGGGGTTACAGACCTCAATCTAGGGGAGAAGGAAAACATAAAAACGAATCATCCTAAAACATAGCAGAAGGCAGTGTGCACAAACTCTGTGAAGAAGGTATTTGTATCCCCATTTAGCAAAGGAGGAAATTGAGGTCCATAGAGATGAAGTGACTTGCCCAAGGTCACACATACACAACTGTCCAGGTAGACTCATTTGTGTTCTCTAGGCGTTGGTTTGGAGCCTAGAATCTCTAAGGCTGGACAGGAGCTCCACAGGGATCTGGGAAGTGAACATGGTGAGAAGGTGGACTACATGAGGAAATCCTTGAGCCCAGAGGGGGTTTGTACTGGACCCTGCAGGCATTAGGCCATTCAGTTCTTCTTCCTTAATATCTCTCATCCATCCCCTCTCTCCATCCCCATGACCACCATTGGGTCTGGGCCTCTCTCCTGGATGACTAGGACAGCCTTCTCACTTGTCTTGCCCTCATTCTGGCCACCTTCAGTTTGTTCTTCCAACAAAGTAAATTTTCTAAAATAGAAATTTAATCCAGTAGTTCCCTGTCACCCCGGAATGAAACCCAAGTTCCTTTAAAAGTCTGCAGGGCCCTGTGGGATGGGTTCTCTGTATGATCTTCCAGTGCCATCATATTCTAATCCTGTACATTTTCTGCAAGGTGCACACACACACTGTACCCAAGACATACTCAAGTTACTTCCTTCTCCACCTTCTCAGGGCCTCTGCACATGCTGTGCCTC
The DNA here is from genome assembly GCF_964662115.1 of Mustela nivalis. Taxonomy (NCBI): domain Eukaryota; kingdom Metazoa; phylum Chordata; class Mammalia; order Carnivora; family Mustelidae; genus Mustela; species Mustela nivalis. The sequence continues at coordinate 162,399,152 of NC_139020.1, forward strand.
TGCCTGAAACACTCCCCTCTTATCTCAGTGGAGGTGTTGCCTTTCTGGCATGCTTTCTGAGCGGTAAGCCAGGTCTCCCTTGTGGCCAGCTATGGCTCCTATGCTTTCTCCATCACAGCACTTAGACCTCTGAGTAGAAATTGTGGTTTTACTCCTCTTTTTCTCTAGATTGCAAACTCTTTGAGGGCAGAATAGCATTTCCTAATTTCACTCTTTCCTCAGGGCTTCATGCAGAACAGGCAGTCAGAATATATGTTGAATGAATAAGGGGATAAAAGCCGGGTATCTCCTACCTCCTTTTTTTCTTCCATCTGAGAGACCCTGGTTGCAGTAATGGCCAGAACTATTGAGACAGCAGAAACCTTTCAGGGAGTGATGGATGGTGTGGCTGGCACTTGGCACCGCCAGCCGATGCATGAGTTTTAAGAATGGATGTTTGTGGCGAGTCCAATTATGCTCTGGTTTTTGAAATGAGTCATGTTGATGATGGCCATACTGCCCATCAGGACTGAGTCAATTTAGTGAGAATTAATTACAGATGAGAAACTAGCTTGCAGAGTAGCTAATATTTCAGTTCCCTGGGGTCCAATGCACATGCAGCCATCAATCTTGTCTTTGCTTGTCCTTCCTTCTCTCCCTCGCCTTCACCCTCTTTCCCTTTATGTGCTGGTCTGGGCGGCAGAGTGACCGAATTATGATCTTGGCTTCCCTGTGGCTCACTCTCCTTTTCCGTTAATTAAAGGTCTTTCAGTCAGTCCGTAGTCAGTGAGTACTATAAAACTCCTCTGTGTCACATGCTCTGTTGGACTTTAGAAACACAGCAGGGAACAAAACAGAAGTGACCCTGCTCTGAAGATGTCATAACTACAATACAATCACAACTGCCATGGGGACAGCACTTCATAGTTTATTACATGCTTTGTAAACTATGAAGTGCTGTCCCCATGGCAGTTGTGATTTTAAACGTCAGGATGAGCCTCTCAGCAGCCTTGTGCTGTGTTTAGTGGTATTGTCATCCCCATTTTACAGGTGGGGAAACGGAGGCTCATGAAGGTGACAGCTTATCCACAGTCATCAACTGCTCTTTTGGTGTATCTGAGCTTGAACCTGGCGCAGAGCCAATAACAATGTGTTGAAAGTCCTGTCAACCAGCTGCCCAATCAAGAGGGATTACTGTCTACATCAGGATGTTTTCTTTCTTTCTCTGGGATGCCAAGGCTGAGAAGAACCTTCAGAGCTGGAGGCTGGGTCCTAACCATGGAGACTCATAGGAAGAGTGGGAGGGTCCTCCTTGCCCTGTGTCAGCAGAGAAACCCCGACTCCAGGTTCAGAACAACCCCAGGGTCCCAGAGCCAGCTGTGGGTGGAAATAAGAACTAAACACCACCTCCCCCTACTTGCCTCTCACTTGTAGATGACACTTTCTCCACCCTCTGAAACGTGGAGGAAAGGCTCTGATAGCTTAGGGGCAATGGGATTTGGTTTCTAATTATAGCTCTAGCATGTGGCATCCACTTAAGGACACTCATGCCTTCAGCCAGAGAGTCTCTTCATTAGTTCAAGATTCAGCCCCAAGTTTCTGACCTCAGTGATGGGACTAGAGGTGTCCTGAGACCTTCAAATTGCACTTGACTGGGGCTGATGAGGGCCGGCCTCAGGAAAAGCCGGCTCATCCTCCCTCCTTGGGACCGCAGGCCAGGGTGAGCCATCCTCTTCTCATCCTTCCCCCCAGTTCCCGGCAGAGCAGGTTGCAGCAGCAGGAGGTCAGCTTCAGACAGGATGAGGTGTTCAGGAAGTAGAGACCTTCGTAACCCCCACATCTGGTGTCCTCTGTCTGACGGCAGCCTCATTACAGATACTGGAGGAGGGGAGGGCACAGAATGTGCTACCTCTCCCATTCTCTGTCCTGCTCTCTCGTCAGTCCCTCCTCCCCTATCTCTTTCCCCTCCATCGTTCTCTCTCTCTCTTTCTCTCTGCTTTCTCATTTTTCTTTCTCTCTCCCCTTGTCCCTCTCTCTGACCCTGGCCTAACTCCCTGCCTTTTTTTCCTAGCCCTCCCCTTCTCTTGCATTCCTTTACTGTGAGAGAACATCAGTAGGACTTCCTGGAGGAGGGGCTGCTCATCCTCTCTGGCATTTTCCCCTTTCAGATCTCAATGTAAAGAGACCATTCTAGCAATGAAAATCGTTCAGCAGTGGAATTAACTGTTTTGCTCGGTAGTGAGTTCTCCATCAGGGAGGCAATCAAACAAGGCAGTGTGGTCATCTTTCCTAAATATTATAAAGGTGATTTGACCTTTATTTGGACTGGACCACCTGACCTCTGATGCTAATGTTTTTCCTAATGAGCACTGCTCCACAATTTGAGGTGGTTTCAGTATATTCCATATATTTAAAACTACAGAGCTCTGGTTCATGCAAGAGCAGGTGTATTTAAAGGTAAAAACTTGTTCTTGTGAGAAAAATGTTTTGCATTTGTTATCATTTTAATGTTCATTCAATTTAGTTGAATTTTTAAGTAATTAATCATAATACAAAAATTTTAGAAAACAGGGAAGAAAAAAATCATTCCTAATCTTAGAGCCCTGATATAACTACTGTTTACATTTTGACTGATTTCCTTTTAGCTTTTTCCTTTGTTTCTGTTTTACAGAACTGTATTAAGGTAGAAAGATAATTTTGTTTCCCTTCTTGATTCCTGGCTCTAGGATATGAAAATCTGTACATAGTCCCCATCTGTATCATTTTCAGTGACTGCTTAACACACCATAGAGGAGTTGCCTGTGATTTCTTTAGCCTTTGTTTTATTTTTATTTATTTATTTTATTTGTCTATTATTTAAGATTTTTATCTATTTATTTAGACAGAGATCACAGGTAGGCAGAGAGAGAGGAAGGGAAGCAGGCTCCACGCTGAGCAGAGAGCCCGATGCGGGGCTCAATCCCAGGATCCTGAGATCATGACCTGAGCCGAAGGCAGAGGCTTTTAACCCACTAAGCCACCCAGGCACCCCTAGCCTTTGTTTTAAAGCAACACAGTGCATGAACCTTTTCAAAGATGGATAATGGTAGAGCACTTTATATTACTTCAAAGAGAGGGTTACCTGAAGAGCATGACCCAAGTTTAGGAATGAACATGCTTAACACCCTCCACTGTAGCAGGCATTATATTGGATGCTTTTGGGGCACGAGTTATCTGTGATCACCAGGTGTGTGTTATCACCCCTGTTTTACAGGTGAGAATGCTGGGGTCTGAAATGCTGGCCAAAAGTCCTATACTATCTGTGTAGGTCAGGGCTTCAAAGCCATGGGAGGAACTCCCAGGGAGGACTTGTGCTCAGTCCTGTGAGCTGTGGTAACAGGCCTTTGGTGTTTCAGGATTTCCACGGAGCTGTCATGAGGGCCTTGGATGAAACAGACCAGGAGGGCAAGGACACGTTGGCCAGGGAGGAGCTGAGGCGTGGCCTGAGTGAACTCCCAGCCATCCGAGACCTTCATCAGGGGATCCTGGAGGAGCTGGGGGAGAGACTGTTGCACTGGTGAGCTGTCCATGGACTCCTGCCCCTACTTCCCTCCATTACACTGGGCGGGGGGCTCTTAAAACCCAGCATGTGAAATGGTGTCTCCATTTGACCGATGCAGAAGCTGAGACACAGGTGTTCAGTCACTTGCCTAAAGTAAAACAAGCACGAGGGTCAAGATGGGGTTGCCACCCAGTAATGTGACTCCAGTGCTCACCAGTGAACACTGTGCTGGTCAAAAGGCTTAGTTCTCGCTGTCCCGCCCCCCTCCCCGGCTGCAGGGAGGGCCAGCAGAAGGTGGCTGATGTCTTCCTGGCCCGGGAGCAGGATTTTGACCACCATGCCACTCACATCCTGCAGTTCGACAGGTATCTGAGTCTGCTCAGTGAGAACTGCCTGCATTCTCCCCGGCTGGCAGCTGCTGTCCGTGAGTTCGAGGTGGGTCCCTTGGTCCTCTAAGAACCTGCCCTAAGGATACAGGGTGGGGTGGGCATGGAAGGGCTTATTGTAAATCAGTAGGGCTTCTTGGTAGGTCTGAGGCCAGAGGGGGAAGACCTGGCTGGGGGAGGAGAGGGTGACCCAGTAGGAGGGAAGACCTAGAACCAAGAACATTCCCTCATGGATGATCGATGACAACTCTTTGAGCCCCCAGCATGGTGAGGGTTTTAGTGACCATTCTCCTGTCCCAGTAGAAAAGCATAAAGCAAGCTGGGGCCACAGCCACTGGAGTGACCAACAAACTGGGTATCCAGTTACTAGACAGAAAAATGGGGGCTTTTTCCCTTTTATTAATATTAGATGCAAAGCAGGGATTAGTAGATCCATGTTACTGAATGTAGCACTGAATGTGAGCTTGAAGGAAGGAACTGTCACAGCACGGTGGTGCTAATCTGGGAGGCCTTCCTGGAGGAGGGGATCCTAGTTTTATAGATTGGGGAGAAGCTCAGTGTGACAAGGAAAATGTGTGGATGGAACAGTGTATGAAGGATGCCGTGAGCCTGGTGCCTTGAGACAGAGGTTTCTGATGGAGTTTTGTCCTTCTTATCTCTTGGGAGCAGCAGAGTCAGCAAGGAGGTGGCCAGAATGTGAAGCACCGGCTGCTGCGGGTGGTTCAGCGCCTCTTCCAGTACCAAGTGCTCCTTACAGGTGGGCCCCACAGGAGGTCAGGATGCACTGAGATGTTTTGCGGGGGGAGGCACCTGAGAAGGGGTGCTGGTGATGGTGGCCAACTGTGTGATGACAACCTCCCCTCCCACCATGGGGGTGGGGAGGGTAGGGGGAGGACTACTCTCAGTTCCTGGCACCTGCTTCTCCAGACATGCTAGACTCTGCCCCCACCTTCCCTCCAGCTGAGCTTTGGACCCCCTGCTGCCAACATGGAAACCTCACTTCAGAGGCCACCTTCTGTGTCTTACTTCAGCCTCCCCCATCCTAAAACAAAAAAACTCATCCCTTCCCCCATTCTGCATTTCCTTGGTGGGTGTCTTGTTTCCCTAAAGCTGTTCTTATCACCAAGCCCTTCTTATGGCCCAATCAGTGGACATTTTCCACTTTGAACCTGCTGTGGCCATCTCTGTGGCTTAACCATTGACCCTTTGAACCTGCTGTGGCCATCTCTGTGGCTTAACCATTGACCACTTTCTGCTTTCCAGCCCTCTCATTCTGAGGCTTCTCTTTCCCCCTGCCTCCCTGAGACCTCTCTACTGCCCTTCTCCATGTGTATTGACAACCTCCCTACGTCAACTCTTTCATTAATGTTAGTGTTTCTTGGGGCTCAGTGCTAGGTCCTCTTCCCTTCCTTCCTGTATTACAAACTCTCCACAGGGAGTCATCCCCCCCTCCCTCCACCTGCCAGAAACACCACACCTCTCTCCTGAGCTCCAGACTCATTTACCCAGCTGACTCCCAAATGGACAAAGACACCACGCCCGGGGAACTGCTGTCCCAGTAAGAGAGATGGACACCCACACATAGAGCTATGCGTGTAATTCCAGGTAGTGACCAAGTCCATAAGGAAAGTATATTAGGGCCAACAGACATGGAATTTGTTCATTTAATTCAGCGAACGTTTATTGAGCGTCTACTGTGTACAAGGTTCCGTGCTAGATGCTAGAGATACAGCAGTGAATTAAACAGCCAAAACTCTGTGACACTGTGGAGTTTATACTTTAACAAACTAACAAGGAAATAAAGATATGTCAGTGATAAGAACTCTGAAGAAAATAAAGTGGGCTGAGGGGATGGGGCATAATCGGGCTCTGAATTAGATACAGCACTCAGGAAGGACCTCTCTGAGGAGGTAACACTCCATAGAGATCTCTGCCAAGTGAGGACATGAAGATCTGGAGAAAGAGAGTACCAGTAGAGGGAGTAGTGAGTGCAAGGGCCTGAGGGTATTAACAGGCTTGGCGTGTTCAAGCAATAGTAAGAGTGCCAGCATTGCCAGAATGAGTGAGTGACATGGAGAGGTCACTAGAGAGAGGCCAGCCCATGTAGAGCTTTTGGGTATAAATGTGTTAAAGGTTTAATATATCACACTCCAGTGTGTTGATGGTCACATCTGTTCCCCCAGTAGACAGTGTGCTTCTCAAGAGGCAGGGATTTACCTTGTCTGTGTCCATATGCCAAAGGCATAGCACAGTGCCCCGTACACAGCAAGCACTCAATGGAGACTTGTTGAATGAGTGAATGACTAGCAGTGCTGGCAGTGATGCTGGTGATGATTCAGGAGACTGTTTTGTTCTAGTGTGGTGGTGTGGAGGGCTAACAGGGGTGAGAGAGTAGATACCCCATTCTTCTGGCACTTATCTTCAAAGTCTGGAAGGGGGGCTTCTGCTGTGGACAGGAGGGACTGGCCTCCCAGGGGCAAACTAACCCTGGCTCTTGTTCTCCTTGAAGACATTTTTTTTTTCCCTTGCAGACTATTTAAACAACCTTAGCCCGGACTCAGCTGAGTACGATAACACGCAGGGTAAGTGCAGCATGAACCTGGAGGATGACATGTTCCTCTTTAGGTCCCTGTTCTCCCAGCTCTGGTGCAGGATATAGCCCCCTCCCTGGCAGCTGGATATGCAGTGGGCAGGAAACCTCTGGGGCTTCTGAGATGATTCCCCCTCACCTCAGGCCAGGCATCCCTGGGATGGGCTGTCATCCAGTCAAAGAAGCGGGCAGTAATCAGGATTTGGTGCTAGGAGGTGGTGTCAGGTCTCAAAAAGTCACCGTAGTGTCCCTATTTCCTCCCAGTTCTATGTGACTGCCCATGCATATGAACTACCAGGGCAGTCCCTATTTTAACATATTCAGTTTACAGCCAAGGGAACTAAGGTATAAAATGGTCAAATCACTGTCAAGAACACTTAGGCAGTAGCAGCACAACAAGGGTTGGGCCTGTAACCTGATCCAGCTGTGGGAAAACTTGGTGCCATCCACAGACAAGCCCCTGCAATGGCAGTGATCTTGGGGAGTGGGTGGGAGAGAGGAGAGGACAGAAGAGAGGCGAGGATGGTGGCTCCTGGACTGGCCCTCTTCTACAGAAGGCCTGCTATCTTCTCTGCTTCCCTCCACAGGTGCACTGACTCTCATCTCCAAAGTCACAGACCGTGCCAATGACAGCATGGAGCAGGGGGTAAGTCTGTTTCCTGGGCTCCTTCTCTGGGATTCAGGTCTAGGACTCCCTCTAGGCTGCCCAGGTCTGCCTTGTGATACTCCACTTCTGGGGGTGCTACAGGCAACCATCTGCTGGGACCTGTCAAAGAGTTCTTGGCCCTCGGCTTCTGGCCCTGACAGTTGCTGTGTGACCTCAGGTACTGTGTATTCCTGTCTGGGTCTCTGGTTCACCATTTCAGTAGTGAGGGGGCTACAGACTTGTACAGATCTGGTGAGTAATGTCTTGATTGTGGTCTGAGACCCTGTGCTTCAGCACCTGGAGTGCCTTGTAAGTTACAGATTCCTAGGCACTCCTTAGAATATCTTTGGGGCAGGTCCAGGGATATACATTTTTAACAAATCCCCCAGGTAGCTATTTTGCTCACAAAAGTTTGAAAACCACTTGTCCACAAGAATATGTGAGCTCTAAGTGCACGCCTGGTTCTGCTAGAGTGTACCTGGTATTTAGTAAATAGTTTTCTGCCAAGGATGGCCAACTTTATCCCATGTCCCAACTCTATTCGAGTGGTATGTTGATTACTTGTGTCCCATATTTTCTGCTCCACTAAAATGAGACTAGAGCTTTGTGTTGAAAAGTATCCTGAGGCTGATTCCTAGCTCAGGGGGAAAGGAGTTTGATGGTCAGTTAGTGATATGTTCCACAGGCAGAGGTGGGAGTGATGGTGCTATGCCTGCCGAGTCCTTCCTCAGCTCTGCTGTGGCAAATACACAGAGTATCGTTTTAGTGAGTCATCCACAGGTAGAAGAAGAGGAGGAGAGTCACATCTATGGGACACCTACTCCATGTCTTGTGTTGGGGACTGGTGATACAGAGTTAAGACATGAATCCCAGCACAGAGGATATCACAGTGTATGGAGGAGTAAACATGTGGACATGATAAGCATCATAAGGGAGAGAGAAAATGCTACATGGTTCAGAGAAGGAAGCCATCCCTGCCATCCGGGGCTGTGAGAAGAGATGATGTGGAAGGTGCTCCCATAGGGAGCACACATGCCTCAAAAGCAGAGAGAGGAATGTTGTGCCCGGAAAGGGGCCTAGCCTGGGCAGAGGCATGGAGAGTGAGAAGCATAAGTCACATCAGAGACAGAGAGCAACCCAGCATAGGTGGAAGATGGCAGCAGGGTAGATGAGGTAGGACAAGAGTCTGAAGAGATGGTGTGCTGAGTGTGGAGGCGAAAGGCAGCTGGATGTGAAAATCGGTACATCAGACATGTCATCATCATCGGGATGTCTGCCCTCCAGCTCTAGGGTCCATGAACTCCTTGGTACATGTTGTTTTGGCATCCTGTACATACATAAGATTTCCTTCAGTGTAGCCACAGACGGGAATGCTTTGGCGTCCCTTGCCCTGTTGTGACGGACATAGCAGCAGATGGTCTGGCTTCTCTGCATCTCGCTTAGCCAGGGATGCCTCTGTTTCCTAAAAGGAAGACTGGTCCAGGAAGGACCTTGTATTCCCTCCTGCAGGTGGCACCCTCCTGCAGAAGGAACTGGAGGCGCTGCAGCCAGAGCCCCCGCAGTGCCTTCCCCCAGCTTTCTTGAAGACTGGGGTTAGGTACTGTGCCTGGCACAGGCTGGCTTCTGTCTCTCCAGCTGCCTGGGGATACCACACTGGGCCTGCTCTGGATTAGCAGCCCCTATTGCACACTTCCTGGAATCAGGCTAGGACTCTGCCTGGGCCATAGACAGGTGGGTCCTGCCCAGTGCCAGAGCAGAGCTCAGTGGCTTGAGAGGCTAAAGGACAGGCTGGGGCTCTGCCTTTCCCTCCCCATGGCCACTACCCACCTCAGGCCTCATCACCTCCAACCCTGCCATTTCATTCAGAGTGATCCTGTTAAAATATGACTGGTGGTGCCATTCCCCCATTTTATAAAGCCTTCTACATCTCCACATTGCCTTCAGTAGAATCTGGGAAGTACTTATTGGTTGTAAGAACCAGGGAAGGTTTCCTGGAGGCGGTAGCATTCACGTGGGTTTTATGCTCACATCAAACCATTGCTGTAACTCCCCACAAAGGTAGCTAAGTTGGAGATACATTTTCTAGGACGAGCCACATCCCACCACCGTAAAATGGGGCCCAGTACCCACCTGATACCAGGTCTGAAATGCCACTGATAAGCTCACTAGGAGAGAGTACTGACAACCAAGCCAAATTATAAATCCATTTAGCAGCCTGTTAGCAGAAAACTGTTAGGTGATGGGAGAGGCTTTGGGAAGTGTGACTCTAAGAGCAGTGGCCAAGGTGACCCCTCCCCTGCCGTGATCCTCATATTTTGGTGGAGGGCAAGGGAACAATGGGAGCAGTAAGGAAGACGGGATGGGAAAGTTTTAGAAGGGGGAGAAGTCATCCTCACCAGCTTTTCAGGAAAGGCTGTGGCAAATTCCTGTGTAGCATCCTTCTCCTGGTGACCACAGCTGCCTCTGTTAGCAGGGGATCGTGCCCTGTGTTCTCTAATCCTCAGGGGAACTATTATCAGCCCAGTGTCACAAGCAAGGAAACTGAGGCCTGGAGAGACAGGTTGCTTCCTCACGATCCCTCAGCGTGGGAGCTGGGTTTGAACGGGAGCCTTTCTTAGCCACCAGCCTGACATGCCTGCACGCGTCACTTACACGTTCAGACCTGCAACCTCACACATATTCTTGCATGAAAACATATCCACCTGTCCATGCACATGGTCCTGCTCCTTTCACTGACACACAGAGATGTACACAAGGACTGTTCCTCTCTTTCCCACATCGGGTCTGTCTTTTCTTCACCCAGCCCTGAGGAATGTCATGAAATGTAGGCCTGGAGGTTTAGAGTCGGCTCCAGGTTTGTGAGCACTGGGAACTCCTTCAGGAACTGGTCACAGGTTGCATCAGAGAGTGGAGGCACTTTGCTTCTAACTGCAGTCACTCAGACCAAGCCTCAGATTCCCAGAAGGAAAATCCCACCTCTGCTTGCAAGTTCAGGCTTTCGAGGTTTTAGATCAAATTAGCCATTGACTGTCCTCTTCCTCATAGCATGAAAGTAAACTGTCTCCCTTTAGAACAGAGTGAGGGGACAGGTGTATGTCTGGGCTCTCTGATTTTCACTGTCATTTTTTAAAATAGACTTTAAAAAAATTTTGTATTGAAGTACAATACACGTAACATAAAATGGACCATCTTAGCCATTTCTTTTTTTTTTTTTTAAGATTGTATTTATTTATTTGACAGATAGAGACCACAAGTAGGCAGAGAGGCAGGCAGAGAGAGAGAGAGGGAAGCAGGCTCCCCGCTGAGCAGAGAGCCCAATGCAGGCTCCATCCCAGCACCCTGGGGATCATGACCCGAGCCGAAGGCAGACGCTTTAACCCGCTGAGCCACCCAGGCGCCCCATAAAATGGACCGTCTTAGCCATTTCTAAGTGCACTATTCATCAGCAAGAAGCACATTGACATTGTTGTGTGACCATCACCACTGTCTGCCTTTAGAACTTCCGCACCGGCTCCAACTGAAACTGTCCTGACTCAACACTGAGCCCTTCCCCCAGCCCCTGGCAACCACCATCTTACTCTCTGAACAGATTTTATTTCTTAGAACAATCGCCATTATTCTTAAGTCCCTGTCTGATGGTTCTAATATTTGTGTCACCTCTCCTTGTTTCGTTGAATGCTTTATTTCTTGAAAATGAGTTGGGCTTCGTTCTTGCTTTTTATATTTCTCATAATGTTTGATCGAACACCGACATTATGTGTTGGAAGAATTGTGGAGACTGGGGGACTATCTACCCCAGCAGTGGGAGTGCCTGCATTTTGATTGTGCCATTCACGTAAGGGGTGGGAGTTGGATTTGGGTTCTGTTACTGCTCTGTCACCTTCAGAGCCCCACAGATGTCACACTCATCCAGAGGGGGCTGCTATTACCTGGCACTGTTTGTGCGGCCTGAGATGCCAGAGAGCTTTTCTTACTTTTCTTCTCTACCTGTAGCTTTTAGCAACCCCTGCACCACAGAAGGGGCCTCTCTCCATGCTCTTGCCCCTTCTCAGAGGGAGACTACTGTTTCCTGTTGTGCAGCACTACACTCCCAAGTCTCTGCTCTCTGGGACAAGCCTTGGTCTTAGGCAGGGCCTGCTAGCCAGGCTTTCTCTGCCGTGCTGACCCCCCTCTGCATGGTAGCCAAACACGGCTATGGCTGTGGCAGGGCTTGGGTAGGTTTCTGCTTTGTATTCATGCACAATCCTGGGCCCAAGGGGGTACCTCCTTCTCCTCAGGGAAGACGGCATTTACTTCTGCCCTTTCCCAAGGAGTGGCACTTGGCCTGTCCTCTGGGAGTGATTTCTTGGCCTCTCCCAGGGGCTGAGGGTTTTATACAAGAGAGGGGGCTGGGATTTTATGCCAGTCCCCCAGTGGCATCCTGCATGCCTTCACCACCAAGGGGGCTCCTTTCTGGCCCTCTGCCCTGCCCCTCGTCTTCCCTGTGAGCACCTGGCAGGAACTGCTAGAAAAGGGTTCGCAAGTGACTGCAGATGTGCCTGGTGTCTGGGGCTCTCTGTTATTCTAAACTGTCCCACCAGCCCACACCTGACCTTTCAGAATCCATTAACATTTTAGCTGCTTTCTTCTCATCCTCCTTTATGCTGGCCACCTCTTCCTCCTGTGTGTTGGCAACAGTGCATGTGTCTTACATCGCTGTGAAGGGGCTTGTCAATCTTTGGGATTCAGGTCCGTTGGTGGCCTTGGGACTTCAGCTCACTATCAGATGTAAGAAGAGCCAGGGCTCTGTAGATTAGCCTTTTCTTTTCTTTTTTTTTTCTTTTTTTTTTTTTAAGATTTTGTTTATTTATTTGACAGAGAGAAATCACAAGTAGATGGAGAGGCAGGCAGAGAGAGAGGGAGGGGGAAGCAGGCTCCCCGCTGAGCAGAGAGCCCGATGCGGGACTTGATCCCAGGACCCTGAGATCATGACCTGAGCCGAAGGCAGCGGCTTAACTCACTGAGCCACCCAGGCGCCCCAAGATTAGCCTTTTCTTATTATCAGGCTAGGGACACTGTTCTCTTGCAGCATTCTACATCACGAGTGGAAATGGAACAACTGCTACACATTTCTTTTTTTATTAATTTATTTATTTTCAGCATAACAGTATTCATTATTTTTCACCACACCCAGTGCCCCATGCAATCTGTGCCCTCTATAATATCCACCACCTGGTACCCCAACCTCCCACCGCCCCCCCGCCACTTCAAACCCCTCAGATTGTTTTTCAGAGTGCATAGTCTCTCATGATTCACCTCCCCTTCCAATTTACCCCAACTCCCTTCTCCTCTCTAACACCCCTTGTCCTCCATGCTATTTGTTATGCTCCACAAATAAGTGAAATCAAATGATAATTGACTCTCTCTGCTTGACTTATTTCACTCAGCATAATCTCTTCCAGTCCCGTCCATGTTGCTACAAAAGTTGGGTGTTCATCCTTTCTGATGGAGGCATAATACTCCATAGTGTGTATGGACCACATCTTCCTTATCCATTCGTCCGTTGAAGGACATCTTGGTTCTTTCCATAGTTTGGCAACCGTGGCCATTGCTGCTATAAACATTGGGGTACAGATGGCCCTTCTTTTCACGATATCTGTATCTTTGGGGTAAATACCCAGGAGTGCAATTGCAGGGTCATAGGGAAGTTCTATTTTTAATTTCTTAAAATTAAACACTGTTCTCCAAAGAGGATGCACCAACCTGCATTCCCACCAACAGTGTAAGAGAGTTCCCCTTTCTCCACATCCCCTCCAACACATGTTGTTTCCTGTCTTGTTATGTGTAGCATTTTGTGCCCAAAACTATGGACAGGATAAAAGACTCTTCAAGGCAATTTCCCTACATACAATTTTCACCTTGTTAATTGACATGCAGCCTGCATAAGGCTCAGGGGGCACCCACCCCATGGGTTAGATGCTCATTATTTCTAGTATAATGGTGTGCTGTACAGAGGGAAGGGAGGCATGTCCCTGCATATTGTGGATAACCCAGTGAGGGCCAACAGTTCCCAGACACACTTATTTTTCTTCAAGGAGCACAGATGTGTTTCTTCCCCTGGTGGAACGTTTTCTGGATTACTCTCCCTCAGAGGCTCCCCCTCTCCCCCCAGGCTGTAAGCCCAGAGAGACAGTCTGGTCTGGAGTCTGGATGCTCCAGGCCTTATGGGGTATGCAGATGTAGAGTAGGAACCCTGGCCTGGAGATATATATCGATATCAGATAGCACAGCAAGGCAAGTGACTTTGCCCATGGCCCTCAGAAGATGGCAACATCGGATCCAGGCCCAGAGGGGCTAGCCTGAGGATAGGCAGGCCACGTGCTGGGTATCCTGCAGACCCATGCCCAGGTCCTGAATCTGCCACTGACAGGAGGTCACATTTTGGGCAAGGCCCTTTTGGGTTCTGTTTTTCTCCTCTGAAGTAGAAGCAATGCCACTCCTAACAGAGGGAATACGACCCCTTGAAGGGGTCCTGACCATCTCTCCCTTGCTCTCCTCCCACCCATAGGAAAACCTGCAGAAGTTGGTCCACATTGAGCACAGTGTTTGGGGCCAAGGGGATCTCCTCCAGCCAGGAAGGGTGAGTGCCACCGCTGCCATGGGCAGGGACAGAGGGCGGCCTGGTAGGCAGGCCGCTGGGTGAGGCTCTGATAAGACCCATTGTTCAACTGGGCTGGTCCCAGACAGGCCTGGCTGCAGGTGCTGTTTACCCGTGGAGGGAGGGTGGGCAGGGCCTGAGCTCTGCTGGGCTCACAAGGCCCATGGGCCGCCTCCCCCCACCCCCCGGGGTTTTCCATTTTCAGGACCTTTAAAGAAACAGTGCCATTTGGGTTCAGTTTCCACCTCTGAGAAGAAGAGATGCTGAGTATTTTTAGTTTAGCCCAGCATTGCTGGGAAATCAGGAAAACCATCTCTCAAGAGCCCCAACAAAGCGTCTTAAAATAATAACATTTTTCAAGAGACAGATTTACCTACTTCTAAGCTTCCAAATGGAAAACATAAAACTCAGCTCAAAAATAATAAAGTGTGTTGGTTACCTGCTGTGGTCCATGAAGGACAAGAGAAAGAAATGAGAGGTTGTGCTCAGGATAATTTGCTCAGAATTAGCAGTCATAACACTGGTCTGAGATTGTGTAAAATCACATTTGGTGTTTTGGCCCTGGGTCATCAGGTTAGTAAGTATTTGTTAAACATCTATTTTATTTATTTTTAAGTAATACCCTCCAGAATCACAGAGTCTGTAGCAACTGTTCACAGGTCCTCAACTGTTTTAGCAAACCTTCAGAGGCTCCATTCTGAAGGTCTCCTCGTGGCAGCAAATCGGGGAAAGAGTCCCTGTCTGCATCACTTGGAAGCCAGCACAGTGTCTGGGGCTTGGGATAAGTCAAGGTGGGGTTCTCCTAAGATGCAGAGCTGCCTGTCTGTCTCCAGTGCTGTTGGGGCAAACACATGCATCTCCCCAACGCTGGGAATTCACTCAGGAGCCATTCTGTGGCACTTTGGGAAGCATCGTAACTTGGGTTTCCCATTCAGGGCCTTTTCCCCACCCTTCCTTAGGATGGCAGCAGGCATTAGCCTGACTCCCCAGGTCTGCTTCTCTACCCACAGGAGTTTCTGAAGGAAGGGACCCTGATGAAAGTAACAGGGAAAAGCAGACGCCCTCGGCACCTGTTCCTGGTAAGTACCTGGCCCCCAGCCCAGCCCCCAGACTGTCCAATTCCGTGATGCTTTCTAGGGCCCTTACTCAGAGACCACTGGAAGGGTGGGGTGGGTACTAGAACAGAGCCGAATACTGAGGATGAGGAGCATTCTACAGAGGTGAGCTTTCCAGGGAGCTGAGGGCTTAACTCCTCCCAAGCAAAACCCTTTGAGTGATTTTAAGTGGAATTTTGCCGAAACTGAATTACCTGTGTCCCCATCTGACACATCCTACCACTGGGAAGTTCTTACCCTAGAAATAACTGTTCAGCTGCCTTCTCTAACGCCTGAGAAAACTGAGATCTAAAAGGAGAGTTTCCTTGGCTACGTCTCCCAGTAGGCTGGTGGCAGAGGCCCAGAAGGGAACCAGGGTTGTGACCCCAGTCTAGCATCCCTACTGTGCACAAGACAGAGGACAGTGTAACATTTCTGTTACTCTACAGCCACATTCTAGAGTACCAGGGAATGTCCAGGCCTGTCGCTTGGTAACATCAGCCTCTGTGGCTGTGGGGCTACAAGCAGCAATTTGCCCCAATCCTACGCCTCCAAGTTATTTCTCCTTTTAAGTTCTCCTACCTGCTATGTATAATTTTCTCTCTGTTTTTCACTATTTTAGCTTTCATTTTTTAAAAAGTTACTATCAGTCATGGCTGCCCCAACAGTCTCCTTACACTTTGTTAGAATTGTGTGCAAAGTAACAGTAAACAGGCTCCAAGTGTCAAAGAACCTGCTTTAGATATTTAGTGAGCACCTCTGGTGTGCTGGACCCTGGAAACAAGGAGATAAAAACCTCATGCTGTACGCTCAACCTTCAGTGTCTAATGTAGATTCGAGTTACAAGAAGAGTGTGAACGGGATCTCAGGGCGCCAGAAGCAGAGTCGGGGAAGCCGTCCTTTGTTCCATAGTCTAAAAATTTGTCTAAAAATTTGAAAACTCGGGGCACCTGGGTGGCTCTGTGGGTTAAGCCTCTGCCTTCAGCTCAGGTCATGATCTCAGGGTCCTGGGATTGAGCCCTGCATTGGGCTCTCTGCTCAGCGGGGAGCCTGCTTCCCCTTCTCTCTCTGCCTGCCTCTCTGCCTGCTTGTGATCTCTGTCTGTCAAGTAAATAAATAAAATCTTAAAAAAATAAATACATAAAAATTTGAAAACTCTCTTCTATTGACAAGAAATCATACCCTTGGATTTATGGGTATCTATGTGGTCATGAGCCAGTGAGAGCAGGTTAAATCCTAACCCAATTCTTAGCCCCTCTGTAACCCTTAGACAAGTCACAAATGTGTCTGAGCCTCTGGTTTCCCAGGAAGAAACAGAAATACTGGGATCTTTGGAAAGTTAAATGAGGCACAAAGAAGCAGCTTATCTGGTAACAGTGTCCTCCCTTCCCTCTGACAATTGCCCCATGGGACACAGGTCTTCCATCTGTACCAGTACAGACCTGGGGAGAGCTGGTGCCCATGACTGTGTTTTTTGAGGATGAAAAACAGAGATCTGGGATGGTGATAAAGGAGCTGGAGCTTTACAGTCAGTTAGACTGGATTTACATCCCAGTTCGGACACTGGCTCTGAGACCCATGGCACATCTGTCATTGCCCTTCTCTTTACAGTGGGTTACTAGTCCCTCCTGCCAATGAGGGAAGGGAGTAAAGCAGCAGCTGGAATAGAGTCAGCTCCATGCCAGTCCCCTAGCCATTCCCCATGGGCCACCTCTGCCCAGGCTCTGCTTGTGCCTGTGCCTCTCACAGGGACCCTGACTGTCAGCATCCTGATCTTACTGAGTCTATCTTTCCCCCTAGTCCCCCTCCTTACCCTTGCTCTGTCCTTCTCTCCTCCTCCCCTCCTTCACCTGCCCTCCAGCATCCGACTGGCCTTTCTTCATAGCCTCTCCCTCAAGCATCTCACATGATTCTCAGTGGTAGGCCTGGGTCTCTCTTATTCCCTTGTTATTATTGGGCCATAGCTCCCTGCAGGCTGAACCTGGGTCCCATGCTTTGCTCTGTCTTAGCACAGGACCTTCATAAATATTTCTGGAGAGAGAGATGGGAGGAAGGATCTTGAGCCAGGAAGAGCCACAATGAACACACTTAAGAATTTTTCTTCCCTGTAAGGTGCCAGTGTCATAAAATACTTGTAACTGTAGAACAAAGGGCATCTGCCCACCAGCACAGGAGTTGTGGTAATGCTACAGAGAGGTTCCCACCATGGTCCAGTGGTCAGTGGGGCTTCCCACTGGTGGCTCATTATTGTGAGAGATTCCCCTTCTCTCCTCCACGAAGAATTCCTCCATCTTCCTCCAAATCAGGCTGTAAGACACCGGCTTGGAAGAGGCAAGAACTCGGGGCCAGGGGAGGCAGTCTGATCCTGACCACTCATAAAACCGCAGGGTGCTAATGGCAGTTGCCATGGCAGCAGGTGCTTGAGGGGCAGCCACACAAAGGCTGGAACTGCTCTGATGAGTGACAAGCCAGCTCCCCACGGTTGGCAGGCTTATGAGCCGGGCTCTGTGCCCCGGTTTGGTCACTGTCCCAGGTGGGGCCAGGACTCACCATGTGGCCGCCCCCAACACACCACACCTGAACACACTGGAGGCACATTCATTTACGTATGACCCTGCCTCTGCCACTTACAGGCATTGTAACTTTAGGCAGGGTGTCAACACTCTCTGTGCCTCAGTTTCTCCCTCTGTGAAATGACGATGATAATGGTAGAGCCTGCCTGGGGGATTGTTGGGGGCTGAATTTAGGTCAGGGTGCTTGGCTCAGCACCTGGCACAGAATGAGTCTTGTCATTATTAGAAGGGCAGAGCTGGAAGGGGCTTTGAAGGTTCCTCTAACCTGAGGGTCATCCTGCCACCTGTTCTTGTTAATAAAGTTCTGTTGGAAGAGTCTCATGCATTTGTTCATGAATTGTATAGTGCTTCTGGATTGCAGTGGCTGAGTTGGATAGTTGTGACAGAGACTCTATGACCCACAAAGACTTAAATACTTACTATCTAGGCCTTTAAAGTTTGCTGGTTCCTGGTCTACTCCAACTCTGGTTAGAGACAGTGAGGTCCAGAGAGAGGAAGGTTTTGCCTGAGCTCACCCTTCAGCTCTGTGTCCAGGCCAGTTCTACACTGCTCTGGCTGCAATGTGGGGGTCCTAAGAGCTGGTGGCAGGAAGCCTCATCTGTCTGTTCCCTCAGCAGACTCTCTGTGGGGGGAGGAAGTGCTAATCCTGAGTTCTTGCTCTGTTTCAGCCCCTTAGAGGCCTTGTCCTGTTTAGTCCTCACAACACCCCTAGTTTATGCTGGCTCCCATGTATGGTGGGTTCACTGGGGGCCATTCTTTCTCAGCGCCCATAATGAGGTGGGTGCGGCAGTGCCTCCCTACTTTGTAGGGAGGAAGCTGAGGCGCAGAGAGGGAGCCAGCTTGCCCACAGTCACATAGATGCTACAGAACAGGGTGAGAACTGATGTCTTTTCAGACTATAAACCTTTTAGTTAAACAGAAACACGCTCCCCTATGGAGGTGAGGCAACTTTCACAGTTTTTCCTCTCTGCCCTGGATGGGGTCAAGGAGCTTCAATTGTTCATTCAGCAAATATTGAATACCCACTGTGGTCACTGGAGATACACCAGTGACCAGGACCCTCCAGCTTGCTATCCTCAAGGAGCTCCCCCCTCTCCCTTAACTGTACTTTATGAGCTTCATTTGTAGAGTAAAACATATCAGTCTTAAGTGTATGTACCAGCCTATTGACTAATATGTGCCATTGTGTAAGATATAGCATATTTCTAGACACCCCCCCAAAAAGTTGCCCTGTGCCCCTTAGCACTCACTTCCCCCATCCCCTTTCCCAAGCAGCCACTGGCCTAATTTCCGTCAGTACAGATTAGTGTTGCCTGGTCTGGATCTTTACAGAAATGTTATGAAGCAGTGTGTACCCCCTGCGTCTGACTTGTTTCGTTTAGCATGTTTTTGAGATTCATCTTGCTACAATGTGGACCAACAGCTCCTTTTGGTTGCTGTGTAGTTCTCTGCGGTATGGATGTACGTAGTTCATTTATCCGTTTACCTGTTGATTAGACATTTGGGGTATTTCCACTGTTTGACTGTTACAAATAAAGCTTCTGTGAACATTCCTGTACTTGACTTTTTGTGGACAACTGCATTTTTTCCTCTTAACTCTTGATGTAGGAGTGGAATTTAAGGAAAGGGACTCCTGTGTTTGCTGTGGGTGGTTTTACTCTCCTGTGAGGGTCACTGGCAACGGCAGGATGCCTCTGCTCTCCAGAGTTCAGTGATCTGCCAGGGCAGACACCCTACACAGCCTTCATGTCTGATTGGGTTCCCTTCTTTCCAGATGAGTGATGTGCTCCTGTACACATATCCGCAGAAGGATGGGAAATACCGGCTAAAGAACACATTGTCAGTGGCCAGTATGAAGGTAAATGCCTGGTGCTAGGGACCCTGGGGTGGGTGAGACCTCAGAGGAAGAAAGACAGCATCCCCGCTTCTAGGAGCACATCGACCAGCAGGAAGAGGCAGCCCCAAGGAAACAGCGTTACATTGTTGGTTATAGCAGGATTGTGCTGTAGGTAGTCCAGAGAGAGGAGAGAGGGAAGGACTTCCTGGAGGAGGGGAGCTGCATCCTTTAGGGTAGATAATATTTGGACAGATGGGGAAATAGAAAGGGACGGACATCCTAAAAAGAGGAGAGCACATAAGGAAACATTTGGAGGGAGGGAACAAGTGGGTATTCAGTGAAGTTTTTTAAACTGGTAAAATATACATAACATAAATTTACCATGTTAACCATTTCTAAGTATACAGTTAGCGACTTTAAGTATATTCACACTGTTGTGCAAACATTGTCATTCATTTCTAGAACTTTTATCATCTCCAGATAAAACTCCAGCCTCATTCCTAACCCCCCCATTCCTCCAGCCCCCAACTCCTGGCATCCACCATCCTACTTTTTGCCTCTAGGAATTTGCTCTCGATAATTCATGTAAATAGAATCCTCTAGTATTTGTCTTTTTGTGACTGGCCTTTTTCAGTTAGCAGGATGTCCTCAAGGGGCATCTGTGTTGCAACCTGTGTCAGAATGTCCTCCCTATTTATGGCTTAATGATATTCCATTGTACATCTAGACCATATTTTATTTTTCCATTTGTTCTTGGATGGACATTAAGCTCCTTTCACCTTTTGGCTATTACGAATAATGCTGCTATGAACAGGTATACAGATACCTGTACAGAGCCTGCTTTCAGTCTTTAGAGTACATGCCCACCTTCTGAGGGGTGACCACAGAGTTGGAGTCTGCACTCCCCCCAGCACACACACACAGACACACAGAGACTCACACACAGACACACACACAAAGACACATACAACATCTACCACCAATTGAAGGTTTACCCTTTGCAGATAAGGAAACTCAGGCTCAGAGAGGGACAGTGGCAGGACCAGAAGAAGAGTCAGGTCTGTGGTTGCCCCTCCCTGCCCCCACCCTGACAGTCTGCTGTTGGTTTTCCAGGTCAGTCGCCCTGTGATGGAAAAAGTGCCATATGCTCTAAAGATCGAGACTTCCCAGTCCTGCCTGACTCTATCTGCGAGGTATGGGTAGAGGGAGGGTCTGGGGGAGAGAAAGGCAGGATGTTACAGGTGTGGTTAAAGGTTGGAATAACAAATTGGATGTGTCATTTCTATTTTAGTATTATAATATAAGTCAAGGGACTTACTTTCTAGAGCCTATCATTTAACTGTAACAATAATAATATCTCATGTTTTTAAAGTTAACAGATTATTGGGTCTTTACAAGAAGTTAAGGCGAGTAAAAAATGCATTGTACACTTCAGTTCATGAAGTGGTCTGCTTTTAGGCTTTCTTATCTGGAGAGTGAGAGAAAAACATAATGAGTGAGCATTCATGGTTTGCCTTTCCCTGGTTTGGGGATGTGGCCTTTCCGTCAGCAGTGTCTATGTTTTCTCCAGGCCTTTGTCTACCCAGGGATCCTGCTTCACTCACTCTAGGCAGCAAAAGAGCTTCCCCCTCTCCCTCTTTCAGAGCAGGGCCCACTCGAGACTCTGGACTCAGAAACCAGGTGGATGTGGCCCCTACTGGGGCCACTGTGGGGGCTGGGACACAGTGTCCAAGGAAAGGGTGTCTCCCCTCAGCCAGGGCATGACCCTGGGGGTGGCTGCAGTGCCCTTTGGGTGTGGTGGTGGTTCCAGGATGCACACACACTGATACGTTCTCATGCATTGCATTTACTCCTTCAGCATTTAGTAGCCACTCCTCAGTGCCGGGTCCTGTGTTGAGGACACAAGAGTTCAATCGAGCTTGCTCGGGGGAGGCCTGCATGAAGGGCAGGAGAGTTACGTACAGGTCATGATATAGAGCGTAACTGCTCTAATAGTTAAAAGTGTTGATGACAAGAGTAACATGCATTGGGCACCTGCTGGGTCTCAGGCCCTCCTCTGACCCCATTGCCACCCTGGGCTGTGGGGCTTGAGCCTTCTCCCATGCATAGGGAATTGGGGCCTGGAGAGGGGTCACATGGCCATGTGAGGGGGAACTGGGGCTCAAATGCAGGACTGTGTGACCCAAATCTCTTATCCACTATTGATTACTGCCTGAGTGAGTAGAAGAAACCTTGAAAATTCAAAGGAGTAACTACCCATCTGGGGAAGTGAGGGAAGGCTTCCTGGAGGAGGTGATGCCTAGATGGGGTTCCATGGCATCTTTTCTCCTCATCTCTAGGTAAAGTCAGGGGCCTGAGAAGGCCAGGGTATGGTTTCTATTTGTTGAGCTGTGAGGTGTGGGTGAGGACAGGCCACAATCAGCCCTACAGGTGAGGCTGCCCATCCCTGTTAGGCAGGGGCACTGCCTTTTGGCCAGTGGCCTCTAGGAGCCACTGTCACTGACCAACCGGTAACCTTCCTGCACACCCAGGTACTTCATGCTGAAGCTTCCAGGAGACAGGCAGACCCATACATCTCCCTTCAGGGACATGGCATCTGGTTGTCCATTCCTCCCACCTCCCTCCCAGACCAACCTGGTCCTGGCTCCTGGCTTTCCTGGGGCAGGCCACACTCTTACTCAGGGTGGGAGTGCCACCTAGTGGGCCCTGGGAGAATTTTTACCCTGCTGCCTTCTAGGACAACACTCACCATTCAGAAAATCCTGAATGGGTTTTGGGAATCGTGAAGTCATCTCATTGGGTGAGAGTGTGTCTGGGAAGCTATGTGGGAAAATGAGGAGGATGATGGGGTGACAGGGATGTTAAACTTTTCCATTTTTGCCTACCCCTCCTCTCCTCATGTACACCGCCCTCTGCACCCTGCTCCCATCCCTCCTAAGGGTGGTACCCACTGCGCCTCCCTCATGCCCTTTGCTTCTGCTCAGTGCTTTGCCATTAACAAGCCTACATGTCATTTCTTTTCCACAGCAGCTCTGGGAGTTAGGGATAGTGGTGACAATCCTGAGTTGCAGGGAAA
Organism: Mustela nivalis; assembly: GCF_964662115.1. Classification (NCBI taxonomy): domain Eukaryota; kingdom Metazoa; phylum Chordata; class Mammalia; order Carnivora; family Mustelidae; genus Mustela; species Mustela nivalis. The sequence continues at coordinate 162,421,511 of NC_139020.1, forward strand.
CAAGCAGTCCCAGAGGATAGCTTCCTTGCCCTGGCTGTCCTGCTCGTAGAGGTTCCTAGATACAATCTAGGCCAGTCTGGCTGACAGCCTGTGCTTGGCAGGACCTCAGACACCGAGAGGCGTGGCCAAGGGAAAGGTGGGAGGACTTGATCTACACTGAGAAGCAAGGCTGAGCCACTGTGCATGCTGCATGCCTTGCTCACGCCGCTTTGTGCCCACAGCTCCTGTGCAGAACGGGACGAGTGGCACAGCTGTCTGAGCAGAGCCCTCCCTGAGGATTATAAGGCCCAGGCTCTGGCTGCCTTTCACCACAGTGTGGAGGTGAGTGGGGGTCCCAAGACCCACCTGACACCAGCCTCACAGCCCTGAGTTTCGGGGGCTGCCCCCACACCCAGAGGGACTCTCAGCTCCTTCCATTGGGTTACTCCTCCCACCCCTTGCACCAACTCCACCACGGTCAGGCAGTCACTGTGCAGGCCAAGTGCAGCACCTCCAGCTGGCTGTTTCTCACCCAAGGTTAGCATCCTGGAGGATGCAGTGGGGTGGGGTGAGGGGTTGTAGAATTAGAATCCTCCCTCACATACACACCTTGTACAAGAGAAAGGGCACCCATCTAACCATCTCCTGACCACGCCGCTCACCCCATTCCATTGTTGCAGATACGGGAGAGGCTGGGGGTCAGCCTGGGGGAGAGGCCCCCCACTCTGGTGCCTGTCACACATGTTATGATGTGCATGAACTGTGGCTGCGACTTCTCCCTCACCCTGAGGCGTCATCATTGCCATGCCTGTGGCAAGGTGAGTCCCCTTATCTGAGTGAGTGTGAGCATAGGGTCATGTGGGGTGCATACTCAGGGGCACCCAGCAGTTACTGCTGGGCCAAGAGTAGGGTGTTTTCACACTAATCCTTTGAGGTAGCGATTGTGAAGCCCCATTTGACTGATAGCTTCAAACCAGAGCTCCAAATCCTATTTCATTACACCACTCCATTCCCGAAAGAAAGTCATGGCACATACAGTTACTGTCTTTGGAGGAAAAGTATCACGTCCTGGCTAAGGGTTCATCAGAAAAGCTGATAGACACTTGCAGAGAAACTCTGAGTCTTCACGACGGGAGAGCAGGGGGACCTGGCACGGTCCTGTCCCTGGAACAGAACAGTCCCTGGAGAGACAGGGAGTGAGTCAGCAGAGGGGAGAGGATGCTGGTCCTGTGCACATGCACACACACTGTTCCAATGTGTGTCCCCACCCGGCTTGCAGATTGTATGCCGGAACTGTTCAAGAAACAAGTACCCTCTGAAGTACCTCAAGGACCGGATGGCCAAGGTCTGTGACGGCTGCTACGGGGAGCTGAAGAAGAGGGGCGGGGATGTCCCAGGCCTGCTGAGAGGTAACCTGGGGACCACTGTTCTTCCGGGTGGCTTTTCACTGGCTATGGTTGGCACCTGAAACCACTCCTCCTCGGGACGCTCAGAACAAAACCAGCCCTGGAGGAGGAAACGGGTTTAAACCCACACCCGCAGCACTGTTTCCTGAAATGCTGGTTCCATGGGATATCAATAGGCATGACCCGAAGAAGGGTCTCTGGGCAGCTAAGCCTGGGAAATGCTGGGCCAGTGCCTCTCTGTGAAGGGGACGGCTGGTGTGGTACTTTGGGTTTCCTTTGCCATGGTGATCCTCTGTTCAAGAATGTTCTATGGGCATGTGTTCTGTGGGACCTATCCAGGATAAGGATTTTGAGACAGCCAAGGAGTTGTGGATCGGGGAAGGGCTTGAGGGCTCCTTGAGTGACAGAGAAGGCTGAGGAAGCCAAGCTGGCCCCAAGAGGCTGTGCTCAGGGTACAGGCTTTGCCCAGGCAGGATTGGGCCAGAGGGACAGCAAGTGTATACTGGGCCTGAAACCAAAGACTTCCCTCTGGGGCCACCGGACAGCCCAGGTGAAGAAGGTATAGCCAGCACCCGGAAAAAGCCTTCCCTTGGCCTCCAATGCCCTTTGTGTCAGCAGAGGGAGTGTGCGTGCCTTTCTGGTCACACCTAAATCCCATCATGAGGCCAATTCCCATCTCAGGAGGGACCCAGAGCTCTAATTTTATGGGAACTGGCATTCCAAAGCAAGCTGCATCCCTGTCTATATGGACACTCACCTCCCTTCCCTGTGGCTTATCTTGGTTACAGAGCGGCCAGTGAGCATGAGCTTCCCCCTGTCCTCCCCCCGCTTCTCGAGCAGTGCCTTCTCGTCCGTCTTCCACAGCATCAACCCCTCGACCTTCAAGAAGCAGAAGAAGGTCCCTTCAGCCCTGACCGAGGTAAGGCAGGTGGACTGCCTGTGTGGGAGGCAAGGGATTTAGAAGGCTCATGGTCCTCCTCAATGGACAGGGTCAGACCTCCCTGCACAACCCCCACCCCGCCGACCCTGGCTTAGCTCTTCAGGACAAAGAGAATTCCCAACGGGAGATACTAGTGACAGGCCCAACTCACCACTAACAAGGGCCAGTCTCTTGGGCGTGACAGAGAACATTCCTGCTTGGTGCCAGAAGGCAGGACCCTAACTGTCAATGGTGCTAGAAGTCTTTCCCATCCCTCTCTCCCCTCCGAGTCTCTTTTTCTCCTTACTTTCTCTCTTGTCCCATGACTTAGACCTGGTCCCCAAGGGTAGTGTACGGATCACTGGGGTTCTTCTAACTAAAGCAGCCATAGTCCTGGCTTAACGCCCCCTAGCAGGCCCTCGGAGCTGTGCTGTCCGCTTAGCCTCCAGGTCCCAAATGGCCTCAGGTGCTGAGACTCCTGGACAGTGTGGGACTGCCTGCAGGAAGCCTCAGAATTGCTTAAACTCAAGTCCATCCTGTAAGGAGGGCCAGATTATATGTCTATATTCTGGTCACAATCAGAAACAAATGTGTGCCCGTGAATATACTAGTTGTCAAAAGAAGTGTGATCAGCTGTTTCCAAGTTTTTGCATGAATATGCTTTATTAAGTAGCAGGTGGCAAAGGTTTAAAAAAGTGTTAGAGTATGGAAAATTTAAAGGGGTACAGTTCTACTCATTCACCTAGTTCCTTTGCATATTAAAAATCTTGGGAATGAACACATACATGGTAAAAAAAATTTTTTTTCAAAACAACACAAAAGAATACCTGCTGAAACATGAGTTTCTCTCCTCCGAACTCCGCTCCCACCTACCCCCAGAGGTAACCACCAGCAAGCTTCTTAGGGATCCTCCCAGAAACTGTAATGCATATGCATAATAAAGATGTATATTCATTGATTCTCTTTTTTAACTGGAAAGATAACAAATTATACTGAATCTTCTATACACCTTTCACCCTTAATTTCTCTTAGCTATCATTCCACATTTGCTCACACTTACAAATCTCATACTTTTTACATTGTATAGTTGTAGCATCATTTATTTAACTAATAACCCTTTCCACCAACTGAGAAAAGATCACCTTTTCACTCCTGCTGGGGTAGTGGCTTACAGAACCCAAGTGTTCCATGAGCACAGAGTTTGAGAACCACTGCTGTTAGCCTTCTAGAGTCCAGCTGCTCTGATGCTGGTATCCTCGCTAGCCCTTTGGTAACTTTTGCTCAAAGTAACAACCTTCTTATTATCCAGCAAAGACTGTGCTTAGTAGGATTTGCAGCAGCCCCAGGAGAAATATGTCCCACCCTGTTACCTGCTGCCCTGTTCCCTTTCCCCCGGAGCTCCACCTTTGCAATAAGCCCTGCTCCCCATGAGAAAACCTGCAGAAATATTGCCTCTCCAAGCACCTGCCAGCAAGAGAGGTCAGATTTGCTTTCCACTGACATACTCTGTCCACTCTGCCTTTCTCCCTTGCAGGGAGTCCTCGAACCTGTGGCAGACACAGGCTCCTTTCCTAGTACTTCTTAAAACAGTCCAGGCTGGGTATCTGGGGTGGCTTAGTCAGTTGAGTGTCTGCCTTCAGCTCAGGTCATAATCTTGGGATTTTGAGTCCTGTGTCAGGCTCCCTGCTAAGCAGGGAATTTACTGCTCCCCTCCGTCTGCCCCTTTCCCCACTCATTGTCTCTCTCCCTCCCTCTCTCTCTCTTTCTTTCATTCATGAATAAATAAAATCTTAAAAAAAAAAAAATCCCAGGCTGGTGGTGGCCTCCTTTTCCTTCAATGAAGCTCATTGACCTTCAGAGTATTTGCCAAGAGATCCAAGTTCTTACCCTCTCTTCAACTAATTAGGGACTTGACCTTCAGTAGATACATCCATTCCTCTAGGACTGTTTCCCCATCTGTAAAATGGGAAAGTAAGATGAAATTATTTCCAAACTTGGCCTTCTTGCTCCAATAGTAAGATTAGTATTTATGAGCAGTTCCATGGGTCAGATACCTGTCAGGTACCTGTCTTACGTCATTTAATTCCAGTTTTGCTAGTAGGGAAAATAGACTTAGAAGAAGTAAATTGCTCACATTGCCCATCAAATAACTGGGAGAACCTGGGCTGGAACCCCAGATTGGTATTGCTCTAAACCTGTGTGGTATTCTGAAACCCACAAAAAGACGGTACAGCAGACAACTACTTCTACTAATAAAAACAGGAATTAAAACTCCCCATTAGGAAGATTATAAGACCTTTTAAGTAAACATTATAAAGAAGATCCATCCTTAAATATAAGAGATGAGCTTAAAAGTGTAAGAATCAGGGGTGCCTGGGTTGCTCAGTGGGTTAAGCCTCTGCCTTCGGCTCAGATCATGATCTCAAGGTCCTGGGATCAAACCTTGCTGCATTGGGCTATCTGCTCAGCAGGGAGCCTGCTTCCTCCTCTCTCTCTGCCTGCCTCTCTGCCTACTTGTGATCTCTTTCTCTGTCAAATAATAAATAAAATCTTAAAAAAAAAAATAGAATCAGGGGCACCTAGGTTGCTCAGTCAGCTGAGCATCTGGCTTGGTTTCAGCTCAGGTCACTCTCAGGATTGTGAAATCGAGCCCCATATTGAGCCCACATTGGGCTCCACACTCAGCACAGAGTCTGCTTGAGATTGTTTCCCTCTGCCCCTCCCCCCAGCTGTGTTCATGCATGCTGTCTCTCTCTATAATAAATAAATAAAATCTTTTTTAAAAATTTCAAGTGTAAAAATCAAATTTATTTTTTTGAGCATGTATGTGTGGAGTTTTTTTTCAAGTTTTTATTTAAATTTCAGTTAGTTAACATATAGTATTTATTAGTTACAGGTGTGCAATATAGTGATTCAACATTTCCATACAACCCGTGGTGCTCATCACAAGTATCCTTCTTTATCCCCATCACCTAGTTTACCCATCCCCCATCCTCCCCTCTGCTAGCCATCAGTGCATTCTCTATTTTTTTTTTTTAAGATTTTTTTTTATTTGACAGAGACATAGCAAGACAGAGGGCACAAGCAGGGGGAGTGAGAGAGGGAGAAGCAGTTTTCCTGCTGATCAGGGCGCCCGATGCGGGACTTGAACCCGACTCTGGGATCATGACCTGAGCCAAAGCCAGATGCTTAATGACTGAACCACCCAGGCACCCCATCAGTGTGTTCTCTAGAGTTAAGAGTCTGTTTCTTGGTTTACTCTGTCTCTCTGTTTTTTTCCTTTGCTCATTTGCTTTGTTTCTTAAATCCCACATATGAGTAAAATCATATGGTATTTGTCGTTTTTGTGTGACTTATTTCATAGCATAATACTCTCTAGTTCCATCCATGTCATTGCAAATGGCATGATTTCATTCTTTTTCATGGCTGAGTAATATTCCTGTGTATGTATTTACTACATCTTCTTTATCCAGTCATCAATTTGTGGACACCTGGGCTGCTTCCATATCTTGGCTATTGCCAATAATTCTGCTGTAAACATTGCATGCATGTATCCCTGTGAATTAGTGTTTCAGTATTTTGGGGGTAAATACCTAGTAGTGTGATGGCTAGATCTAGATGGTAGAATGGTTATTTTAACTTTTTGAGGAAGCTCCATATTATTTTTCACAGTGGCTGTACCAGTTTGCATTTCTACCAACAGTACAAAAGAGTTCCCCTTTCTCCAAATCCTCATCAACACCTGTTGTTTCTTGTGTTGTTGATTTTAGCCATTCTGACAGGTGTGAAGTGGTATTTCATTGTAGTTTTGATTGGCATTTCCCTGATGGTAAGTGATGACAAATATATTTTCATGTATCTGTTGGCCATCTTTATTCTTCTCTGGAAAAAAAAAAATCTGTCCAAGTTTTCTGCCCACTTTTTAATGGATTATTTGTTTTTTGGATATTGAGTTTTATAAGTGCTTTATGCATTTTTAAAAAGATTTATTTATTTATTTGACAGAGAGAGAGAGAGATCACAAGTAGGCAGAGGCAGGCAGAAAGAGAGAGAGATGGGGAAGCAGGCTCCCTGCTGAGCAGAGAGCCCGATGTGGTGCTCAATCCCAGGACCCTGGGATCATGACCTAAGCCGAAGACAGAGGCCTCAACCCACTAAGCCACCCAGGTGCCCCAGGTTAATGTATTTTATATACTAACCCCTCATCAGATATGTCATTGGTAATTACCTTCTTCTATTCCAAAGGTTGCCTTTTAGCTTTGTTGATTATTTCTTTTGCTGTGCAGGTTTTTATTTTGATTAAGTCCCAATAGTTTATTTCTTTTATTTAAAGATTTTATTTATTTATTTATTTATTTATTTGACAAACAGAGATCACAAGTAGGCAGAGAGGCAAGCAGAGAGAGAGAGAGAGAGAGGAGGAAGCAGGCTCCCTGCTGAGCAGAGAGCCCGACTCGGGGCTCGATCCCAGGACCCTGGGATCATGACCTGAGCCGAAGGCAGAGGCTTTAAGCTGCTGAGCCACCCAGGTGCCCCCCAATAGTTTATTTTTGCATTTGTTTCTCTCAGGAGACATATTTAGAGAAAAGTTGTTACAGCTGGTGTCAAAGAAGTTACTATCTCTTCTCTTCTGGGATTTGTATGGTTTTAGGTCTCAATCCATTTTTAATTTATTTTTGTGTAGCGCGTAAGAAAGTGGTCTCGTTTCATTCTTCTGCATGTTGCTTTCCAGTTCTCCCAACACCATTTGTTGAAGAGACAATCTTTTCCTATTGGAAATTCTTTCCTGCTTTGTCCAGATTAATTGACCATATAGTTGCGGATCCAGTTCTGGGTTTTCTGTTCTGTTCCATTGATCTCAGTATCTGGTTTTGCGCCAGTTCCATACTGTTTTAATTACTGCAGCTTTGTAATATAACTTGAAGTCTAGAACTGTGATACCTGTGATCATGACCTGAGCCGAAGACAGAGGCTTAACTGAGCCACCCAGGCATCCCGCCCCCCCCCCTTTTTTTAAAGTAATGTCTGCACCCAAATTCATGACCAAGAGATCAAGAGTCACATGCCCCACCAACTAAGCCAGCCAGGCATCCCCAATTTGGATGCCTCTTCTTTCTTTTTGTTGTCTGATTGCTGTTGTTAGAACTTCCCATGTTATGTTGAATAAAACTGATGAGAGTGAACATCCCTGTCTTATTCCTGACTATAGAGGAAAATCTCTGTTTTTCTGCATTTAGGACAATATTAGCTGTCCATTTTTTATAAATGGCCTTTATTATGTTGAGGTGTGTTCCCTATAAACCTACTTTATTGAGTGTTTTTTTCATGAATGGATGTTGGACTTCATCAAATGCTTTTTCTACATTTATTGCAATGGCCATATGGTTCTTATCCTTTCTTTTGTTAATGTTATGTATCACATTGATGATTTGCAAATATTGAACCACCCTTGCATCCCAGGAATAAATCCCATTTGATAGTGGTGAATTATTTTTTTAATATATTGTTGGATTCTGTTTGCTAGTATTTTGTTGAGGATTTTTGCATCTATGTTCATCAGAGATATTTAGCTTGTGGTTCTCTTTTTTGGTGGCTCCTTTATCTGGTTTTGGTATCAAGGTAATGCTGGCCTCATAGAATGAATTTGGAAGGTTCCTTCCTTTTCTGTTGTTTTTTTTTTTTTAAACAGTTTGATGAGAATAGGTATTAACTCTGCTAGGAATCAGTTTTAGAAGGAAGAGCCTTTCCCCCAGATATCTGCAGTTTCATATTATGAGCCCTTGGGGGTTGGGGAGTGGGAGCCAAGAATCTGAAACCCCTCTCGGGGCAGCACTCCGAAGGTGGTTTTTGACTCTTGTGTCTCCTGGGTCCACTCAGTAAGTCCTTTCTTAATCCCTGGTACTGTTTCGCTGCTTTTGAGGTGCTGGACATATCCTAAGACCTCATCCACATCTCAGATTTCAAAGCAGGATAAACGCTCTGCCAACTGGTTTGCAGTGTCATTTTCCACTCGGTTTGAACCGTGCTCACCACCTGGTGCCCTGACTGCTCTGCTTCTCTTCTGTTAGGTGGCCGCCTCCGGAGAGGGCTCCGCCATCAGTGGCTATCTCACCCGCTGCAAGAAAGGCAAGAGGCACTGGAAGAAGCTCTGGTTTGTCATCAAAGGCAAAGTGCTCTACACCTACATGGCTAGTGAGGTAGTGGTGTTTTATGCTTTCCCTCCTCTCACCTCCGAAGACCCTTGGGTTAAATGCCTGCCTCAGAATGTCCTTCTGGGCATGCACAACATCCCATCCCCTGTAGGGCAGTGTGAGACTGGATCCAGTTTCTAGTTCCATGCCCCTCCAGTCTGTGTTGAACAGTACCCTGTGCTGAGTGTTGCTGTGGATACACAACCATGTATAGGTTCCAAGTTGTCAGAATTTACCATTTCTCTGTGGAGCTGAGGTGGGACAGCATGCAAGCCTGTGCACCCAAGTGTTTGAAGGTCACAGGCCCAGCATCCAGCACAAGCTAGGCTCTCCATAAAAGTAGGCTGCTCTCTGCTCTCCACCTCCACTGTTTGGGACAGACAGAATTCAACAGCTTGGAGGAAGCTACCACACTTTCTTACTCTGTGCATTTCTTTTATCAGGGAATTACATTGTCTCATGGTAATGTTTCTACTAAATAAAGCTTAAGTTGATACTTTTTACAAAGCATCTTACTTTACATTAACATTTAGGAGGGCTTTGGGGCACCTGGGTGGCTCAGTCAGTTAAACGTCTGCCTTCTGCTCAGGTCATGATCCCAGAGTCCTGGGATCGAGCCCCGCATTGGGCTCCCTGCTCGGCAGGGAGTCTGCTTCTCCCTCTGCCAGCCTCCCCCACTCATGCCCTCTTTCTCAAATAAATAAATAAAATCTTTTTTAATGTAGGAGGGCCTTGGAAATCAAGCCTGCTTCTGGAGTAGCCAGGTGTGGGCTATGGTTATACAGCAGGGTGCTATCTGGTCGTGCCCCAGGCTGGACCTGGAGGATAGTTTGAAAGATTTCCAGGTCTAGGCCCCACCATCTGGTGGCTTCCATGGGCTAAACCCACTTTGAAAATGGGACTTCAGTGCCCAGCCGCAGAGGGTGTGTGCTTTACCCCAGGAGGATATTCACATCAGCACAGGGCTGGCCCTTCTACCCTGACCCCAGATGCTGGCAAAGGTGCAAAAGACAATTTCTTTTGGGGGCATAAAGCTTCTCTTACAAAAGACCTGCAGCTGTAATGGTAGCAGCCTGCCCCTCCCTCAGGGAATCCCAGAAGCCAGCAGGGACACAGAGAGGGACTGGCAGTGGACCTGAATGACTCCAGTGCCGTGTGAGCTGAGCCCTCGCTGACATGCCCACAGAGGAGCTGAGGAGAATTTCGATCTTGCCAGAACAAATGTGACGTAATGCCCACCTGCAACCCAGGGCAGCATCTTCCAAAGTAGGTATTATACAGGATGCTCACAGGGTTTCTCTAAATGCTGGGTTCTGAAGGGACCCTGAGTAAGCAGTTAGTGGGAGTACTTCTCAGAATCTGTAATGTACCCAGGTGTGTTGTGGATCTCTGAGATGAGATTTCCCAAGCTGGCCCAACCACAGGCCCTTCCTTGTGGAGTGTCTCATGAACTATCCCATTCCATGGACCACTCTTTGGGAAGAAATTAGACAGGTGAATGAAGGTTAGAGATAATTAAATAAAGATATGAATCCTGTCTGAGAATGGAAAACCCATTCTCAGTGTCCGTTTTCTCGGCACTGAGCAACAGTTGTCTTTGGAAGTGACACCCTAAACTGATTAAAAAGGTGGGTTTTAAGTATACTTCCAAAGTAGATTTTTCCATAAAGAACTAACACAATTTCTTATTAAGACCATGCCAGTGATAGGACTAAGCTGTCAAATTCCATCAAAGAAAAAAGGTTGGATAAAATGGATAGCCAGTTTTGATGTGTGTACTACCATGAACCCCTGTCACTTACCTGTGTATCCCCACCTTATTCCATTGTCTCCAGAGGCAGCACACCATTCTGAATTTTTTCCTCCACAGATTAGTTTTACCTCTTTTAGAATCTTCATGTAAATAGAACCACATATAAATGTGGTTCTCAGCAGGAGACATTTTAGACTCATCCATGGTTTTGAAAACAGCAGCAGGTCATTACATTTTATGGCTGAGTCATTTTCCATGTTGTGAATGTACCACCATGGGTTTAACACATTTATCAGTTGAAGGACATTTGGGTTGTTTCTGGGTTTTGCTGATTATGAATAAAGCCACTTTAAACTTTTGTATACAGGTTTTTATATGAAAATGGGTTTTTATTTCACTTGGGTAGACACCTAGGATTGGAATTTCTAGATCACAGGAGGGTATATATTTGGTTTATCAGAAATTACAGACCTTTTGCAAAGTGGTCTACCATTTTATATTGCCCCCGACAATGTATGTAAGAGTGGGGGTTATGGTTGCTCCACATCTTAGTTAACATTTGGTATTGTCAGTCATTAATTTACTAGTATCTTAGTTTGGTTTTAATTAATTTACTTATTTATTTTCAAGTTTTATTTATTCATTTGACAGAGAGCTAGAGAGAGCACGAGTAGACAGAGTGGCAGGCAGAGGGAGAGGGAGAAGTAGGCTCTCCGCTGAGCAGATAGTATGACGACACAGAGCTTGATCCCAGGACCCTGGGGTCATGACCCGAGCTGAAGGCTATGCTTAATGACTGACCCATCCAGGCATTCCAAGTGTGGTTTTAATTTCGATTTCCATAGTAACTAATGATGTTTTTGATGTGCTTATTAGCTATTTCAGTATTTCCCATTGAGAAGTGTCTGTTCAGATCTCTTGCACATTTTTTAAAATAAATTGTCTTATTGAGTTACAGGAATTCTTTACATATCTTGGATACTAGTCTTTTGTCAGATAAATGTTTTGTGAATATTCTCTCCCTGTCTGTGGCTTGTCTGTGTGTTTTCTTAATGAATTTGTTCTGGTCCTTTGGTGAACAGTTTTTCTTAAATGAAACCTAATTTATTAGTGTTTTCCTTTATGACTACTGCTTTTCATAAGAAACTTTGTTTACTGTAAGTCACAAAGTTTTTCCCCTGTATTTGCTTCTGAACACTTGAATGTTTTACCTTTTACATTCAGATTTATCCGAAATTAATTCTGAGTATGGTGTGAGACAGGTTGGGGCTCATTTTTTCCCACATGGATATTGTTATTCCGCCACCACTTGTTAAAAAAAAAAAGAGTTTCCTGGGGCGCCTGGGTGGCTCAGTGGGTTTAGCCGCTGCCTTCGGCTCAGGTCATGATCTCAGGGTCCTGGGATCGAGCCCCACGTCGGGGTCTCTGCTCAGTGGGGAGCCTGCTTCCCCCCCCCTCTCTGCCTGCCTCTCTGCCTACTTGTGATCTCTCTCTGTCAAATAAATAAATAAAATCTTTAAAAAAAAAAAAAAAAAGAGTTTCCTTTCCCTATAGAATTATTTTGGTGCCTTCATTAAGTAGCAAATGACTCATGAAATCATGACCTGAGCCAAAGTCACCAGTCTGATGCTTAACTGACTGAGTGACCCAGGTGCCACTCCAGCTTTGTTCTTTTTAAAGATTGTTTGGGGTATCCTAGATCTTTTGTGTTTCCATATAAACTTGTCAATTTCTACCCAAAAGCCTGAGATTATGGGAGGGATTATTGAATCAGTTCAGGGAAAGTTGGCATCTTAACAATATTCAATCTTAAGATCTATGAATGTGGTACAAATCTTCATTTATTTAGTTCTTTAGTTTTTCTTTTAATGATTTGTATAGAGGTCTCATACTTCTTGCATTTCTGTTAACTTTATTCCTATTTTATTTTTTGCATGCTATTTTGAATGGAGTTTATTTTCTAGTTATTTGCTGTAAACAGATAATTAAAAAATTGGTTATCCCATGACCTTGCTAAATTGATTATTGGTTCTAATAGCTATTTTGTAATAATAATAAAAAAAAGTCCTTTGCAAGCACAGATAGTTTAATTTCTTTTTTTGCTGAAATTCTTTTTTTGCATTGTCTTAATGCAATGGCTAGGACTGCCAGTACAATTTTGAGTTTAACTGGTGGGAGTGAGCACCCTCTTGCCATGTTCCCAATCTTACAGGAAAAGCATTCAGTATTTCACTATTAAGTAGGATGTTAGCTGTTAGTATTTTACAGATGCCCTCAGCTTAAGGAAGTTCCCTTCTAGTTTGCTGAGGGTTTTTTTTTTTTTTAAGATTTTATTTATTTATTTGACAGACAGAGACCACAAGTAAGCAGAGAGGCAGGCAGAGAGAGAGGAGGAAGCAGCCTCCCTGCTGAGCAGAGAGCCCAATGTGGGGCTCGATCCCAGGACGCTGGGATCATGACCCGAGCCAAAGGCAGAGGCTTTAACCCACTGAGCCACCCAGGCGCCCCTGCTGAGGGCTTTTTAAATCATGAACTGATACTGAGTTTTGTCAGATGCTTTTCCTGATCCAGGAGTCTTTGAAAATTGATGGTGTTTTATATACAGCCTCAACTCCTCCTCCTCCCACAGCCTTCTTAACTACTTATATCTTAACTAATTCTTAACTAATTATATCTTTTGTCTATGTGTGGCTTCATAAAGTTGTATTTTATGAGCATGTATTTTCACATAAATATATGTGTAAATATATCCTTTATATACAAAAATCCTTTCCAGTGAATTTTGTGATTTTAAGATCCATTTATGTTCTCTGTGTACATCTCATCACATTATTAGCCACTTTATAGCACAGATACCCTAAGTGCCTCCATATTGAGACGTTGTGGATGAGGGCATGGGGGAATAAGTATAGGGTATGTTATCTGGAGTAATTCTGGAAAGCAGAGTCTCTGACTAATCAGGTCAGTAGAAAGAATGCAGTGTTAAAAGGTGGTCGTGAGTCCAAGTTCTGGCTCTGCCCCTTACTAAACTGTGCCATCTTAGGGAGTTATTTACCTTCTCCATCTCTGAGCCTCAGTGACTTCTTAGAACAGGAGTGACACCTTCTATGATTGTTGTAAAGATTCAACAAGGTAATATAAAGATGAAAATGCCTGGACCCTAATAGGCTGTGACAGAATGTTAAGTTTCTCTCCTCATGACTGGTCCTGCTGGGAAGAGGGGGTGAAGAATATGTGTGTGGTTATTACTCCACTGTTGCCAAAGCTTGCCTCACATAGAAGGGCTTGTCACGCATCTGAAATCGGGAACAGTAAATGCTGAGCAGTTGACTGTGTGTAGTGCCATGTTTAATATTGTTTTCCCTTTTGCCCTCTGTAGGACACAGTGGCCATGGAGAGCATGCCCCTGCTTGGTTTCACCATCGCCCCAGAGAAGGAAGAGGGCAGCAGTGAAGTAGGACCAATTTTTCACCTCTACCACAAGAAAACCCTATTTTATAGCTTCAAAGCAGAGGATAACAATTCAGCTCAAAGGTACCCAAATATCTAGGCCTGTATCTCCTTGCCTCTCCCTCTAGAAGGAAACAAGTTGCTACCTAGGGCTTTGGCTTCTCTCTGCTCCAGCCATCCTGTGCCACAGTGGCCCAAGGAACAGTAGAACGAACTACCTGTTCCTGGTTGTGAGATTTTTTAAAGATTATTATGATTCGTTCATACAGGCACGTTTTGATTCAGCAAACCTTTGCTCTGTGTTCCATACCTTTTGTTAAATGGTAGGGAAACAAATATGAATATGACATGGTCCTTGACATCAGACTAATAGTTACCAAGTCCGTCTGGTCACTTGTAGGTTCTCTGACTAGAGACTCAGAGCTGTGACTCTGAACTGTCTCCTCTCTCCTGTTTTATAGGTGGATTAAGGCCATGGAAGACGCAAGTGTGTTATAGCAGTTACCAAGCATGTGGACTCAGAATAAAGTCTTCGGTTGAAGGTAGACCCTTCCAGAAGCCAATCTGTGTCTCCACTCATCGGGACTGACATGAGGATTCAGCATGGGGGCTCATCCTTTTTGCCGTAACCCCCTCTCTCACCGTCACACGTTGAACCCTTAAGGAATATTTATGAACTGCTCCTTTTCTGTTCTCGTGTTTTCCCCCTGCCCAACCCTGCGCCACCCCAGCATAAACTATTTCCTTACCCAGTAGTGAGATCATGTTTAGCAGCGTAAAGATGTGGAAACAACAGGAAAAAAGTACATTTTAGGAATGCAGGCTTTTTAGTGGAAACAAGCTTTTACGATTTTTACTAGTGGTAAACATTATCACCTTTCATAGCATTGATGTCGGTGCCTCAGGTGAAACGAGAAACAACTGATAAATAACAGCTACCCTCATCGAAAGCACTTTATTGATTTACTGAGCTACAACCTCCAGTTTTATGTTTCCCAAGTGATTTACTTAAGTAAGGAGCAGACAGAGTCCTGTGGACTAATTTGCCACCAGTTCTCAATAAGGGTGTACGTACAAATGATTTGTGCAGACACGACTGGGCCTTGCCAAGTGGCCAAATGAGTGGCGCTCAGAGGGGAGGGTCCTCCTTGCGGAGGCCGCACTGCACTGGATAAGAAGGCAAGGATTTTCTCCTCCACTGATCATGAGACCTGCACACTGACCTGACTTAATGAAGGAAGGATGCCCCACTTCCTGGGGTGGTCCTCACACTATACCCCAGTGCTGGATGCTTGGCTGCTGGCAGACCCAGCCCCACCCTGAAGGTCACTGCCAACACTCTGAAGAGATAGGGCGTGCTTTATTTTATTGTGTGCCTTCCTGTGTTTACCCAACATGAGCTGACAAGTGTTACCTGAAAAAGAACCTGGGCTTGTTTACAACATGGTTATCCTTCCGCTGTATTACCAAAGCCTCGAAAGAGATGCGAAGAGAGAAAAGATACAATCAGAAGGTGAATCAGCAGTCTTGGCGAGGGGCTATGAACACAGTGAGGGAGCACAGAAGTAATGACTTGAAGATATTTTCTGGGCACCTGGGGCCCAGCTGCCTCCCTTTGATGACCGCTGCTCATCATGCTGGACAAATTTCTACACAGAAAAGAATGGGGGTAGAGCAGGTGGGATTCCTTGTTACTCTCATTGAAATAGAAAACAATCATATCATTTCCTGATGTCCTGTCTCCTAAACAAAATGGCATTTGCTGACAAACCTTTTGTAAAAAGCACCATCTCAAGGAGTTATTTACATTAAATATTTTCAGGGGAATTTTTTTTTCTAGTTTGCAATTTCTTTTAAAATGTTTGCATTAAACATTTAATTAATGATTCAAACTAAGTGATCAGAAAGATTTTTTTTTTAAAGATTTTATTTATTTATTTGACAGAGAGAGATCACAAGTACACTGAGAGGCAGGCAGAGAGAGAGAGAGGGAAGCAGGCTCCCCACTGAGCAGAGAGCCCGATGTGGGACTCGATCCCAGGACCCTGAGATCATGACCCGAGCCGAAGGCAGCGGCTTAACCCACTGAGCCACCCAGGTGCCCAGAAAGATTTTTTAATTAATTTTTGAGGGATCAATTCCAATGCAACCACTTCATCATTAGACATGTTTAAGTGGGACTTCTAGAGCCTCCAAGTCTTTAAAAGCACAGCAAGACTTCCGTACCAGGTAATGGGATTTTCCCCAATCTGTTGTGTGACACTGGCCATTCTGAGTTTCTGGGCTCCAGGTGGAATTACACATCTGGAAATCATCTGAAGGCCCCTTTTACCATATAACATTCTATTTCTGATACTCTGAAAAGAGGTAATGGGGCTTTTATTTTTCAGTGAGTACTTACCTAATAAAAACCACCTGGGTTATAGATGAAACCTACTGGATCGGTTTTATAAATGAAGTGGCATGGGCCACTAAGATCCTCCACAGCTCCTATGTGACTGAGCAGGGACCCTCTGTAACCCATTCTTACCTGTCCTTCCCATGGCTCTTCGATTTCAGCCAGTTTCTACTAGCTGATGTTGCTGTTCCTTCCCAGACCTTCTCTTCGCCCAGCCCATTTTACAAGTTCATGGGGCCTGCTTGGAATAACTCAGGTGAAGATACCTACTTGGCCTAAGGGTGCTCCCTTCCACTGCACCCTGAGAAATGGCAGCTTTGATGCCATGACCACGCTTCCTGAGGCCCTCATGATATCTGCTTTGCCCATCTGCTCCCTGGGCAAAGAGCAGCCCCTCTGCTGTGTGCCTTCAGCAAAGGCTGTGTTTCTAGGGAGGAAGCTGTTCTATGCCAAGCTGTAGCCCAGAAATGAAAGTACACAGGCCCTGGGCAAAGTCATTCACTTCGGTAGCTCAAGCCTGAGTGTTTTCACCAATCACATGGAGGCCATTCCAGCTTCCCAAAGAGTACAGGGGTAAAGCACAAACTGAACATTCAAGAAAGTAGACTGGAAACCATAACACCATGGTGAATGGCTTGCATTGTACAAAAGGAAAATAAGTAATGGGCCCTGCTCTATGACAATAGAAGATGAAGACAATATGCAAAGAAGACCTTCTTTCTTATCCATGGAAATGGCAAGAAAGAAACCAGGCCCAAAGAGGGCCTGGCAGGGGCAGGCTGCGCTCCTTCAGTCATCAGATCTTTCCTCCAGTTTTGAATGACCTCTTCTTGAACTCTTCACACGTGGGTCAAGAAAACACAGACTTCTGCAGGTTTGGCCTCTGCCTGCTTTTCAGAATTAGTAAAATTTAATTAAACTGGAGTTGCACTAAAAGCAAGCACACACTTTCTAGTGGCTTCACACCTTCCCTGCAATGTATTTCCAGCCTGGATTGGTCTTAGTAAGTAAGAAGAATTCCACCCATGATTACTAATATAAAGCACACTAGAAACAAAGTATCTGGGGATATCGGTTGAGTTCCTGGCTCCCGGTAATTCTTGCACATACCAGAAATAGGCTTTGAGTTGTGGTCAGGCCGACAGACAAGCTGACCACATATTCTCCCTTGGATGCAGCCTGGTCCCATGTGTGGGTGTGGATCACTGGGTATATGCCATGCAGGCCGGTGCCCAGGTCACCAACAGCCCTGCTACCACCACTGAAGGGTAATGAGGTCAGAATCTTTTCTTCATCCAGCCCAACCTTTCATTTGGCTGACAGTATAAAATCATCGCTGAAACTGAAGCTCTAAATGGGGACTGAGGTCACCTGGGCTAGGATTGGTAGGACTAAGTTAGAGTCTGAGTTCTGCTACAGTCAGAATCAACAACATGCTAGAATAGTCTGTGAATTGATTCAACTGTGTTTTGTGGCTTCTGTAATCGTGGGAGTTTTTGTGCTTCCACACACGAATGGTAGGTTGAAAGGACAGAGGTGTCCAGGGTAAGTAGTCTGCTTTCAATAGCAAATAAGAGGAAACTAACATCAAACTGGTTTAAACAGGAAATTAGCTTTACAAGAAGAGGTGCAAAAGCAGGGCAGTTTCAGACTTCAACAGCACCTCTAAGAACCAAGCCCTCCAGGTTTCTCTCATCTGCTGTCCAGTGTCCGCTCGATTCCAGGGCTGCTTCTCCAGAAACTAATGAGTGACTGTCACTGGTGGCTGGGCTGCAAGTTTCCCTGGTCACAGGCACCAGGGAGGGGGAACTCATCCTCCTGTATTAGCTTTTCCTTAGAAGCACCCAGCAGGCCTTCCATGATGGCCACACTTACTTACACCTGCCCTTTCTTAAGCTACTTAGAGGAACACACCTGTCATCTGGGGCTGAGGATCCACCCCCAGAATCTACTCTTTGGATCACATCTTTTGGGAAGAGGACTACGGTTTGCATTTGCATAATAAAGGGCTATGCTGGGCCATGGAGGAAGTTCCCTAGGTGACCTCAGTTTCTTCTTTGCACAGATAATATGGTGCTGCTGTACAGGAAGGGGCATCCTATGTTGACAGAACAGAATGCCAACAGGCTGAATTTGCTTGATAGTCCTTCACAGGTACTGTTACAATAGAGCAAGTATAGAAAGGCAGCACGTCCACAAGAGTGAAAGAGAGGCTTGTACAAAGTAAAATCTGTGTTAAGAAAGCAGAGAGAGAGAGAACAGAGAAAGAAACAAGACAAGAAACAAGAACAAGGTTTTTAGCCTTGTTTTTTAAACTCTACGACTGAGATGCAGTGGGTCACAACCAGCTCCAGCCCCCAGCCCCGCCCTACCCACTTGCTGCTGACAGCCCAGCAGAACCCAGCAGGGCGGACCTGGCCTCCTCACAGACTATTTTATGACGTTTTTGGTTTCAATCGTATGTGTGCGTATACATGATATTACTGCTTGTAAAATATACTTATACTTCTAGATTATGGTCAGAACTTTTTTTTTTTAAGATTTTATTTATTTGATAGACAGAGATCACAAGTTGGCAGAGCAACAGGCAGAGAGAGAGGAAGGGAAGCAGGCTCCCTGCTGAGCAGAGAGCCCGACTTGGGGCTCAATCCCAGGACCCCGGGATCATGACCTGAGCCAAAGGCAGATGCTTTAACCCACTGAGCCACCCAGGCGCCCCCAAAACTTATTTTCAAAAAATTTTTAACCACTAGTTTAAGAGTGTCAGGTAAGAAAAAAATGAGCACAAAGTTGCAGTTAGACACATAGTAAGCCAAAACAAAAGACTTTACTAAAGACATATTCAAATGTAAGGACATTGCCAGTTTTATTTTTTGAATGCTTCATACATATAACAAGGAGGGAAAAGGTACAAAATTCATGGTAAAGCTACAGAAATAGTTTCGATCAGGAAATAGATATGGTGGCAGTTAAGGTACCAGATTCTTATAAGCAAAGTAACAAACACCTGTTACTGGTATATGTAAATTATAAATTGTAACAATTACCCAGGAGCTAAGAGTTGCAAATATGATAGAACTTTAGAACAACAACA
The DNA here is from genome assembly GCF_964662115.1 of Mustela nivalis. NCBI lineage: Eukaryota > Metazoa > Chordata > Mammalia > Carnivora > Mustelidae > Mustela > Mustela nivalis. The sequence goes on from NC_139020.1 coordinate 162,440,701, forward strand.
TGTTTTATGCCAGGGGCTTCCAAAGCTTATTTTCAACAGTGACCATTACTCTGGTTTATTATATAAAGACTTCCCCACTCAAGGAACAACTGCCCTAAATGACCTCAAGTTCTCTTCAAAATTAGGATTTCACCTTCAAAAGTGCAGTTCACATTCTCTCCAAAGGTAGACTCAGAGGGAAAGGAAAGAAGGATCTGGCTCAGTGCCTAATGTGTTCACCAACAAGCTGTATCCACAAGTCTGTCTTGTGGTCAGGTATAGGCAATAAGCCCGTATTAAAAGAACTCCTTTTAAAGTAACAGATGAAAGAAGCAGACGAAGATTTAAAAGAATTGCCATCTCCGGTAAATCTGTGGTCCTTCAAATCCAGTGGCCTGTACTTAACAATCCCCAACAATACCACACTAGAATCCATGAATGTGTAATGGAGCTGCCCTGCTGTGAGCAACGTACATGAGAAAATCAATTACCTCTTGATCGCTACAGTAATTGGCTATACCCCAAAGCATGAGACTTGATTATCCTAACATGTATAATTATGGAAGTTATTATAGGCATAAAATTAGACAGCTCTTTTAAAATACAGCTATAATACCACTCAGTGTGACCCTGAATCTTATTTTATGGGGCAGGGTGGAAAATGACCATTAGCATTCACTGTGGCAATTTGACTAATTTCTCTTAAATCTCAACCTTTCACCTACTCAACAAAGATTTTCCATTTTTACAATTATGAAGATATCACTGGCTCATCCTATGAGTCCATCCCTTGGTATACAGGATCAGAAACATCCCCTCCTAGGGGCACCTCTGCCTTCAGCTCAGGTCATGATCCCAGGGTCTTGGGATTGAGCCCCCATCCGGCTCTCTGCTCAGCGGGGAGCCTGCTTCCCTCTCTCTCTCTGTGCCTGCCTCTCTGCCTACTTGTGATCTCTGTCAAATAAATAAATAAAATCTTTAAATAAAAAAATTTAAAAACACATTTATTTGAGAGATCATACGCCTGAGCAGGAGGGGCAGAGGGAGAGGAAGACAGACTCTCAAGAAGAATCCCAGCTGAGCATGGAGTCTGTCTGACTCAGGGGCCATCCTATGACCCTGAGACCATAACCTGAGCTGAAATAAAGAGACACTCAAGCAACTGAGCCACCCAGGCACCCCCAAAATGACCCTTTAAATAGTATTTCTCCTTGCCTTTTTTTTTTTTTTAAAGATTTTATTTATTTATTTGACAGAGAGAGCACAGGTAGGCAGAGGGGCAGGCAGAGGGAGAGGGAGAAACAGGCTCTCCATCAAGCAGGGAGCCTGATGTGGGTCTCCATCCCATATGACCTTAGGATCATAACCTAAGCCGAAGGCAGCCACCTAACTGGCTGAGCCACACAGGCTCCCCTTAAATCACATTTCTTAGAAAGCTTTGCTTTTCTGCTTAATAATGTCCCTTGACATTATTAAGCGTTCTTTGTGAAAATTTTTAAGGGAACATTCTTTTTCTTCTTCGTTTAAGAAAGCTATAGGGATAAAACTTCTAATGCAACATAGTGTTCCTTGACAAGTTCTCTCTTTGGGGAAGAAAATAACAATAAATACAACATTTGCTAAATACCACATCTCAAAATTTTAAATAAATTTAACAAAGTCCATTCAACATTCAAAGTTTCTTGTCTATATAATTTAGGGGTTTTAGTTCAGGGCTTCGGTCAAGAGGGTTTTTTTTTCCTTTAAAGATTTTATGTATTTGACAGAGAGATCACAAGTAGGCAGAGAGCAGCAGGCAGAGAGAGAGGGGGAAGTAGGCTTCCTACTGAGCAGAGAGCCCAACATGGAGCTCGATCCCAGGACCCTGAGGTCATGACCAGAGCCAAAGGCAAAGGCTCAACCCACTGAGCCACCCAGGTGACCCTTGGTCAAGAGTTTTGAGCCTTGCAGTCAACAGTTTTGAACTTTGAGGTTCAGCAGCCTTCATGAATGCCTCAATTTACCACTTGAAAGAGTGCTTCCACATTCTTCTTTCCACACTCCCCCCACCCTCTGTAGGTGGTGGGGCCTCACCTGACCTAGGAGCCAACAGACTCACGGAGTTGGATCTCCTCTAAAGCCCCACAATCCTTTAATGGCAAATCTGAAATATGCTGAGACATCCAGGATACTCTGTACCCTGCCACCGCCATCATCCTCAGCTGAAAGATGATTAATTTTCAGTTATTCTGAAAACTGACTCTACTGATTGAAACTGATACACAGTTAACTAATAAATATTGACTCTCCTAATACAGAGAAATGTTGATTACGTAAGTCATAAATGAATATCTATGAACAAATCAAATTTGTTCAACAAACCCGGAGCCTCAAGAATACATGATATTTCCTCCCAGGATTAATTAGCTGGAAAGAAAGGTTAATATGATCAGGGTTGTGCTTCCTGGTGCTAGAAATTTTCAGTTGACTGCTGGAAGAAGAGGGAGAAGGAAGGGTTGAATGTTGTGCACCTAAGCCTAGGAGAATGCTAAGGGACTTTGGAACACTGCAATACTCAGGTGCTATTTTAACAGTGACAGCAGACTTAGCACAGTACTGAGCACTAAAGACATAGTTCTTAGCTTGCAGGAGTTCATCCCCTGAGAAGTCAGGTACAAACACTCTCTACAGCAGAGGATGAGAAAAGGCTTTAGGAGAACCCATAACAGTGAATGGATTGTGCCTGAGGCAGATTAGGAAATCACTGGGTGGAGGTATCACTTGACCTCTGAAGAGGGCTTGCCTTAAGGAGAAAAGGGGTTGGAGAGGTCCCGGCATGCAGAGAGCAGGAGGAGTAAGGTGTGAGAATGAGTAGGATACCATGTGACATATTCAGGAAATGGGGTAGTTCGGAGTCATCAAAGTACAGGGAAGAAGACACAAAAACAGATGAGACAAGAAAGGCCAGGTCATTCAGAACCACTGCCCTTATCCCATAGTATCTAGGGGATGTGGGGCAATGGGATGGTGGGGGGGAGTTCCTCCAGATGCCTTAAAATAGGAGAGAAAACATCTGTTTTAGAAAGACCACTCTGGTCTTCCATTTAAAAAAGACAAAAACACATGTGAGATGGAGTCTATTCTGTCAGCGATGGCTGCCCTAACAGATGCGCTCCTGCACATTCTCGCTACAGTTGGACTTAGATACTCTTCCCATCAAGTGGTGGAGGATGCATCCCCTCGCCTTGAACCTAGACAGACCTGTGTGATGGCTCAAGGAGTAGCAGAGGAAGTGACTTAGGTAAAAAGGCCACTTTTTTCTCTTGTGTCCTCCTGGAATGTGTCCAAAATGCTATGAGGAAGCCCAGGCCACATGGAGAAGTCACATGGCATGATTCATACTGCCAACCAGCATCAGTTACTAGACAGACTAGGAAGCCTTTCAGATGACTCTAGCTCCGGCCACTTTCTAACTGCAACCACGAGAGACCTCCAGAGACAGCCTCCTATCTGAACCCCCTAGAACTACCAGATGATAATTTTTAAAAGTGTTTTTTTAAGCCAGAGCGTTTGGATGTAATTAGTTTTGCAGGATAACCAGGAAACACATATTTCTCGGTTTCTTTCCCAAAACCTAAAAAAGGGCAGTAAATGGAAAAAAAAGATATAACCTAAAGGACAAAGAAAATGCAAGAAAAGGCATAAGGTATCAAAATCGTCAACTCATTTTTGGAGGATAGACATACAGACAGTGGCAGCTGAGTTAGCAGAGAAAACTAACCAAATTGCCTGCAGGAAGGGATTCCAGTGAGAACAAGGACCAGCCCTTGCTCTCAAGAGGCTTGGAGATTTGGAGGCACAGATGTCTGGAAAGACTAACAAGAGGATCAGTCGAGAGTCACTGTAAGTAATCATGAGACCCTCAAATCCCCTGACCCCACTCTATAGAGACAAGTGACTGCCCTTCCCCACCCTGGCAGGAGACAGTAAATATATGCTCGGGAAAAATGAGAACTACAAGAGGAACTTGCCTCCATCCACAACGCATGCATGCACACACACACATACACAGACTGCATACAACCTATAAGCATGGGCTCTTGTCTCCTGCCTGCCAAGTTCCCTTTACATGACAGGTTAACATGTATGCTCAATAGAAGGAATCAAAATTCCAAGTTTTGGAAATTTGGACCATGTTTAAGAAATGATGCTTGTCCTGCACAGTAAAAAAAAAAAAAAAACAAAAAAAAAAACCACTTGTAAATTGCCAACATTTCAAAGTCAAAAGATTTCATTTACAAATCTGGATTTCTGGCTTCTCTTGAAAAACCCATTTCTGGCTGCATTCCAGGTGACTGAAGGGCTGCCCCTTTAAGTCTAGTGAGTTCTCCAGGTGTCACTATGACCATTTAACATACTAAGAGTGTTTATCTCAGCTTACTGACCTCCTTTAGAATACTTGCCAGCACCCCCCCACACACTGTCCCTACTTCAAGCATATTTTTCACTTCAGCCCTAAGCAGTGCAGAGCCATTAAAGAACTTTATTAATAGAAGGAGCTCGCAAAGGCTGTTTCAGAACACTCGGGCAGTGGGAGGGGAAAGGGAGAGGGTGGTGGGTGGGGAGGGGACAACTGGTAGGGACTGGTTTGGAAGGTTAGGAAACCATGACAATAGGCCAGAGAGAACCTAAACTAGAGAACAGTGTAGGAGGGGCCAAACCGGAGGGCAGAACCAAGCGGATTTATTGTGTAGACACAGTCCTGACAGCCTAACCAGAGCCTCCCCAAGGCCGAAGCCTCAGGACAGCATCCTAGCTCTCCCCAAGGTGAAGTACGGGATCCAAAGCAAAGCACAGAAAAGAAAGCCTTCCCAAGATACTTTTTGATTTTGAGGTGCATTTCCTGGCCTGTAGTGAACAGGTTGTGGGGCTGAAATAATCTGTTTAAGAAACTCAGGGAGCGCCACTATTTATACTTTGAGAGTAAAAGGCCAGCAGGCCTCAGTGATTAACTTTTGTGGTGGCACTGGGCTAATAAAGAACTCCCAACCTCAAGATTGAGAGTTCCTAATTAGGTGAACTGCATTCTAAAACAAGTGACCAAGAGCAGGTACATTTTTCTGAGAAGATAATCTGATTTTCCACATGCTCTAAGATACTTGAGCCAAATACAACCTTGAATTAATATCTTTTCAAGGCCCAGGAAGCCTCAGGTCAGGAACTCCCAGCAAAAGCCATCCTGGAGGGTGCCTGGGTGGCTCAGTGGGTTGAGCTGCTGCCTTCGACTCGGGTCGTGATCTCAGGATCCTTGGATCGAGTCCCGCATTGGGCTCTCTGCTCAGCAGGGAGCCTGCTTCCTCCTCTCTCTCTCTGCCTGCCTCTCTGCCTACTTGTGATCTCTGTCAAATAAATAAATAAAATCTTTAAAAAAAAGAAAAGCCATCCTGGAGGGGAGTCAGAAACTCACTCTCACAGTGTCCCTGTATAGTGCGTTCCCACCATGCTACCACAGGCTCAGTCTCTTTTTTATTCCTGGGAAAAGCAAGGACCAAGTATATAGAACCTGAGACCTCTTCAAGTAGCCTTCTATTGTGACAGAGCTTGACTTCGACAGAATCATGGAGGTGGGAAGACGGTTTTCTTTTCAAATTCCTCGAGGACAGAAGAGGAGAAATAAGCAGAAATAACTATGAATAAATGTTCCACCGCCTGCCAGCCATGTGACTTTGGAGAAGTTATGCTCCCCTATTTAAGGCCTCAGCCACTTCAGCTATAAAAACAAGATAATACCATCCACTTCACGAAGTTATTGTGAAGATTAAACAGGATAATGTGAGTATAAGGAACATGCAGTCTGGTCTCATTGATACATCTGTGTAGATTCCACGTTCTTCACGTTCTTAAAAATTAAGGCTAAAAAGAATTATAGGAGGTTTAAACAGTAAATTATATAAATGATACAAACAAGTTTCATAAATTACTATACATAACAAGCATAAGCTACTACAGAAAAGTTGATACAAAGATATACATAAAAACTTAACAAAGGTAATTATTAAGCCTTCCCAGTCTACAAAATTAAGGAAAATCATCATTTCTGCTACCACAAAAGCAGTATCTTTACAAGTTAAAAAAAAAAAAACTTTGCTTAATAATAGTAATTTGAGGGCACCTGGTTGGCTCAGTGGGTTAAGCCGCTGCCTTCGGCTCAGGTCATGATCTTGGGGTCCCGGGATCGAGTCCCCCATCGGGCTTCTCTGCTCAGCAGAGAGCCTGCTTCCTCCTCTTTCTCTCTCTCTGCCTGCCTCTCTGCCTACTTGTGATTTCTCTCTGTCAAATAAATTAAAAAATAAATTAAAAAAATAATAATTTGAAAATTTTAGCACAACTGCAACTATTTAACCAAAATTTGGTCTTCATGGATGTTTATTATTTAAATAACCCTGGATGGCAAAAAACATGTTTACTCTGTGTTATGCACAAAACTATACATTGTTCCTGCTCTCAAGGAGCTCACAGACAAGTTAATCACTGACTGAAGTTAGTGTTAACTAGTTAGTTAAGTGTTGTGATAAAAAAGGACCTGCCCAGAGAACAAAGAGGGAAGAGAAAGGAACACCTGGGTCTCAGAACACCTGGGTCTCATCCACAGAGCACTGGGCAAGGAGTGAACAGCCCCAGGCTCACTTCCCAGCACAAGGAAGACACCAAACTTTGCTTTCACTGAATTCATCTTAAACGGGGGATGGGGCGCCTGGCTGGCTCAGTGGGTTAAAGCCTCTGTCTTCAGCTCAGGTCATGATCCCAGAGTCCTAGGATCGAGCCCCACATCAGGCTCTCTGCTCGGCGGTGAGCCTGCTTCCCCCTCTCTCTCTGCCTACTTGTGATCTCTGTCAAATAAATAAATAAAATCTTTAAAAAAAATTTTTAAAGGGTGGGGATGATAATTTGAATATTCTTTATCATATATTACTGCTGGGGAAAGCACTGTTTCAGTAAATACCCATCTTTACTAGGTACTGTGGTAAGGGCTGAAATAGAGAGGGACAAGGCATTTTGAGACAGAGCTCACAGTCTGGTGCCAAGAAGATGTACACACAACAGCTGGATACTGCCAGATAGATCATCACTCCTGTCATGCCCCCATCCCTGTGAATGAATAATCTTCAGTAGCGGTCAGTTTGAAAAAACAGCAATTGCATTTCAAAAACCAAAACAAAGTTTTGTCTTGTTTTTCTTTTGCCACACATTTTTGGAATTAGATCAATGGCTCGGGCCAGTAGTGTACATCAGAATTCCCTGTGATGCTCAGAAGTGCTGATGTAAGGCCCCACCCAAAGCCTATTGCTCCACAACCACTGGGGCCTGGCAGTTCTTTACTCTACTACCCTCCCAGTCAAGAACCCTTTCATTTAAAGGCAGATAAAACAATGTTAAAAGCACTATTGATACAAATGTGGATACTTATTAACAGTTAAAAAAAAAAAAAGCATAGCTAGTATACTACAACTTCAATATTTTTTGTGATTAAAGCCACTAAAACACTGTCACTAAAAAGACAGTGAGGGGCGCCTGGGTGACTCTTGATTTCTGACTCTTGATCAGGTCATGACCTGAGGGTTGTGGACTGAGGCCCGATATAGGCTTCACGCAAAGAGTGGAAGCCTGCTTAAGATTCGCTCTCTGCACCTGCACCTCATGTGCACACTGTCTTGCTAAAATAAATAATTTTTTGAAAAGATATCTAGAAAAAACACAAAGGAGCAAAAAAATGGCACCATGGCAGCACTAATCTCAGCTTGCAAAGGGCTGTTACCTGCTGATATTGTTTGCAACCTGTCTCTGTACCTGTGCACCTGTTTGCAAAGGAAGAAAAGCTGCTCAAGATTATGAACCTTTCTACATTACTTTTTTTTTTTAATTGAATTTATTTGAGAGAGATCATGAGAGCCCAAGCGGGGGAGAGGGGAGAAACAGACTCCCTGCTGAGCAGGAAGCCTATATAGGACTCAATCCCAGGACTCTGGGATCCTGACTTGAGCTGAAGGCACATACTTAACCCACTGAGCACCCAGGCAGCTCTCTACATTACTTTTAACATTAAACAACTAACCTTTAAGAGTGAACATCTACTGATTCCTATTACCAGCAGGCCACTGATAACAGCATGGTTTTACAGCATAAACGTTAAGGTCAAAAGGACTAGGTCACAGCTTTGGGTTCCCTTATTGCACCTGTAATATTATGCAGGTTGCTTACTTTACTCAGGCCTCGGATCCTACACCTCAGTAAAATGAAATAACTGTGCCTTGGTCACAGTGCTAATGATAAGCCATCAGAGAAACATTAATGATTTAGTATTTACTTCAAGATTTGTGCAATTGTACTGTTTACAGAAAAGAAAAACCTAAAACTCATTGATGCATGAATTTTTACACTGTATCTGGAAGCATTATTAGACATTAAAAAGTAACTTTTGAACAAGAGTACAACTGTAAAAACAGTCCATGTTTACAAGGTTTTACCACCAAAATACTGTCTAACCATAGGCACACATCACTTGACCTTTCTTGTTCTCACCCACCTCTCCTGTAAAATCTCCCTGCCAGAAGAGGACTGGACCATATCATTTTTTGAGTCCCCTTCCAGGTACAGGATCTGTGTGGTTCACCAAGACATTACAAATTTAAGTCTCTTCCTCACTTACTTCTTTTCGAGGTGAGAACATGGGAAAAGAAAAAAATGGTATGTTTAAAGCATTTCCTATCAGATAGAAATATTATAAGATATAGAACAAAATACTCAAAGTTGGGGTCAGCCTGATCAAAGCACAACTGTTTAAGAAAAAAGGTTAACCCATTCACCTTGGGATCAGTATTTATTCATAACAAACAATAAAAATGCAAGAAAAAAATCAATTAGCAAAGAATCTTCCTCCTACAAAGCATGATAATCAAGAAGAGTCTAGCTGAAACATTTCAGGGCATCTAAGATAAGTGATCCACACCTCCCAAGCAAGTCAAAACCAAGACTTAAAAAAGAAATATCTAAAGAAAACCTACAGCCCCAAATCCCTAAGACCAAGAGAAGCGATTTTCTTTATGTATTTAGCAATTCTGAAGAATCGTTTTACACACACTTATTTCCTGTTCCAAATAACAGGGAAAGGACTTAAGATTTGGGTCACGTGTTCACTAGAAGACCATAAACAACAGATTTTGGACGATTTTAATACTTTACCTAATACTGCCGGAACCTGACGGCCTTTAAAACCTAATTTTAAAACATCCGTAAAGAGTAGGGCACAAACAATTCAATACCCACCAATAAACCACCCACTCAACCTACAGGCTCTCTGCTGTGAGGCTGCTTCTTCAATCAACAAACACAGAGGCTTCAGCTCAGCGGGAGGCCGGGATGGAAGCTATCACCGGGAGAACACAGTAACCTCCTAGCCTGGAGAAGCTCGCAGGCTTGCACCCGAATAACGGTGCCCCGCGTTCCCAGATTTTTAAGACGACCAACCGGTCCTTTGCCCTGAAAACAGACGCGTTCGGGGCAATGAAATTTCATTTTCGCCTAGCAGCTGCGCCAGCCCAGTCCGGGGCGGAGGCTCCCCGGGCCGCAGCGCCGACACAAGCTCCCGCCCGCTCACCGCCGGGCCCGCGGGCCGCCGAGGGGCCGGATGGACCAGCGCCGGCCCCGGCGTTCCGGTGCGCGCGCGCGCCTCAGCCAATCGCGTGCTCGCCCGCCCCCCGCGGCCGCGGCGAGGCTGGCGCTGGGAAGAGGAAGAAGAACATTCGCCCTCCTCCTACCAGCGCGCGGGCGGCGGCGGCGGCGGCACCGGGGTCACGAACTCTGACCTTTCACTGACAAAAACAATAACAAACCCCCCCTTCCCCGCGACCCCGGCGGCGCCCCCGGGCCCGCCCCCGCCGCCCCCGCTCCCACCTCGGCGTCTCGTCTCTCGCCTGCTGCCCCGCGAGCCCGCGGCCCCGGGGCTCCCGCCATCCGCCAACGCCGGGAGCCCGGCCTCCCCGCGCCCTGCCCTCCGCGTCGGGGGCCGCCCGCCGCAGACACGGGACCTGCTTCGAGGCCGCTTTGGCGCCAAATCCTGAGGTAAAATTGAAAAGGGGCCGGGGCGGGCTCGGGCCGGCGGCGGAGGGGGCGGGCCTGGCGCGCGGACATGGAGCCGCCGCGACGGCGGCTGAACCCGACCCTTTTACCTTTGCCACGGGGCGGCGGCGGCGGCGCCGGACGCTTTGCATAGTGGGCCGGGCCGCTCCCCTCCCCTCCCCGCCCGCGGCCGGGCGAAGCGAGCGGGCTCCCCCTGACCGGCCCGGCCGGCACGAGGGTGGGGGCGGAGGGGGAATGGCCGCGGCCCCGCCTCACAGTTGGCCCTCCGCCAGCGCCGCCATTTTGTTCTCGATGGAGATGGCTCCGGCTGGGCTGGGCTCCCCTCCTCCTCCCTTTTATCCTCCTCCTCCCTGCAGTCCCTCCTTCCCTAGTTCCCCGGCTCCTCGCCCCTCCGCTTCCCGCCCGCCGTTGGAGACCGCCGCGGCCCAACCGCCGTTTTTTCCTGAAGGGAGGGTGGAGGAAAAGGAGGGAGGCGGGTGCGGGGCGCGACTTCGTGAGCGACGGCTGGCGCGACCAATTGGTGCCCAGATAGGAGGGCGGGTGCCTCTGGCTCCACCCCCCGAGGCTCTATTGATTGGCTCGAGTAGGAGAGGGCGGTCCCCGCGGGGCGCGGGAGCCCTGGCGGGGCGGGAGCAGAGGCCGAGGTGCAGTGTGAGGCCGGGGCGATGGGGGCGGGGCCGGGGGCGGGGCGCGCGGGGGCGCGGCCTAGGTTAAGAGTCTGGGGCGCGCGGGGACGCGGCAAGGGGCCAGGCGGCTTCCCTCCGCCTGCAGCGCGTCTAGAATGCGTACGGTAGAACAATAGTAATAAAGGTGATGAAGCATCTTGAATCCCCGGCGCTGGCTCGTGGGAAGGGCGTTTCGGAACCTGGACATCCTTCGGGGCTCCTGCCGGTGTTTTCGGCGTGGCCGCGGGCGACTCCCTTCCAAGGCTCAATTTCCTGGACTGTAAAATGGGGAGAGAGGTGGTTCTTGCCATGCCCAGACCTCCCTTCTCAAGATGGTTTTAGGGGCTCTGCTCAGAAAATGGAGTCAGGCTACTTTGTGAATCTCAATGTAGAAATGGTGTTCCTGTAGAAAATGGGGTGTAGAGCCACCAGGAGTGGAAGGCTTAAGGATATTGAGGGCTTGACAAAACCGAGGTAAATCTGAGGTAATTCTCATTCGTTGATTAAATGCATATTTGCCTAGTTTGGGGCACTGAAGGATACATCTAGGGAACCACCTAGACAAAGCCCTTGCCTCCTAGAAGTGGGAGTTGGGGTGAATAGATATTAAAGAGATGATTAAAGATTAAAGATGATTTTCAATTTCATGAAAGAAAGGAAATGAAACTGAGTGATGTGTTAAAGAAGGCCTGAGGAGAGACTAATTTAGATCGGATGTTCTGGGAAGGTCTCCATGAGGTTGAACGCAGGAACCCAAGGAAGGAATGGTGTTCTGGCAAGAGAAAACAGCAATTGTAAAGGTCCAGGAGGGAAGGTGTCTGAAATGATTGAGAACAGGCCAGTTGTGGCTGGAGAGTGGTTGGAACTAGTTCATTGTCCTTTTTCCATAATCCCACTCTACCTCCAAGCTAAAGTCTGTGAAGTATGACAAACGTAGTGGACAATAAATCTTCAATTTTAACAAAAAAGTAGACAAGGAAAATACAGCCATCAAATGAATTGCTGATGGGAACATGACTGAGGGGGAAAGCCTCAGAAAATTACTTTACTTCTAGATTCAAGTCTTTTGTTAGTCCCTTATATCCATCTTTAGTTCATAAAGTATTTGCCATGCCCCGCTAATACTGCAGGCACTGGGTGACTAAGGAACTGATCCGTGTCCTCAATAATGTGAATGTGGTTTTATACAGGTGAATTTTGTTCTCTGACCACCCCCATATGTATAGACACACACGTAAAATATTTTAAGCTGCAGCTGAGTAGTGTTGTGGTTAACAGTGTCAACATTTACCAGCTATATGACTTTAAATAATTTTCTTAATTTTTTTGAGTCCTGTGTTTTCATCTGGACAGTAATAGAGCCTTTTTTTCTAGAATTGAGCTTTAAATGAGTTAATGTAAATAAAGAGCTTAGAAGATTGCCTGATACATGCTCATAATTGGAGTTGTTATTATGAAGCACTAGCTGTCTGGTAAAAACATTGGACTAGTTAAGTGGTATGAACAGTGACATTTTTAGGCAGTGTGATATAGGGGCAAAACACTGGCTTAGAACACTAAGGTTCTAGTTTTAGCTCTTCTGCTTTTGGCTTGTCACTTGGCATCCAGGCCAGAAGTTTATTTAGAAAACCAAGTAGTGGAAGTAAATACTACTAATGAAAGTAAAGGTGCTTTACAGTGTACAAAATTCCCTTACAGACATTATATTGTTCAACACCCACTAGAATCCCTGTAATAGTAGAGGCCATTTGCCTGCTTCCTATTTTAAGACCTTTCTAAAACTACCATTTTCTTATCCTTGTACCTCTAGTTCCCTGTGCTCTAAATACAGTGGTACCCTTGCCCTAGGCCCTTTCATGTGCTCTTCGCCTGAAATCTCATATGCCTGCCCACATATTTATCCAACAGACCACCCCCCGCACCCTACCCCTGCTGCCCGACTCCAGTCCTGGAGCTCTCAGCTCAAGCATCACTTCCTCAGGGAAGCCCTTTCCGATGCCTAGATAAGATTCTTTTACTTTACATTGTGTTCTTTTTCCTTGTAAGGTTTATTTCACTTTTTTTTTTTAATTATAATTGCTTTATTTATTTATTTGTTTGTTTGTTTGTTTGACGGGGTGGGGCGGGGAGAGAGATCACAAGTAGGCAGAGAGGCAGGCAGAGAGAGGGGGGAAAGCAGGCTCCCTGCTGAGCAGAGAGCCAGATGCAGGGCTTGATCCCAGGACCCTGAGATCATTACCTGAGCCAAAGGAAGAGGCTTAACCCACTGAGCCACACAGGTGCCCCTTTATTTCACTTTTTAATTATGCTGCATTATATGGTTGGTTGATATCTGTTCCCCTTACCATACTGTAAGCTTTGTGAGAGCAGGAATCATTTAACTCACCATTGTATTTCCAGCACTTCGCAGAGTGTCTGGTACTGTTTGTTGAGTGAATAATTCATGATATCACTGATAACTAAGTTGCTGCTCTTTAATTGTTCCTTTTATGTGGGCTTGCTTGGCAATTCACATAGCACTGCCAGCAATAAAATGTCTTTTCCAGTATTTGGATGAATTTGGGAATTGGTCCCTCACAGATGTGGCTCTGCCTGGAGAGGTAAATAGGAATAAAAGAACCCAGATTAATCACTTTTTAGCCGTTTATATGTTGATCTGTGGGGTTTTAATATAAGAAATAGATAATTTAATAGTTGATTGAATTGTAAGTTAAATCTATTTCATATAGAACTCATTAATAAGTAGCCCAGATATTATCACATCATTTCAAGTGAGGAAACAAAGCATCCGTGTGATTTTCTTGAAATTAAAAATGGTGGTCTTTGTTTCTCTATCACAGAGGATCAAAGAACAGTAAAGAAGACTGGTGAGTTTGCAGAGAGTTGGGAGTTGAAAGTCTCGTAACCATTAATTTCAAATATTTATTTTAACAATAATTTGATTCATGCAGTGGAGTTACTGGAAATCACTTTTTAATTGCTTTACCAAGGTTAAGCAGATTTTTGCGAACTGTGTGTCAAGTTTCTACTGGAAAGTCTGGTAAATAGGACACTCTAGCAACATTTTTATTTAGTTCTTTACTTTTGGACATTCCTTTTCTATCCCATTCAAGGATTTTTTGGTATCACTTGTTCAACACTTTTGATTCCTTGAACTAATTAATTACTCAGGGTAACCAGAGAGCTGATAGTTTAATGAAAAAGCTATATGTTGTTTTAATCATTAAATTACTTACTTATTGCCTTCAACAGTTGTATTTATGGTGATCTTGAAGTTTTGTTGGAACATGCGTTTATAGAAAGAAGAAAAACCCTGTGTAATAACCTTACTCTACAAGGACTTGTGGGAAGTTTTAAGATTTGTTTCCAAGGAGGGGCGCCTGGGTGGTTCAGTGGGTTAAAGCTGCTTTCGGTTCAGGTCATGATCCCAGGATCCTGGGATCGAGCAATCAGGCTCTCTGCTCAGCGGGGAGCCTGCTTCCTGCTCTCTTCTGCCTGCCTCTCTGCCTACTTGTGAACTCTGCCAAATAAATAAATAAAATCTTAAAAAAAAAAAAAAAGATTTGTTTCCAAGGAGTCAAGTGACAGTACAGCATCTGTGTCTGGAGCCTTGAGTGGGTAGCCTGTTAGAGTCTTACACATTCCTGACTTGACATGTAGGGATAGCTGAGCCAACACTGAGATCAGGGCCAGGAGTAGAGGCCAATTGTCCAAATGACTTAATAGAACAAGGTAGGTGGGCCTTTGTAGAGTAGCACCCCCTCAGTCATAGCACTGAACCACTGGCCTCACGTATTTAGCTGTTTGAGTGTGATCTATTGAGGGCTCTCATTTGGAATTTATATCTTTGAGTTATCTTACCTAAGTGCCAAATGCTCCTTTAGTCCCAAAAGCACTTCCTAAAGCAGATAATGATCCCCTTTAATCAGTACCACTTAGGAAGACTGTAAAGAAGTCCTTCTTAAAACTCATCAAGTCCACTCTCACATCTGATGCAGAGCTCCCTAGCCAGAGTTAGTTCATCTCTTTTTACTTCATTGCGGGTTGTGAGGAGCTTAAATAGTGTTGACCTTTTCTCTCCACGTATGATTACCACCTTTAACCTGATAGACACATTTGTGCTCCCATCACACACAGTTTAAAAAAAAAAAAATGTTGTCCTTATATATTGGAGTTTGACTTGCCTCCAACCTGACACACCTCGAGGCTGAGATACATTTTATAATTCCCTTCAGTCCTGCCATTCCTTCCCCATGTCGCTTGTCACACTGCTGCCACCTCCTTCCTATGCTCTCTCCAGTGCCCTGAGTGCTAGAGAGTTAAACAGCTCTGTGCTAAAAGGCAGGACCGCCTGGGAACAGCGATTCAGCTAGCATAGCTTATAGTGATGATGAGGGGGACTGAGCAGAGAAGGTGAAAGTCCATATCAAGGCACTAGCATGGGGCATTTTTAGGATAACAGTATGAGCAGATTCATGCCCCTGACATCTGGAAATCTTAGAGTGGAAGGATGGGAGGTGAATTGTTTAAGATGGGAAAGGAATAGGCTAGCTCAGACACCCAACTATCCTTTCTGATTCACCCCTAGACTCCAGGTATACCCTATAAGGATGAAAGGCAACCTCAGGTGCACAGTGTGATGTTTAGAGACCAAAAAAAATCTCTACTATAATAAGAGGCCTGAAGTCTTAATAGGTTAAACCTTTCAGTCCTTAACTATTGACAGTAACCCCAAAGATTCTGATTCCTGGAAATGTTAATTTGTTGCAGAGAAAAGTTCCATGCATAAACAAGGATATCACTCTCTCTGTTTGGATTAGTAGTAGGAGGTATGAGAGGTATTGGGGCCTAGAAAATTAAAGTGAGTGGGAGAAGTGAGAGGCTTGTGGGAGCAGACTCAGACTTGGAAGGTTTTGTGGATTTACTGAAGTCACCTTATTTGCCCTTTTTTTTAAAAAAAGATTTTATTTATTTATCTGAGAGAGAGAGCATGTGCACCAGCAAGGGGAAGGAGCAGAGGGCGTGAGAGAAGCAGAATCCCCTCTAAGCAGGCAGCCAGATGTGGGACTAGATCCCAGGACTCTGGGATCATGACCTGGGCTAAAGATAGATGCTTACCTGACTGAGCCACCCAAGCACCCTATTATTTTTTTTTTCAAGATTTTATTTATTTATTTTAGACTGCACGTGTGCACAGGCATGAGCGACCTAGGTGAAGAGGGAAGAACAGAGGAAGAGGGACAAGCAGACTCTGTGCTGAGCACAGAGCCCTGCATGGGACTCCATCTCAGGACCCTGAGATCATGACCTGAGCCAAAACCAAGAGTCGCATGCTCAACTGAGCCACACAGGCACCCTACCTTATTTGCCTTTATTGTTCATATGTTGACAGAAGCTAGGCAAAAAAATAAAGAAAGAAAAAAATAATAATAATAGTTTCTTACCTGGCTGCTCACACATGCAACCTCAAGAACTCTGATAACGGCCTGCCTTCATTTGGCAAGCAGGTCTTGGCTGAGGAAGACACATACCAAAGATTGGATGGCTTTTGAGAAGTCACACAATGCCAGCAGGTTTCATGATGCATTTGCCCTGCTAATGTTTTTTGAACTTGAATCTAATTATTGTATTATTTGTGAAACATTTCAGAAATGCCATTTGTTTTGTCCTCATTATTTTTCTTTCCTGCTCCATTGCTTCTATAATAATGCTGCTTTTTATTAGGTTGATTAGGTGAATGGCCTGGAATTATCGAAAAATCACTTTTCACCAAGGTTAAAAGCAGCATATACTGCAAAGTATATGCCAGCCCTTGGCTGAAAAGACTGGTAATTAGAATACCTTTGTTGGGATGCCTGGGTAGCTCAGTCAGTTAAGCATCTGACTCTTGGTCTCACCTCAGGTCTTGATCTGAGAGTTGGGAGTTCAAGCCCCATGTTGAGCTCCACTCTGGGCATGAAGTCTGCTTTAAAAAAACAAAAGGTAGAATATATGTGTTGAGTTATTTAGTACAAAACAGATTCTTGAAATTTTAAATTTATAATACATTTCTTTTCTGAAGAAGGAAAAGACAGTCAAGTTTTTAAAATAGGAAAATTTTCAAATGAAGGAAAGATAATATTGCTTTAAAAGTCATGTATAGGGGCACCTGGGTGGCTCAGTGGGTTAAAGCCTCTGCCTTCAGCTCCGGTCATGATCCCAGGGTCCGGGAATTGAGCCCTGTATCGGGCTCTCTGCTCAGAGGGGAGCCTGCTTCCTCCTCTCTCTCTGCCTACTTGTGATCTCAGTCTGTCAAATAAATAAATAAATAAATAAAAATAAAAATAAGAGTCATGTACAAGAATGTCCATAGGAACACTAGTTGTAAGAACTACAAACTAGAAACAATCTTGAATGTTCATCAGCTATAGAATGGATACATAAATTATGGCATAGTCATATATTGGAATACTGTACAACAATGAAAACAGATTAACTCTTGATGTTTATCACAAAAATAATGAGCAAAAGAAGACAGACACAAAAAATGTATTATAGCTCAAAAACAAGCAAAACTAATAGAAGTCAGGGGCACCTGGGTGGCTCAGTGGGTTAAGCCGCTGCCTTCGGCTCAGGTCATGATCTCAGGGTCCTAGGTTCGAGGCCCGCATCGGGCTCTCTGCTCAGCAGGGAGTCTGCTTCCCCCCCTCTCTCTCTGCCTGCCTCTCCATCTACTTGTGATTTCTCTCTGTCAAATAAATAAATAAAATCTTAAAAAAAAAAAAAAACTAATAGAAGTCAGGAGAGAGAAGGGAACTAAATAACGGTGCGGGGGTACAAAGGAAAATTTTGGGGGTGCTAGTAATGTTTTCTGATTTGAGTGGTGTGTACATGTGTATTCACTTGATGAAAATTCACTGAGTGGTTTATGAATTGTGCACTTTTTATTTGCATAGTGTACTTTAGTAAAAATTTTTACTTTACAAAAATATGGTAAAATTATCCTCATTATTTTAATCAAGGTGATTATTAGATAGATAACATTTTAAGGGAAAGGTGTTTTCAAGTTCCAAAAGAACTGCCATGTTACTTAATATCTGAGTGGACTAGGTCAGAAATTTCTGTGAGCAATACTGAACATAAATCACATATTTTGGAATTAGTGGTATAAATGAGTTAAGTTGTCTAGCTTACTGATGTACGCAGTTTACTCACTTAGATAATTAACTGTCTCCTGTCACTTTTAAAAATTCTCTCCTCTTGACTTCTGTTTTCTGGGAAACTATCTTGAAGGGCACTGTGGTATAGAGCAAATGTTGTAATTTTAGAGGCAAAGAGGCCTTAAATTCCTAAGTCATCTCTTACTAAATGGATGACTTGAAACAAGTTGAAATTCTGAGCTGTTTCTTCTATGTTTGTGGAGCTAATAATACTTAGAAGGGGGTATTTTAAGGATTAAATGATGCCTAGTTTGATGTAAGGCACATAGTAGATGCTCAGGAAGTGTGTCCTGCTTTCCTTCCATCCTTCTATCCATGGTTCATACTAACAGAAGTAAAGAGAGTGCATATAACCTTTACACTTGGGCCCTTGGTAAGGAAGGAAATCACCCACAGTGTACATGATTTCTTAGGGGCAGTCTCATACAGAAAATTGTAGTGCCGCTCCCATAGAATAGGAACTCCATGTAGATGAGAGTCACTTCTCTTCCCCACTATTCATTCACTCTTTACCTTACCTCCTTTCCCCACCACACAAGAAAAAGGTTTCCTATGGGTGGCAGGAAACTAATCTTTGAGTATAAATAACGCCGGGATTTCTGATAAAAGGATATATATACCTGGGGGCTTCCGGGTGGCGCAGTGGTTAGGCATCCGATTCTTGGTTTCAACTCAGGTCCTGATCCCCCGGTTGTGAGATCCAGCCAGGGCTGGGTTCCCTGCCGAGTCTTAAGACTCTTCCCCTCTACCTCTGCCCTCCTCCCTCCCCACACGCACTCACTCTCTTGCTCTCAAGTAAATAAATCTTTTTTAAAAATGCATATCTGAACTTGAGGCATCTCTGTAAGCGTGTTTTGTATTGATGAACACATATTCAGTATGCCACCTGAGTTCCATTTCCTGATTTTAAGTCTTGATCTAGGATTTCAAGTCTTCACCTGTGTATTTTTTATTTTTTAATTCTCAGGCAATCCAGATTCTTCAATTTTTATTTTCCCATGAGTACAAAAAGACTTCTGACAGTTACAGCATAATAAAACAAACCAGATACTTCGTACCTATTAAGAAGGTCTATACCCAGTAGTATTTTACAAGTTATTACCTTATTTTTAAATGTTTGTGAGGTTTATCCTAATACAGGCCTTTTATTTTTGCCGATGTGAATGATTTAACAATGAATTGCAAACCCTTTGTGAGCATATTCACATTTCATGTGGTTCTCATGTCAGAATGAGAGACCAGTTCCTAGTTACAATACACCTTAAGCAGTTCGAATTTTTGCTTTCAAATTTCTTTGAGAAAGTAAAAGTGTCACGATATCCTTATACCGATAGTAGTTACCATTTATTGCATGTCTGCTATGTGCCAGGCACAGTGTTGGGCTCTTGACATACATATTTAAGATCTGATCTTCAGCCTTCACAGTAACCTCATGCAGTGTGGTGTCAGATCAGCTTAGTGTCAGAGCCTCAAAAATCCAGTATATTTGTTTAAATAGGAAAATATCAAGACTAGATATCTTAAATGTTACATAATCATGGGCCACGCACTCCATAAATATGGATGATGTGAATCCGTTATTGTGAAGGGCAAGGCAGCTCACTCATTCCTCTCAGTGAAGACAGAGTTTCCTTGTCCCAGGACTTGTTTATTGTTATTTGAGACACTGGCTCCCAAACCTGCCCCTGTGGAGAGGATAGGTGGTCTATCCTGGCGATTGATCTGGGGATTCAGGTGTTCCCAGCCGGATCTCAGTTTTCACTACAGTGGGGTCTGTAGCCCTGCCTGACTAAAAAAAACCCTGGTTGCAAAATTTGGTCAGCTGTATACTTTGGTGAGCCCAGAAGAGTTGATTCAGAGTCACCATTGTATTCTCTGGTTTTTTTTGTTGTTAGAAGAGTGATACTGTTCTACTTGTATTTGAAAGGATTTATATTATAAAATCTACCACCACATAAGGCCAAGCAATAATATTTTTACTTTCCATCGTTCTGTGGTATGTATCAGTTTTATATGCTGTGCTCTGTTCTCATTTGTGTGCTGTTCAGGAATAACTCACTTTTTCATGTTAAGTTTAAGACTGCCTTCATTGCTAGTCTTTCTAGCCACCCCTTTCTGCCTTCCCACATACAGTCTCTTCTTTTCCATCTGTCAACACCGTTTCCCAAGGGGCTTTTTTTTTTTTTTTGAAGATCCAGATGTGATGGCTTCACTTCTCTGACAAACCTCGGTAGTTCTCTCTTGTCAACAGTGTCAGCCTCTCTTCCCCTGACCTCTCTAGCAGCTTCCCAACTGATTGTCTGCTGTTCTATTTTCCTTCATACCTGCCAGTTTGTTTGAGGTGTCTCTTCTGCCTGGAACTCTCTCCCTGTCATCCCATTTTTTGATTGCTAAATTTCCATTCTTCCTTCAAGACCTAGTTAAAATAGCTCCTCTCCTATGAAACCATCATTGGCTCCCACAGGCAGAAAGAGGAGCTTTTCTCTTTGGATACTCATTGTAGCATTTACATTGCATAGCTATTACAGGTTCGTTCTTAAGTTCTTCAGGGACAGGACTTTCTCTTCATTCTCTTCCTTCTTCTTCCTTTCTTCTTCTTCGTCTCAGTTAATTGACTGCCTAGTTCACAGCAGTTGCTTTCAAAGGTTTGGTGGTCTTGAATTTGATTAGTTTAAAACCACCATAGGAAAATACTCTGTAGTAGCTTTTTTTTTTTTATAACTTCAGGTACTTGGTCTTACAGCTCTTTTGGCAACTAATGAGGCTCTTTTTCAGAAGCATTATTGTGCATGTGGGCAGTTTTCAAGGGTTAAGGAGCTGAGTGGGTAAAGTCCCAGCCTTTGACAACCTTAGGTTTCTGTACCAAGAGCTACTTCAGTGTTTTGTCCACAGTGATTACTACAATGCCTGGAGTGTAGTAACCACTCAGTAAGTGTTAGTTACTATTAGTATTACCCTTACTGTTGACTCTACCAGCCAAGAATCGTTAATGCGTTGTCTAATTTGTACTATCAAAACAATAGATTGTTCTCTTTTCAGATCAAATGCAAAATAATATGCTAGTGAATATGGTGTTTAGAACTACATGTAGACACAACCAACTATCTCCTGGAGCTTTTCATTCTAGGGAAACACCTCCTACTTGACAACTCTTGCCCGGTACCCTTTCCAAAACTCTCTTCCCTTCCTTCTCACTGTGATCTTATTGTCTCTAGGACTGCCTGTGGCTGCAGTAGCAGTAAGAGAAGCTCTTAGGTGAGAGTCTTACCCCGACATTATCTTTTTTTTTTTTTCCTGGGGTGCACTTGAGTTAAATATTTTCCCTCATTGCCTGAGGATTTCGTCTTACTTCTTATATTTTAATATTCTAGAAGAAGCCTCTGTTTTATTTATATGTGAAGATAGGATATGGTTTGTGACAATATATTTTCAAAAATGATGAAATGGAAAATAATTTTCTGAAATAATCCTCTCACCCGCTGTTGCTGGATTTAAATCTTTATTGAAAGCACTTACTTTTCATAGTTTCTCTTTCATCTTCTCTCTCCCACTCTTACTCTCACTCTTTGTCTCTGCTTGATTTTCTAGAAGGTGCACATTCCTCCTTGTTCATTTTTAAGCAGCTTCAAAAGTTGCTTTTGATGATGCCTCATTCTTTGGAGGGAGAAAACCAACAGTGAGATCAAGAATTGTAAGAATTCAAATCTGTAAAGAAAGGTTGCTGTTCTGGTTTTGAGTGCTTGAGATGGTCCAGGAAGTTGGTATGTGGAGAAGAGAGCAAGGTGCTGGGGGGACAGGAGGGCACTTGCCCTAATAGAGAGCACCACTTCTTATAAAGCTGCAGTAATAAGATAATGGTAGTAGTGTAAAGAAAGATAAGTAGAACAGTAGTGGAACAGACTAGAGAATTTAGAATTATAGCCACACATACAGGGAAGCCTGAAATAGGACAGAAGTGGCATTACAGATTAGTAGGGAAAAGGATAGATTGTTCATTAACAGTGCTGGAAAATTGACTATACACACAGAAAGAAAATTAACTAGATTCTTAATCCTTATCAAACTCAACAATCAATTTGCACATAGATTAAGGCCTTAAATGTGAAGGACAGGGACAAAAGCTCATAAACATTTATAAGAAATATGTAAAATTATACTTATGACCCTGGAGTTGGACAGAATTTTCATAAAATAAATGTTGATAAATTCAGCCTTATTAAATTTAAGAATTTCCATTCATCAAAAGACACCATAAAGAAGGTGAACAAATGAACCACAGGGTAGGAGAAGATATTTAGCTTAATATTTAGAATATCCAGAATAGGGCGCCTGGGTGGCTCAGTGGGTTAAGCCGCTGCCTTCGGCTCAGGTCATGATCTCAGGGTCCTGGGATCAAGTCCCGCATCGGGCTCTCTGCTCAGCAGGGAGCCTGCTTCCTCCTCTCTCTCTCTGCCTGCCTCTCTGCCTACTTGTGATCTCTCTCTGTCAAATAAATAAATAAAATCTTAAAAAAAAAAAAAGAATATCCAGAATATTTAGCTTTTTTAAGCTGATAACTTCTCTTTAACCTAGTATCTATAATCACTGATCATTAGCAGTATCTTGGGACAGTCCTCCCCTCAGCCTTACGTGAGACTGATTGGTCCTGCAAATTTAATGTTAAAGGAGCCATTACAGAAAGTTTTCTGAGTTACAGAATCTGCTTCAGCTCAAAACTGAAGGAATCAAACTGCCTGTTATAGGGAGACTCAATAGAAAGATAAACTTTTCTAGCATTTTTTTATTTCTCTACTACTCAGTAATAGTTCCCTAAGAATATTTCTATAATATTAAAATTCATGCATTTCTTGCAGCAAACTACAGCTCATAACAGCAACAAAAATACTAACAGGACCTAAAAGTGGTAAAATTAATATTTGCAGCTGCATGTTTGGATTTTATTTCCTAATATAAAATACCTACTAGCTATCTACCCATTTGATTTCTTAGACACTTCTTATTTACTATTTTGAGGAAAAAGATTAAAACTCTAGACTTTAAACATGCAGTAATTATGTTTTTAACAACTGCCAATAGACTTTTCTGGTACCTGTGAAATGATGCTTTTTTCTTTCATTTCTGAAAGACCAGAGTGTTTTTCTGAATCACTGACACAGGTGACCTGGTTTCATTGTAGCAGGTGGTAAGGTACCTGTTCTTATAGGGTTTTGACTCTTGGAGGTAGGGGCCAGTTCTTTTATATTTGCCAGTCATAGTTTTCATGCCCCCATTTCTCTCTCATTGCTATTTTGGCAATAAAATAATCTGAAGGGGAATTATGTTGATAGATGTAGCTATTTAATAGTAGATAGAATCATTGGAAAGTTACCAGAGAGTAAAAGAGTTTCATAGAGACCAGTACTTACAAGTATAAACTTGGGGTAAGAACTACAGGAAAGTGTTTTTGTAAAATTGTGTAGTCTAGTTTATGGTCAAGGGAGGACCAAGCAAATGAACTGTGTATGCATTTGTATAGTAGTGTATAATTTTTATATGTATTGCTAAAAATAAATTATACCAGAGCTTTTTTTTCTTGTATTCACATGGGACCAGTGCCGTCACTAATGAAGTCTTTCTGATTTGTCCAGGAATTAGGTCCGAAGTGGAATCTCTTTATCCTGGATTCTTTGTGGAAGAGATTGGAAGGGGGTTAGGGTCTATTCAGTGGAGCTGTTTCTTTAGACCTGAAGAGACAAGTGGTCTGTTGCATTAACGATGCTTGCATTCAGGGGATCCTCCTCAGGAGACTAGCACATTTCCTGGTTTTCGGATGATTTTTCATAATTTTTACAGATGGTGGCACTGTTTTTTCCTGTGAATAGAAAGCTGAATTATCTGGTTTTCTAATTTTATGAGGACTTTAAAATATAAGTTAACTTATGGATACCACTATTATAGTCCACATTTTAGCACTTTAGTAATGGAGTCTTCTTACTTCTTTTCTTGTTTAGTCCTGGTGTTTGGCTTTCAACCTCTGAGTGAGGTGTGTTAGCACCTGGACAGGGTTTTGCTTCTCACATTGCCACCTTACGGTAACAGAAGTATAGTTGTTGATAGCAATCTAGTGCTCTGAATCTAACTTTGATCTCACACCTGTCTCAGATAGCCACCGTCTTTTTCGGCATGCTGTGACAGAGAGCTATCCAAAAAAGTATGATTCCCACCTCCCTCAGGGGTGATCCAAGCTGTTACAACCCAAGAGACCTGATAATTAAAGTTCCGAATTCATCTTTGTCTGTGTTTACCAGGAGAAGTCTTGTTTCCATATTGAAACGTTTCTGCTAATTGATTTTGGTACCTGTAATTGAAGAAGCTGGTGCAGCATATCCAGATATGCTTAGCCTTGTAGCTGTGTCTTCTATAGAGGGCGGAATCTGCACAAGATAGTACCAAAGATGAATTTTGATTTCTGATTTTTTTTCAAGTAGCCTGGTTTCTCCCCACCTGATAGAAGTTGCTGCATCTTTCCAAACAGGTTCTCTAATGATCTTGCTTCACCATGGCTACAAATATGGAGGGGCTGGTTCAGCACAGAGTGGGGACCCAGCAGGTGGCTGAGGTGAGTGACAGGGGCTAGCACAATAGCTGGCACCCTTGCTTTTGAAAGGAAAAGTACATCAGTGTGCTCTGTTGTTTGAAAATAGTCCCAATGAAGTCAGCATGTGGTCCAAATCCAAAGCAGGATGCTGCCATGGAAGAAAAAATAAAAAATGACAAGAACATTTACTCCTAGTGTTTCTTTACATGAGTAGGGTGGCCTACCTGTATACAGTAAGGTGACTTTTTTAAAAAAATCTCACCTTAAACCTAAAACTGTCAAACCTGTGATTATAGTTTTAACTCCAAGGCTCTTAGTTTCTTGCACATTTGATACTTTGTTAATACTGTGGTACAGAGGATTTGGGCAGGTACTGAGAAATCTAGAGGTAAATGAGCCATTGGACCTCCTCAGAGGCTGGTTAAGGAGTAATTATAAATCAAGATGAGAAGTTTAACTCCATGTGAGGAACATGATTATCTGGAGAGGGTTTTGAATAACAAGTAATCATTTGTAATAGCCAAAGAAGTGGGGTAAGGAACTCTACAGCTGATGCTGGCAAGGGCACCCTAAGTCAGAAACCTATGTAAGGTCAGGACAGAGGCTTGAAATAGCTGGTATGTTCAGGCATCTTTGGGTGTAAAGAAGGGAAATAGGGCCAGATCTTTTCGCTCTGTACCAGGCTTATGCAAGGGCTTTAGTCCTCATGACATCCATTTAAAGTTGGTATGATCATTTTTACGGTTTTACAGGTGAGGAAACCAAGGGGCAAAGACAGGTAA
Source organism: Mustela nivalis (assembly GCF_964662115.1). NCBI lineage: Eukaryota > Metazoa > Chordata > Mammalia > Carnivora > Mustelidae > Mustela > Mustela nivalis. The sequence continues at coordinate 162,466,019 of NC_139020.1, forward strand.
ATTGGCACTGACCTAGTTCTGTTCCACTTCTTACAAAGTTCCTCCTGTATCATGCATTCTACTGTAACCAGGAACCATTAGAAGGATTCACATTTGCACTTTTGAACCAGTACTCATATTTCTAAGGCAAAGATGCAAATTTACCAAGAAGAAAAAGTGAGCATTTAAAGAAAGAATTTCAAAAGATAAAGTAAGAACACACATTCCAGTTTAAACCAATAAAAATGTGAACAGATTTTCCAAATTTTGGATCAACCATTAACTTTAAGGCAGTAGTTTAATCACCTCCTTCCCCCAGCAAATAATGATTAATATTAACTGAAGATGAAAGGTAGATTTCATAAATTTTTTAATATTGCATTTTTGAAAGGGTTATCAGAACTATGAAAGTATTAAGTTTAAAGTGCTTATGTTTATTTGTTGCTTTAGTTTGTGGTAGGAATAATTATCTTGGAAATCATTGTTGGTTTTTCAGAGTTAGGGTTGTTGTGCATTTGATAGAGTTTCTGGCTGAAGCTGACTTGGAGACTGATGTTGGATCACTGCTTAAAGAGGTTGTCGTTAATTCTTTAGGGGAAGAGATAAGTATAGGAACTTCAAGTATAGGAACCTATAGCAACTTATAGGCTAATCTAAGTTTTGTGTATGTTGACAGAAAATTTGCTAGCTAAAATGTTCTGTCAGATATCTTATTTCCTTCAGGAAATGGAATTTCATATATTAGTGTAACTACTGTTTCCCATGATTTAAAAAAAATGCATTTTCGGGAGACTTCTTAAATAATAGAAGGCATTCTTAGTTTGGAGTACAAAAGAAATCTTATTTAAAGTATTCCCTAGATTTCCTTGCTTTTAGTTCAAGGGATAAGTGTGTATGTGTGTGTTCTTTTAAAATTGTTTGTTTTTTGAAATTTTGAGTTTAATAACTTTAAAGTACATATAATAACTATATAATATTAGATGAGCTAAAAGAGTAAGAGAAGGGCACCTGGATGGCTCAGTGGGTTTAGCCTCTGCCTTCAGCTCAGGTCATGATCTCAGGATCCTGGGATGGAGCCCCACATCAGGCTCTCTACTCGGTAGGGAGCCTGCTTCCCCCACCCCCAACGCCCGCCTGCCTCTCTGCCTACTTACTTATGATCTCTCTCTCTCTGTCAAATAAATAAAATCTTTAAAAATAAATAAATAAAAGTGTAAGAGAACCTACAGTTCATCATTTCAATGCTGTATAGTAATTGAGTGGGAATGAAGTATCTAAATTGAGGAGTTTTAATAATCGCTTTTGGATAGTTGTTTGTTCAGTCAGGAGACAGTGAGGGAGCACACCCCTTCTCTGCCTTCCGGCCAGCGAGGGCATACAGGTAAATAATAGGTCAGGGTATCTGCTTACCAAGAGCTCTCTATCAGAGGTGGTTCAAGCATGATACTGGCCATGCTAGAGGAGTGAATAGAAAAGGAAAGGCTTTCCGTAGTAGAAAAGAAGATTGGCAGGGACCAGACAGATTGGGATTTAAATTCAGGTCTTTGCTATCTGGGTGACCACCTTGCTCCTCAGTTTCCTCATCTAGAAAATGAGAGTAATAATAGTACCTATCTCATGGCATTGGTGTGAGAAGTCATTGAAATAAAAATGTATGAAGAGGTTTAACAGGTGCCATGCTTTTGCTCCATGAATGAGATGCAGCAACATTCTCAATCATGTAAATGATTTTCTCTCAGATCCCCAGACCAACCTTTTTCTATCTAAAGAAGATAAATGGTAAATACCAAAGTAAACTACAGAAGTTGGATAATACAAAGTAACGACCTGATGGCTTACAATGTTCTCAAATTTATTCAGTTATTCAGAGAGACAGTTTAGTATAGTGGTCAAGACTGTAGAGTCAAATGGCCTAGATTTGAATCCTGGCACTGTATCTGAAAACTGTGTGACTTCTCTGTTTTTTGAAATTGTTTATGACAAATTAGTGTTAATTTTTTTTTTTTTTTAATGTCTGGTAGAGTTCAGCAGTGAAACCATCTGGGGCTGGGGGTTTTTTTGCAGGTAGTCTTTTGGTTACTAATTCAGTCTTTTTCATTTGTTATAGGTCTGTTCATACTGTTTCTTCTCAAGTCAGTTTCAGTAGTTTGTGCTTTTTTGAGAATTTTATCCATTTTATCTAACTTATCTAATATGTTGGCATATGACCTGCCTTCAGCTCAGGTCATGGTCTTAGGGTCCTGGGATCGAGCCCTGCTTCGGGCTCTCTGCTTGTTTACAGTATTCCTTTATAATCCTTTTTATTTCTCTAAATTCAGTAGCAATTTCTTTTCATTCATTTGTGATTCTAGTAACTTTAAATCTTTCTCTTTCTTGATCAGTCTAGCTTAAGGTAGGTCAATTTGTTGATCTTTTCAAAGAACTACCTTTTGGTTTCATTGTTTTTTTTTTTTTTAATTGTTTTTGTATTGTCCATTCACTAATTTCCACTCTAAGTAAACGTTAATGCATACCATTTTGGATCCACTAGAATGACTAGAAATGAAAGGTCAAATAACAAGTGCTGATGAAGAGGTGGAAAAATTGGAACCTTCTGCATTCCTGATGGGAATGTGAAATGGTATAGCCACTTTGGAAAACAGTCTGGCAGTTCCTCAAAAAGTTAAACTTTGAGTTACCACATGACCCATCAGTTCCATTCTTAGGTATACTGTTGACCCTTGAACAGCACCAGGGTTGGGGCGCCAGCCACTGTACAACCAAAAATCTATGTATAAGTTTGACTCCCTGGAACTTAACTACTACTAGTAACCTACTGTTGACCGGAAGGAAGCCTTACCAACAACACAGTCGATTAATATATTTTTATGTTACATATATAACATACCATATATTTACAATAGTATCTGACTTTTTCTTTTTTTCAATATCTGTAGATTATTCATTTCATCTGCGAGTTTTTTTCAAGTTGTCACAGATCTCCAAAAAATTTGCCGAAGTATGGAAAAAATCTGTACATTAGTGAACCAGTTCTAATGCAGTTCGAACCGTGGTGTTCACGGGTCAGCTGTATACACAAGAGAAACAAGAACATGTCCACACAAAAACTTGTACACAAGTATTTATAGCAGCATTATTAAAAATAGCCAAAAGGCAGTGCCTGGGTAGTTCAGTGGGTTGGACCTCTGCCTTCAGCTCAGGTCATGGTCTCAGGGTCCTGGGATCGAGCCCTGCTTCGGGCTCTCTGCTTGGCAGGGAGTCTGCTTCCCTCTCTCTCTGCCTGCTTCTCTGCCTACTTGTGATCTCTCTCTGTCAAATAAATAAGTAAAATCTTAAAAAAAAATAGTACGTAAGCAGCCAGATGCCACTGCCAAAATTAAAAAGTATTTTCCAAGATAAAAAAATTAAAAAAAAATGGGGGACAGAAACCTAAGAGGATTTGTGACAATTTTCACTTATTAATTAGAATTACATACTTCCTAAAATATTAAAAGATTATTTACATATACAATAAACTATGCATTAAAAAACAACCATATATACAGGTAGATTCCAGTTTTAAGTGTTTATACCAAATATTTATAGCTGTATACCATGTAGTATATAATACAGTGTGCTAGGTATTATGCTAAGCTTATCATCTCATTTAATACTTCCATTACTCTACAAAGAAAATATTGCTTTCCCCACTTTAAATAAGAGGAAACTGAGAGCTAGAGAAATGAGATTACTTTGCCAGGTTTCAAAAACTCTTACGTGAGTTGACATCGGAATCCAGGCCTTTAATCACTATCCAGTAAGTTCAGTTTTTTAAATATCCTAAATACTAACAGTGTTTTTAGTTTTTCAGGTTATGGATGATTGTCTTTATACAAACTTCATTTTCCAAGTTTTAATTGTAACACTGTTATTTAAACAATTCAACAAATTATTATTTCCATGGTCAGAGTGTCAGAAGCATGACGAAATGCAAGCCTCTGCAAAATCTTTGTGCTATGGAGTTGATGGTGAAACTTGATAAAGGATAATATGGTTAATTTCTTTTAAAGATTTATTTACTTATTTTAGAGATAGAGTGCAAGTGGAGGGGATGAGCAGAGGAAGAGGGCCAAGCAGACTCCACGCTGAGCACAGAGCCCAATTTGGGGGCCTGATCCCACAACCCTGGGATTATGACCTGAGCCGAAATCAAGAGTCAAACACTTAACTGAGTCATCCAGATGCCCCCAATATGGTTAATTTTTTAAAAAGGGTTAGTTGAGAATTTGTAACTGTAGCAGTGGAAGATTGATCATACCTAATAGTAGCATTAGTTTTGCTTTTCATTTGTGAAATAAACGGATTTTTTTTTTTTTTAAAGATTTTATTTATTTGTCAGAGAGAGGGGGAGAGAGAGCGAGCACAGGCAGACAGAATGGCAGGCAGAGGCAGAGGGAGAAGCAGGCTTCCTGCCGAGCAAGGAGCCCGATGTGGGACTCGATCCCAGGACGCTGGGATCATGACCTGAGCCGAAGGCAGCTGCCCAACCAACTGAGCCACCCAGGCGTCCCAAATAAACGGATTTTTGAAAGGGCGTCACTATTTTTTAAGCTTTTATTTCCCTCTATAGCTGGAAATAATAAAACATACAAACTGTATGCACCCAAACTGTAAGTTAAGTGTATATTTACACAGTGGGAGGGAGGTGGCGTCACAGGTCTTGGCAAAGCCTTTTCCTGGGCCCTGGGCTAAGGGGCTCTTAGCCATCAGATGCTCTTTGAATAGGAAAGTCCAGTCACCACAGAAAAAATAGCCAAATTCTTACGACCCCATTATTCTTTTATCAGCAGGGCTTGCATCACCATTGGAGAAAGCAACTCTTCCATGTAAGGGAATGTTTAAAAACATACGACTCTCCCGGTTCTTGAACAAAACTCTGTATTGGCAAAGCTACATCCTCAAGTGGGAAAAAGCAAAGTCATTGCTCGGGTTTCAGGTTTCCAGTGTCCTCAGAAGACCAACTCATTACATTAAATTCTGTTATTCTTCCCTCACACAAACTGGACATTTAAGTTTTAATTTTCTTGTCAAAGTGTAGTACATATATGGAGATTTGAAAATTGGCCAATACTACATTCAGCTTGAAATAGGAAACGGCAGGCTCCTGAACCACCCCTACGCCTTCCTTATCCTCAAGTCTCCCTCTCTAGATTTGATTTCTTCTAGTATTTAACTGCTTATTTCTAAAAATAACCTTCCCCTTCCCTTTTTTGTTTTTTAAAATCAGTGTTAGACATTCTTTTTGGGGGGAAGGAGTGTTGTGTTGTGTCTTGTAGTAAAACACCAAATTCACCATTATAACCATTTTTAAGTGTCTGGTTCTGTGAGATTAAGTTCATATTCACAATATTCAGCAGCCATCACCACCATTCATATAAGTGGAATCTCATAATATCTGTCCTTTTTGATAGGCTTATTTCATTAGTATAGTATCCTCAAGGTTCATTCATGCTCTGGCATATAACAGAATTTTCCTCCTTTTTAAGGATGACTAACTGGTGCAGTCGGTAGAGCATGCATCTCTTAATCTCAGGGTTGTGAGTTGAAGCCCCATATTGGGCATAGAGCTTACTTTAAAAAAAAAAAAAAAAAACCTTCCTTTTTTTTTTTTTTTTTTTTTTTTAAAGGCTAAAAAATATTCCATTGTGTGTATGTTACATTTTGTTTATCAATTTATCCATCCATGGACACTTAGGTTGCTTCCACCTCTAGGCTACTATGAAAAATTCAGCAACGAATATGGGAGTACAGATACCTCTTCAAATACATGATTTCAGTTTGGGGGGTTTATACCCAGAAGTGGAATTGCTGGATCATATGGTAGTTTTGTATTTAATTTGTTGGAGAACCACCATACTACTTCCCTTAGCAGTGGCACCGTTTTGTAATTTTTATCAGCAGTGCACAAGAGTTCCAGTTTTTCCCCATTCTCCCAAACACTTGTTATTTACTGCTTTCTTTTTTATAATTGCCACTCCAATGAGTATGAAATGATTTTTCATTTTGGCTTTGATTTTCACTTCCCAAATAATCAGTGATGTTGAACAGCTTTTCATGTGCTCATTGGCCCATTTATATATCAACTTTAGAGATCTTCTTTATTCAAGACCTTTGCCCATTTTTTTAATTGAGGTGTTTTAGTCTTACTAAGTTGTAGGAGTTCTTTACATATTCTGGATAATAAAGCTCATCAGAGGTAAGCTTTACAAATATTTTCTCCCATTTCATGGACTGTGTTTTCACTGTCTTGGTAGTGCCTTTTGAAGCAAAAAAAAGTTTTTAGTTTTGATGAAGTTCAGTTTATTCATTTTCTTCTTTTGTTAACCTGTGTTTTTGATGTCGTATCCACGAAATCATTGCCAAATTCAATGTTACACTTTTCCTCTATATTTCTTAGAGTTTCATTGTTTTGGCTCTTATGTTTAGGTTTATGATCCATTTGTATATAGAATAGCATAAGGGGCCAACTTCATTTTTTTGCATGCGGATATCCAGTTTTTTCGGCACCATTTGTTGAAAAAACTGTCCTTTCCCCCATTGAATGGTCTTAGCATTCTTTTTGAAAATCATTTGACATTTACACAAGAATTTATTTCTGGCTTCTCTGGTTTTTATAATTATGGTAAAAACCATATAACAAAATTTATCATCTTAACCATTTTTAAGTATACATAATAGTGTTAAGTATATTCACATTGTTGTGCAGTGGATCTCCACAACTTTTTTATTTTGTAAAACTTAAGCTCTATATCCACTAAACAACTACCCATTTTCCCTTCATCCCAGCGCCTGGCAACCATCATTCTTTCTGTGAATCCACTTTTTATACTTCATATGAGTGGAAGCATAACTTATCTTTTTGTGACTGGCTTAGTTTTAGCATAATATCCTCAAGGTTCTGAACTCTATTCTATTATACTAGTGTGTACGTTTGTTTTTATCCTACTGCCATACAGATTTGGTTAATGTAGCTTTGCAGTAAGTTTTGAAATCAGGAAGTGTGAGACATCAATCTTTGTTATAATTTTTTATGATTATTTATAATTACTTATTTTTTTATAATTGTTTTAGCTACTTGGGTCCCTTGACATTTCATGTGAAAGTTAGGGTGGGTTTTTCGATTTCCATAAAAAACATTGTAGGAATTTGAATCCCTAGGAATTACATTGAATCTGTAGATGGCTTTGGGTAGTATCATCATCTTAAAAATTTTAAATCTTCCAAAACATGAACATAGTATGTCTTCCATTTGTTATGTCTTAATTTCTTTCAGCTGTATTTTGTAGTTTTCAATGTTTAAGTCATTTACTTCCTTTGAGTAAGGTTTTTTTTTTTTTTTATTTTTGGGGGGGGTAAGTTTATTTTTAAGCATTTTATTCTTTTTGTGCTATTGTCAATGGAATTGTTTTCTTAAATTGCTTTTATCATGTTCACTGTCAGTGTATAGAAATGGAACTGATTTTTATGTGTTGATTTGTATCCTGCAATTTTAATGAATTGTTTATTCTAACTCTGTGTGTAATCTTTAGGATTTTCTGTATGGAAGATCATACTATCTGTGAATAGAGATAATTTTACTTATTTTTTTCCAATAGGAGTGCCTCATATTTATTTTTCTTGCCTAACTGCTCTGGCCAGAACTTCCAATATAATTTAGTAGAAGTGAGGGAGGGCATGCTTGTCTTCTTGACCTTAGAGGAAAATTTCTCAGTGTTTCATCACAGAATATTATATTAGCTGTGGGGTTTTTTTTTCTCTTTACATTTGACCTTTATTATGTTAAGATGGTGTCCTTCTATTCCTGCTTTGCTGAATGTTTTTATTGTGAAGAAATGTTGAATTTTGTCAAATGCTTTTTTTCCATTCATTGAGATTATCTTGTGTTTTTTCCCTTTCATTCTGTTAATGCAGTATATTGCATTGATCAATTTTTGTATGTCAGACCATCCTTGCATTGCAGGAATAAATATCATTTGATCATGATGTGCAGTATTTTTACCGTACCCGTTTGCTACTGTTTTGTTGAGGAATTTTGCATTGGTATTGATAAGCGGTACTGGGCTGTAGTTTTCTTTTCTTGTAGTGTTATGCTAGCCTCATAGAATGAGTTTGGGAGTATTCCTTCCTCTTCAGTTTTGGAAGATTTTGAGAAAGATTGTTGATAATTCTACTTCATATGTTTGCTAGATTTCACCAGGATAGGTCCAGGGCTTTTTTATTTTACTTATTTTATTTTATTTTTATTTATTTTTCAAGAAGGGTGTTGATGAATGATTCATTTTTTTTTCCCCCTAGGATTTTATTTATTTGACACAGAGAGAGAAAGAGATCACAAGTAGGCAGGCAGCGAGAGAGGGGGAAGCAGGCTCCCTGCTGAGCAGAGAGCCCAACACGAGGCTCTATTCTGGAACCCAGAAATCATGACTGGAGCTGAAGGCAGAGGCTTAACCTACTGAGCCACCCAGGCACCCCTAGTGATTCATTCTTCTAATTAGTTATAGGTCTGTTCAGATTTTCTGTTTCTTCATGATTCAAAGTTGATAGGGTTGTATGGTTGTAGAAATTTGTCCATTTCATCCAGGTTACCCAGTTTGTTGGCATGCAGTTATTCATAGTACTCATTTACAATCTGTTTTATTTCTGCAAAATCAGTTGTAATGTTTATAGTTTCATTTCCAGAATTAGATATTTTTTGACTTACTATCATGGATGAAGAAATTTTAGTTTTCATTCAGCACCTCCCATTCCCATCTCTCCTCCCTTCATTCTCCCATTAAGTTACATCTTCTTTGCATTAATTAATGTTCTGTTATCCAATTATGACACTTAGTACAAATACTTCCTAGTATCTCCAATAAATTGTAAAACCCTATTTTTCATACAAATATGTCAGAGGAATTTTCAGTTTCCGCCTTTTTTTTTTTTTTTTCATGAAAACATTCTTCCTAAAGCCCGGGACCTGCTCTAGGCTTTACTGATTGCTTTTTGAGCCTACTACACAGCTGTCATTCTTGACTTCTCTCTCATTTTGGAATCTTTGTTTCCTTTTCTCTTTAAAAAAAAAAAAAAAAAAAAGGTGGGGGCCCATGGGTGGCTCAGTGGGTTAAGCCTCTTCCTTCAGCTCAGGTCATGATCTCAGAGTCCTGGGATTGAGCCCCGCATTGGGCTTTCTGCTCAGTGGGAGCCTGCTTCCCCCACTCTCTCTGCCTGCCTCTCTGCCTACTTGTGATCTCTCTCTCTCTCTGTCAAATAAATAAAATCTTTAAAAAAAAAAATGGAAATAACATCTTCAGTAGCTTCCTAGGAAAGGGTGCCTCAGAGGTGAGTTCTTTTTAGATCTTACACAGTTAACCCTTGAACAACATGGTTTTGAACTGCTTAGGTCCACTTATATGCAGATTTTTTTCAGTAAATATAGTACTGTAAATGTATTTTCTCTGATTTTTAAAAATATTTTGTTTTTTTAATAATATTACTTTAAAATTTTTATTATTAAAATATTTTACTTTTTAAATTATTATTTTATTATTAAAATAATTATTTTAAAATAATGAGCAATGTAAGGCTCAAATTTCCAACCCCAAGATCAAGAGTTACGTGCTCTGCCAACTGAATCAGCAAGTCACCCCCTTCCTTATGATTTTCTTAAAAAGATGTTCTTTTTTCTAGGTTTTAGTTTTTTTTTTAAGATTTTATTTATTTATCTGACAGAGACAGTTACGGGGAATCCAAGTGGGGGAGAGTGGAGGGAGAAGCAGGCCTCCCATGATTAGCACACACTTTCAAAAAAGATTTTTATTTATTTTTAAGAGAGAGAGAAAGTAGGGGGAGAGAGAGAGGGAGAGATTTTACTTATTTATTTGACAGACAGAGATCACAAGTAGGCAGAGAGCCCGCAGAGAGAGAGGAGGAAGCAGGCTCCCTGCTGAACAGAGAGCCCAGTGTGGGGTTTGACCCCAGACCCTGGGATCATGACCTTAGCCGAAGGCATAAGCTTTAACCTACTGAGCCACCCAGGTGCCCCTCTTTCTCATTCTCTCTTGCTTTTACGCTCTCCTCCACCCCATCGTTAAGGTTTTTTCTTCATCCCCATTTTTCTGAAATTTCACATTATTTCTTGGTATAGTTGCTCTTTTATATATTGTACTGGTACTCAGAAAGTCCTGTCAATCTAGGAAATTGTTGTGTACTGGTTCTCTGATGATTTCTTCCCTCAGTATTTTTTTAGTCTCTTTCCAGGACTAATTAATTGAATTTTGGATCTCTTGAACTAACCTTTCAAATACTCATCTTTTCTCTCCTGTTTCCAACTCTGTCTACTTCAGGGATAGTTCCTGATTTATATCTGTCTTCAGCCTTTACCAGTTGTGTGAGCATATCATTTAATCTTGATGTGCCAGTTTCTCTACTTAGAGGTCAAATGGGGTTAATGTCACTATGAGAATTAAATGAGTTAATGCATATAAAACATGGCATGTAATAAATAATACATTGTGGCAAAGAGTAAACACCCCAACTCCTGCTGCTACTGCTGCTGCTGCTGTTGTACTGTTCTTTCAACTTTTTTTTTTTTTCATTTTGTTTTGAACATCAGTACTCAGACATTTCAATTTTTACACATTTTTTAAAAAAATAAACATAAAATGTATTTTTAGCCCCAGGGGTACAGGTCTGTGAATCGCCAGGTTTACACACTTCACAGCATTCACCATAGCACATACCCTCCCCAATATCCATAACCCCACCACCCTCTCCTGACCCCCCTCCCCCCAGCAACCTTGAGTTTGTTTTGTGAGATTAGGAGTCTCTCATGGTTTGTCTCCCTCCTGATCCCATCTTGTTTCACTTATTCTTTTCCTACCCCCCAAGCTCCCCCACCACCACCGTTGCATTTCCACTTTCTCGTATCGGGGAGATCATATGATAGTTGTCTGTCTCTGATTGACTTATTTCACTAAGCATAATACCCTCTAGTTCCATTCATGTCATCGCAAATGGCAAGATTTCATTTATTTTGATGGCTGCATAGTATTCCATTGTGTATATATACCACATCTTCTTTATCCATTCATCTGTTGATGGACATCTAGGTTCTTTCCATAGTTTGGCTATTGTGGACATTGCTGCTATAAACATTCAGGTGTACGTTCCCCTTCGGATCACTACATTTGTATCTTAAGGGTAAATACCCAGTAGTGCAGTTGCTGGGTCATAGGGTAGCTCTATTTTCAACTTTTTGAGGAACCTCCACACTGTCAATTTGTACACAATTCTTGATACATGTACTGAATATCTAAAAAGCTGGGTAGTTGTGATTCTTTTCTAAGTAGTTATCCCAGCTTAAAATTTGGAAGTAAATTTTCCTTTGAAGTTTCATTTACCAGTAACTTGAAATGTTGGTAAGATGTTATATCATAAGTCCCACTAATTCACAATTTAATGTAATATACATACGTTTTCAGTCTTTCACAGCTCATTAACAAAGTTATAGGAAAACTGGACTAGCACTACCCAAAGATGTTTCAGAGTAGAAACAGTTCTGATAGGGACAGCCAAGATCAAGGAGTGTTATTTAGTAAACAATTCCACTAAAAACAACATGGCAGGGACGCCTGGGTGGCTCAGTTGGTTAAGCGGCTGCCTTCGGCTCAGGTCATGATCCCCGCGTGCTGGGATCGAGTCCCACATCCGGCTCCTTGCTGGGCAGGGAGCCTGCTTCTCCCTCTGCCTCTGCCTGCCATTCTGTCTGCCTGTGCTCGCTCTCTCCCCCTCTCTCTCTGATAAATAAATAAAAATCTTTAAATTAAAAAAAAAAAAAAACATGGCAACAGAAGTAAGTTAAAATGTTCAAAGCATAGTAAATGTACAAGTGTGACTCCAAACTGCCATTTAATGTGTTTTGTATAATAGGATATAAAAACTGCCTCCCATCTGTAGTGTTAAGCTGACACTTAAGACAAAGCATTGCACATTCAGTATCTCACTGTTTCCTTGCTGTACCAAAAAAGATAAACCACCACCAAATGATTTTACCTAAAAAATAAAAAAGTTGTTTACACTTTAAAAATGGGATGAGGTGGGATTGCTTTCTTAAAAGCCTTACTAGACCTACTGAAAGAACTTGTGTCTACAAAATAGTTGATAAAAATATTACTCTGGGCTGTACAAGAAGAGAGATGGACCCATGATAAGATGGGTTGTATGATACTAATCAAACTTGGCTTCTTTCTCTCCTGCTTCATCAGAGACTGGACCGTCCTCATTCTAAGTTTCTCTGTTTTCTACGGAAAACTGTCTTTAGTTTCCTGGTAAGCTACTCCCTTGGTTCCCCTTTTATCCTTTGTGCACTTTTTCATCCGAAGATTTATACTTTCTTGCCCTTTTGGCTTTGTTTCCACTGTAGGTTTAGCTGACAACCTCCGGGCTCCCCTGGGCTCCCCTGACTCCACCCCTTCAGAGGAGCTGACCTTCTTCCTTTGGGCTCCCTGGCAGGTAGGAGCAAGCCAGGCAAGCCAGACAGAGTCTTTGTGAGGCTGGGCCACCAGAGTGGCTATAACCCACCACGGCCCTGGGGGGAGGTTTTTATTGTCTCATGGATGCTATATAGCTTGTCCTGTTTCTGTAAGGGTGTTGTTACTTGCAGTTTTTTGCTCTTTTTTTTGTTTTCCTTTGCTTCTAACATAGTTGCTGTTTTATCCAAGTTCTTTTGTTTTCTTAGTTTCTTTCAGTTTCTTTCTTTCATATGGAAGCTTTCCTGAAATGGTTAATGATCCTTCCTTATTTTGGGTTCACATTTTAGAATGAAGCACTTAACTGAAAACAAAAAAGTGTTTTTTGTGTAGGGCTTATCAGTTAGTTTGGTTTGATTTAACTTTGGGGTGATTGGATAGTCACCCACACATTTTGTTTGGAGGGTGCCCCAGATGTCACTATTTATAGGTCTCTTTTCTGAAGCCATTCATTTTTTTCTTGTCAAGAATTCTTCAGTCTTAGGCCGCCTGGGTGGCTCAGTCAGTTAAGCGTCTGCATTCAGCTCAGGTCATGATCTCAGGGTCCTGGGTTGGAGTCCCACATTGGGCTCCTTACTCAGCAGGGAGCCTGCTTCTCCCTCTGCCTGCCACTTCCCTTGTTTGTGCTCCCTCTCTCTCTATGACAAAAAAATAAAATATTAAGAAAAAAAAAAAAAGAAAAAGAGGGATGCCTAGGTGGCTCAGTGGGTTAAGCTAACTGCCTTTGGCTCAGGTTGTGATCCCAGCATCCTGGGATCAGAACCACCCCCACCCCCCAGCAAGAGCTCCCAGTAGGGAGCCTGCTTCTTCCTCTGCCTGCCATTCCCATTTTGTGCTTTTTTTTTTTTTTTTGACAGACATCACAAGTAGGCAGAGAGGCAGGCAGAGAGAGAGAGAGGAGGAAGCAGGCTCCCCACTGAGCAGAGAGCCCGATGCGGGACTCGATCCCAGGACCCTGAGATCATGACTTGAGCCGAAAGCAGCGGCTTAACCCACTGAGCCACCCAGGTGCCCACCCGTTTTGTGCTCTTAAGCACGCGTGCTCTCTCTCTCTGACAAATAAATAAAAATCTTTTAAAAATAATAAAAATTAAAAAGGACTCTTCAATTTTTTATCAGAGGTATATATGCCTATTGCCAGTATTTGGTGGTGGTGGTGGTGGTGGTGGTGGTTTCAAGCTGTGGCACAAGGAAGGGGGTGTTGGAGGTTTACCTTTCAATACTTTCATTTAGCCTTTGAAAACAGAAGATAGGGCTTCTTCCTTTGCTGTGAAAATGTGTTTGATGGCCCTGGGTCTGGGGCCTCTTTGGTTCAACTATATTTCTTTCTTCTGCAGTGAATGAGGAGGTGGTTGTTATGGTGAGTTCCTGGCTACACTGTAGACAACCAGTCCCCTAGATTTTAGCCTGTTTCTCAGCCCTGCTTTCAAATGTGGGACCTAGAGTTCTAGAACTGAGCCTTTCCAGGGTCCTGGGGTGGGAATTAGTTTGTTTCTAGCCTCTCAGTAGTCCCTGGAATTCAGCTTTGTTCATTCTGCTGAGTCAGTTTCTCCCTTTTTCTTTCTTTCTTTCTTTCTTAAAACTAGGCAAAGTCATAAAGACTTAACTGTACCCATATTTAAGTAGTTGTTACATCGTTATTGAAGACTGTAAAAATAGGCCCTGTCACATAAACTGAGAGCAAAAAAAGGTTTTTTAAGATTCTAGCAAATCAGTGGTTTAACATTAGGGGTACATAGGAAATCTAATGTTATGGCGAGAACAAATTTAGGCAGCTGTTGTTTTGTTGCATGCAGGGATGAAGAACCACCCAGAGCAATTTTTCAAGATTCCATAAATAGAGACTTTCTTATGACTATTCTAGTTTTTAGGTATTGGTTTAAAAACTACAGCACCCCCAATCATCCAAAAGTCTAGCACTTAAGTGGTCTAGCACCCTTTTACAATCTCTGCTTTAGAGCATTCTAACACCCGTGGTATTCCAAAAATGACCAACATAAGATTAAAATATTCAGCAACTACGTTTTTCCTGCCCCAGTACCAAGCCCTAGGGACTAGGTCATTACATTTTAAATAGGTAACAGCATTTCACTATCCATAATATAAATTTGATTCATTGGTACAGTTATTAATCAGAAAGCCATGTTATAGTCTGTTTCTACTAAATAGACTTGGAATAATGCCTATATTCTATCTTAGATGCTATTACATTCTTACATGCTATTACATTTTGTTTCAAATGTTCTGCTTTCATTCAGTCTAAACAAGACTAGTATTGGCCAATAGCAAATTTATCAAGACAAAAATTTTAGTTTTAGATTATAGGTCTGGAGGAGAAAAAAACCCTTGGACTTCACTCTGTGTACACAATTGGTTTTCCTTACGATAAACTAATTATTACTCATGAAGAATAACAGTTTTACTGCTTCAAGTAAAGAAGACTAAAAGCACCTTCTTCCTTTTTTTCAATTAAAAAAAATTACTATGGGACAAAAGTCAAGTTTGCATTTTTTATAGCATAAATTACCAACAAGGTCCAAACCTAGTAATCAAAAATTAAATAAAATCTCAAAATTTAAAACCAAGAAACAAGCTAAATTGCACACAGTTTTCTACCAAACAAATATTGGAATATTTCCCAAATAAAAATGTAGGCACAATTATTATATTCCATGTTTCAGAGAAAAGACATTTAAAGATTCATGCCATAAGTTTATTTTTAAACATATTGAATATTTTGAATTCAAGAGTTTGATCCATTTTCCAGAGAGATTGCACCTTTTGAAATATTCCTTTTCACATCTGCTTAATGGATTAATTAAAACATGCTTATTTCTTTTTTTTTTTTTTAAGATTTTATTTATTTATTTGACAGAGAGATCACAAGTAGGCAGAGAGGCAGGCAGAGAAAGAAGGAAGCAGGCTCCTTGCTGAGCAGAGAGCCCGATGCGGGGCTTGATCCCAGGACTCTGGGATCATGACCTGAGCCATAGGCAGAGGCTTTAACCCACTGAGCCAGCCAGGCACCCCAACATGCTTATTTCTTAAGTAGTTGGTGTCTTACTATTTAAAAAAAAAAAAAAAAATGCAACAAATCCAGATCCAAAGTACACAGTCATTATAACTAGTAACCACCACATATTTCCCACTGAAAATGTAAAACGCTTCTCAGGGTCCTCCTAACAGCAGCTCCTGCAGACCACAGAAGTTTTGAACCTCCAGATGCTCTATCCCAACATAGTGCTACTGGAAGTTCTACAAGAGATCCAAGATGGAAGAAATGACAGCACCACACCAAGTCTTCCTCCTCTCACTGAGTTGGTTTCCATTCCACCTTCTACTTTTCCATCTTCCTGAAGTTTGTTAGTATTTGTGATCCACTGTCACCTTCTTGACTATCCTCTTTGTCCTTGTGGGTCTGTACGTGTTTTTTTTAATCCCTTACTTAAAACTTAAAAGTGATTTGGTAAAGGAATAGAGATGATAAATGCATGTGAGTATTTGCTGTATTTAACTGGATGTCAGGGAAGGTACTACTAGTAAAGTAAATTGTAATTGTTCATTGATGAGCTTCTGGGTGCTCCAAAAATATTCATTTATCCATTCAGCAAGTAGTTAAGGAGTGCTTACAGTGTGCTGTGCTAGGTTTTTGAGATAAGCATTCTGCTCACATGAAGCTTCTTCTCTTGGAAGCAGTAAATGAACATCTAAACAAAAGTAAAATACCAAGAGAGCAATTAAGTGCTATAAAGAAAAGTAAAGAGATAGAAAGTGGCAGGAGTTACTATTTAAGCACATTCAGGGAAGACTCTTCCAGGAAGAATGAAGGTGACGTTTAAAGGGAGACCCAAATGAAGTAAGAGTGATCCTTGTGAGTATCTGGGTATGGGATACACTCCAGGCAAGGAAGAGGGGGAGCATGCTTGACACCAGTGACACTCAGAGTTGGAAAAAGAAGATTTGATGGAAGGATACTCACAGAATTGAATCTCAGGATATATGACCAGGCTACATGGGAACTGGAGAGCTGTCCAACTCTCCATCTCTGTCCATCTCTCCAACTCCTTCTGGGGCTACATGATCACTGCTCTTTGCTTCGTTCTGAGAGTCTAGTCATTTTCTACCAGCTCTCCAAGGATTAGCTTTTTCTATGTTCCCCAACAATTTGGGCTTACACATGGCATTAGATCAAGCCCTGACCCCGTATGATCTTATAACTTGGATCACTCTTTTACTTCCATGAAGATGGCAGTTCTTTCCATTTACTTGTTTTCTTTATTTTTTCTCAAAGATACAGCATATTTTTAATTTGATTTCCTTCCCTAATACTTTATGTTCTATAATGCTGTTTGCAAATATATTAAAATTTTTATTTTCCAACTTCTTGAAGAGATTTTATGTATTTATTTGACAGAGAGAGAGAGATCATACCTAGGCAGAGAAGCAGGTGGGGGTGGGGGCGGGTAAGCAGGCTCCCACTGAGCAGAGAGCCCTATGTGGGACTCAATCCCGGGACCCTGAGACCATGACCTGAGCCAAAGGCAGAGGCCCAACCCACTAAGCACCCAGGCGCCCCTTATTTTCCAACTCTTGCTGGTATATAGAAATGCAAGTGATTTTGTTTACAATTTTTTTGATTGAGCAGTCTTTCTCTTATTCTGATAATTTCTCTGTATGCTCATTTAGATTTTGTTTTTTTCTTTCTAATCCTTAGTTTTTAGTCTTGCCTTACTATCCTGGCTAAGATCTTCAGTACAGTGTTGAATAGAACAGGTGGCATTGCCTTGTTCCTCATCTTAAAAGGAATGCTTTCAACAATTCATTATTAGATATGATGTTTGTATGAACCTTTATTCTTTATCAGTTAAAGGCATTCTCTCCTTTCCCAGTTGGAGAAAATGGAAGAAATCCCAGTTGGATTTTTATCGCCTTTCCAGGGGGAGAAATCATATGATTTCTTTTGATCAATTACTATGGTGAATTAGATTGATTTGTAATGTTAAGCCCATCTTGATTCTGAGATTAATGTCAGACATGATTTACACACACACATTGTAGACTCAGTTTGTTAACTTTCTGTTTAGGAATTTTCCAACTGTGTTCATGAGTAGGATTGACTTTTAATTTGTCTTATAGTTTGGTATCAAGGTTAGCATAGCCTCATAAAGGGAATTGGCAGTAAGTCCCTTCCTTTTCTACTTTTTATGATAATTTATATAAAATTGAAATTTTTTGGTTCTTGAATACCTGTAGAACATATGAGTAAAACTATTAGGCCATATTTAATTGCTTTAATATTTAATTTGTTAATTATATTTATATTAATTTATATTATATATAAATATATAAACATATTCCTATATTATATTGTTTAATTAATTATATTAATTTAATATTTAATTCTTGAATATTTGATTTCTTTAATAATTAAAGGACTATTCAGATTTGATATTTGTAATTGACTCAGTTTTAATGTTATATCTTTTTTCTAAGAATTTGGTTTTGTTTCCAAGTTTATTGGCATACCATTGTTCAAAATAACTTTGTTTTATATTTTAGTATTTGAGACAACTCTAGTTATAACCCTTTTCATTCCTAGTATTACATTATTTGTGTCATCTCTTTCTTTCTTCCTTATTGGTTTCACAAGGGAATTACTTCATCTCTGATTAATTTAATGTATTTTTTTCTTATGATTTTTGACACTTTATTTTCTAAATCTTTAGGGTGGATCTTAGCTTATTGATTTCTCAGTCATCTTTTCTGATATAAGCATTAAGATGTCTACTCTCTTCTGAGTAGAGCTCTACCCATATCTACTTCTAGGCAGCCAATGATTATTTTCCTGTTGTTTTAGAGTGATTTGCACTTTGTAGAATTTTCTTTCTTTTTCTTTTCTTTTTTTTTTTTTAAGATTTTATTTATTTATTTGAGAGAGGGGCAATGAGACAGAGCATGAGCGAGGAGAAGGTCAGAGGGAGAAGCAGACTCCCTGTGGAGCTGGGAGCCCGATGCGGGACTCCATCCCAGGACTCCGGGATCATGACCTGAGCCGAAGGCAGTCGTCCAACCAACTGAGCCACCCAGGCGTCCCTGCACTTTGTAGAATTTTCTATGAAAGAAATCATACAGTATGTATATGTACCCTTTATTGTCTGGCTTCTTTCATTCTGCATAATTATTTTCAGACTCATCCATGTTTTATATGTATCAATGGTTCATTTTTTTATGGTGTATCCATTGTATGGAAGTACTGCTAAGTGATTTTTTTATCCTGAATTGATAAACATTTTTTAAAGATTTATTAATTTATTTGAGAAAGAGTGTGTGGTACACACAGATGTGTGCAGAAGTGGGGTGGTGGACAGAGGGAGAAGAAGAGGGAGAGAATCTCCAGCAGACTTTCTGCTGAGTGTGAAGCCTGGCATGGGGCTCAGTCTCAAAACCCTAATATCATGCCTGAGCCAAAATCAAAAGGTGGACACTTAACTGACTGAGCCACCGAGGGACCTCAATAAACACTTTTATCCTAAATGGATAGACATTTGAGCTATTTACTTTTTTTGACTACTACAAGTAAATATGTCATGAACGTTTCTGTACAAATGTTCATGAGAATATATGCTTTTTTTTTTTTTTTTAAGATTTTATTTATTTGTCAGAGAGAGAGAGTGAGCACAGGCAGACCGAGTGGCAGAGGGAAAAGCCAGCTCCCTGCAGAGCAAGGAGGCCCATGTGGGACTCGATCCCAGTACGCTGGGACCACGACCTAAGCCAGAGGCATCCACTTAACCAACTGAGCCATCCAGGCATCCTGAGAATATGTGCTTTCATTTCTCTTGGATAGATAGCTAAGAGTGTACTCGCTGGGTCATACATGGTAATTTTTAAGAAACTGCCAAACTGATTTCCAAAGTAGTTGTACCATTTTATATTCCTACCAGCTGTATATGAGTTCTATTTGCTCTTCAACTTTGCCATATTTGCCAGTATGGTCAGTCTTGTTAATATTGGGCATTCTGATGTTTACTGGCTCCTCATTGTGGTTTTGCTTTGCATTTCTCTAATGACTAATGTTGAGTATCTTTCATGCGCATATTTGCCATCCACATATCATTTTTTTTTTTTGAGATTTTATGTATTTATTTATTTATTTATTTGACAGAAATCACAAGTAGGCAGAGAGGCAGGCAGGTGGAGGGGGAGCAGGCTCCCGGCTGAGCAGAGAGCCCAATGCAGGACTCCATCCCAGGACCCTGAGATCGTGACCTGAGCCGAAGGCAGAGGCTTAACTCACTGAGCCACCCAGGCACCCCCACATCATTTTTCATCTGTTGACATCTTTTGATCTTTTGCCTATTTTTTTGAGTTGTTTACTTTCTTTCTTTTTTTTTTTTTTAAGATTTTATTTATTTATTTGACAGACAAAGATCACAAGCAGGCAGAGAGAGAGGAGGAAGCAGGTTCCCTGCTGAGCAGGGGCTCGATCCCAGGACTCTGACCGAGCCGAAGGCAGAGGCTTTAACCCACTGAGCCACCCAGGTGCCCCGAGTTGTTTACTTTCTTAACTAAATTTTGAGAATTCTTTATGTATTCTGGTGTGTGTCGTCTTCAGATACATGGTTTCCAAATATTTTCTTATACTCTTGATCTTTTCATTCTCTAAACAGTGTCTTTTGAGGAACACGGACTTTTTATTCAGATGAAGTCTAATTTATCAATTTTTTTATTTTATGAATTATGATCTTGATGTCATAGCAAAATCTTTACTTAACAAAAGATCACAAAAATTTTTCTCCTGTGTTTTCCCTAGCCATTTTATAGTTCTGGGTTTTATTTTATTTATTTATTTTTTAAGATTTTATTTATTTATTTGACATACAGAAATCACAGGTAGGTAAGGAGAGGGGGAAACAGGCTCCCCGCTGAGCAGAGAGCCCGATGCGGGCTTGATCCCAGGACCCTGGGATCATGACCTGAGCCAAAAGCAGAGGCTTTAACCTACTGAGCCACCCAGGCGCCCCTGAGTTTTATTTTTATAATTAAGTTTTCGTAATTTTTTATTAAGATTCTGTTTTTTCACTTGAGAGAGAGAGCAAGCAAGCACAATTTGGGGGAGAGCCAAAAGGAGAGGGAGAAGCAGACTCCCTGCTGAGCAGGCCCCCCTCCCCAACATGGGGCTTGATCCCAGGACCCAGAGATCATGACCAGGGCTTAACTCTCTGAGCCACCTAGGCACCTCTGTAATTTTTTTTTAACTGAATATAATCAGAAAACCTGGTTGTATGATAGCAGTTCTTGAAATTTGTTTTAGCTTGAGACTTGGTGTATTACCTTCCAGGATTTTTTCCTGAGTATTTATGTCCGTGTATATATAGCTACAGAGATACATTTGACCCTTAAACAACATTGGTGCCTCACCAACCTCCACACAGTTGAAAGTCTGTTTAATTTTTGACTCCCCAAAAACAACTACTAATAGCCTACTGTTGACTGGATGCCTTATCAATAACATAAATTCATACATATTTTGTGTTGTATGTATTATATATCATGTTCTTACATATTCATATTGATCATACATATTTTGTGTTGTTTGTATTATATATCGTGTTCTTACAAGAAAGTAATTTAGAGAAAAGAAAATGGTATTAAGAAAATCATAAGGAGGGGTGCCTGGGTGGCTCAGTTGGTTAAGTATCTGCCTTCAGCTCAGGTCATGATCATAGAGTTCCAGGGTCAAGTCCTGTACCAGGTTTCCTTCTCAGCAGGGAGTCTTCTTCTCCCTCTGCCCCTCACCCCCTGCACTTGTGCTCTCACTCTCTCTTTCAAATAAATAAATAACGTCTTTTTAAAAGATAATCATAAGGAAGGGGTGCCCAAGTGGCTGGGGTGCCTGGGTGGCCCAGCCAGTTGAACATCCGGCTTTTGTTTTCTACTCAGGTTATGATCTAAGGGTCTTGGGAACACTCCATGTTGGGCTCTGTGCTTATTGAGGAGTTCTGCTTCAGTTTCCCTTCCTCTGATCCTCCCCTGCTTGTACTTTCTCTCTAGTAAATAAATAAATCTTCTTTAAAAAAAAAAAAAAGAGAGAGGCTTTCAGTGGATTTACCAAAGCAGCTTTCTGCATCTTGGGCTCCAGGATCATCTCAGATGCCCAGTGAAGAGAATTCCCTGGAAGGCTCAGCTGCCTCTTGAACTGTCACGGAAGTGTAATAAAGAACTTTAGTAAATTGACTCTCAACCCTACTATCCAACTCCTTCCCCTATATCAGAATATCCACCCCAATGGCAGGACAGAGAGAAGAAACCAGGGGCTCCTTGACCTCATTTTCAGCAGCAGGACTAGAGGTAGAGTAAGGACTTTGCTAACTGCTTGGAAAGAAAGGAAGGAAAGGATGATGTGATTGGTTAAGTACCAGCAGTACCAACCAGCGACCCATGCTTCAAAACGATCTACAGCAGAAGGAAATTGAGGGTGGATCAAGAGTGGAAAGATTATTGCCTGTCATTATTGTCTATCATAAAGGTCTTTCGGAGGATACCAGCATGGAGAATAATTATGACATGTAGTCAGTATAAACATAAACTTTATTCTTGTACTGTTCTTGCTAGTAATTTTAGGATCATTATGCAGCAGCTTGGGAAAGCTGCTCTATATTAGCACAAACTGTACAATATTTTTATATTCTGTGATACAAGCTGGGTTTTTTGTATCTTTTCTACCTTGATACCAGTAATTTGTGAGGAATCCTGTAGTTTGCATTTGAATGACTCAGTATATGTACACTTTTTGATTTGACCTAAGGAGGAAACACTAACGGGTTTTGAGTGTTGGCATGTGTGTTTGAGAAGCCTGAAGCCATTAAGATAAAACCTAACCTCAAACTGGAAGCCAAGTAACTTGTGCAGAAGGAAGAAGGAAGAAGTAACTTTGTGCAGAAGACTTTGGGTGATTTGGTTAGAGTATTACTAGGGCAGTGTGCATGTGCTAGATTTTCTGGTTTCCAAAAATTGTAATAAAATTTTTTGATGTGCTATTTAAATTTTCAGTGGCAAATGTATGTAGAGGATCTTATTAAAACTGAGACTTATTTGGGGAAAAAAGACAACCATAAGGAAAAGAAAATGTGTTTACAGTACTACACTGCATTTATTGAAAAAAATTCATATGTAAGTATACTCACACAGTTCAAAACCATGTTTTTCAAGGGTCAGCTGTATATCGGTTTTTAAATTTAATGTAAATGGAATCACACTATATAAGATGTTCTGCAAGTTGCTTTTTTCACTTTGTCTCAGCGATTGACTTCCAAAGTAGTTACACCATTTTATATTCCTACCAGCAGTATACAAGAGTCCTGCTGCTCAAATCTATATAATTCTTTTTGCTGTTATAAGTATTATATAAATTAGAGCTGTTTAGCCACTCCACTGTAGAAGCACATTTTTTTTTTTAAAGATTTTATTTATTTATTCGAGATACAGACAGTGAGAGAGAGCACGAGAGGGGAGAAGTTCAGAGGGAGGAGCATACTCCCTGTGGAGCTGGGAGCCGAACTTGATCCGGGGACTCCAGTGACCTGAGCCAAAGTCAGTTGCTTATCCAACTAAGTCACCCAGGTGTCCTAGAAGCACATTTCTGAGTTGTTTCCAAATTTTCTTAGACGCAAATAGTGCTGCCATAAACATCTTTGTGTATGATGTCTCCTTGAGCTCACATGTGGGTGTATTTCTGTAGACTAGAAGTAGAATCACTGTCAAAATCTTTCTGGGCAGAATGTTATCTTCTATTCTGTGTTTTTGGTTTTGACAGCTGTTACATAACCTTATATATAAGAAATAGCTGGGCCACTGATAAACTCAGTTGTTAATTCAGCAAGTACTCATTGAGTACATACTTTTGTGACCTTTCCTTTTGGAGATTTTCAGTTCCTTCAGACGACAGACGACGTACCCCCTTTTTATTGCAGTATTTCTGAATGACCCTTTTACTACATCAAAATGATATTCATATTAAATACACCTATTCATACAGAAATAACTTTAAAAAACCAGTATACAGTAACTATTTTCAAGAGAAGTAAAAGAAGCAATATATTGTAAGGTAATATGTATTTCATGTAAATGCTCAGTCACAGCCCTCACAGAAGATGTATTGGAGAATTCACATAGTTTCACATACTTAAGTAAGTTAAGGCTTAAGAGTAGTAAGAAGATGAAGCTGTTTTCTAAGTAAAATACAGACCATGGACTTAGAATAAAATTAGTGTTGGAGTGCCAGGGTGGCTCAGTTGTTAAGCGTCTGCCTTCGGCTTAGGTCATGATCCTAGGGTCCTGGGATCAAGCCCCGAGCCTCCAGCAGGCAGGCTCCTTGCACAGCAGGAAGCTTGCTTCTCCCTCTTCCACCCCCTGCTTGTGTTCCCTCTTCTTTAAAAATAAAATAAAATAAAATTAGCATTATAATAAGGCTAGACTTTTAGTATGGTAAGAGAAAGAGTTGACAAGTGGAGTTGTCAAAAAGGAGAAAATGAAGTATGATGTCTTTCTAAGTATGATGTACCTTACCTGGAAGTAATATGTCAAAGTAATTTCCTGTGGTATGTATGTCTTGGGACAGAATAGTAGCATTCTTAGAAAACATCTCCTTTCTTAAAGTCTCACTTCATGAGGCGCCTGGGTATCTCAGTGGGTTAAGCCTCTGCTTTCGGCTCAGGTCATGATTTCAGGGTCCTGGCATCAAGCCCCGCATCGGGCTCTCTGCTCAGCAGGGAGCCTGCTTCTCCCCTCTCTCTAGCTGCCTCTCTGTCTAATTGTGATCTCTCTCTCCCTCTCTCTGTTAAATAAAAAAAATAAAATCTTAAAAAAAAAATCTCACTTCATTTGAGGTGTGTACCTTTAGTGTTTGACACCTTAAAAAGACTTGGGAGATTGTATCCTTTTATTGGTCACAGGAAATGGGGGATTAGAAATGAAACCATTTTGTCTATAAACAGTGAACATCTGCTATAGAAGATAACATCTTAGGGTGATAGGTTTAGTTCTATGCATTTAATTTCCTCCAAAATTATAATAGGAATGTTCTGTGTTTATATAATGTATTGTACTTTATTGCCTCATTTTAATCCTCCCATTATTCTGTGAAGTAAGAGGTATCAATGACAATTTCACAAATGAGTAAAGAAAGGCTTAGAACAATTATGGGACTTGTCCAGAGCCATCCAGGCAGGAGCTAGCCTTCAAAGTGTAATGAGTTTCCCTGTAACTAGCTGCCTACCAGGATGATTCAGTTAGATTTGTGATTACAGAAAAATAGCCTGGTTTTAAAGTATCTTCAGTAGGCAAGGAGAATTCCTTCTCAGAGTAAAATATTTCATATCATCTTATGAAAAAAAGATTTTCTTGAATGGGTAGAAAAGGAGTTTTTAAAATGAAGAAAAGTATGAGGAACACTCATTTCGGACTTGGGGTGGAAAATAAGATCATTCATAATACCAAACTCTAACAATATTTGCTGGTTTTAAAAGGTAACTTTTTTGGAAATAGGGGTTTTTTTTAATCGATTTTTATAGAAGTGTTAAAACATCTGGAAAATTTGAAAAGGAAAGAAGAAAGGCATATTTCTACAATTTTGCACATCTCTCACTATCATTTTATCACTTTAACTCTTCCTTGTGTAACCATTCTACCTCTATCACTCTATCCTTCTTACTGTTAACTTTCCTCCAAAGTGCTCATCATTATCTGACAAACATATATACTACTTTGTCACAATAGGATGTAAAGTGCAAGAAGGCAGGAACTTTGTTTCATTCGCTATTTTCTTCCCAGTATTTAAAACACTTGCCAGTGTGTAGAACACAGTAAGTACTCAATACTAAGATTTCATTATTGAGCGCCTGGGTGACTCAGTCGGTTAAGTTAATGTTAAGTTAATGTCTCTGAATTTTGCCTCAGGTCATGATCGCAGGGGTCATGAGATTGAGCCCTGTGTCAGGCTCCATGCTCAGGAGGGAGTCTGCTTGGGATTCTCTCTCTTCCCCTTTGCCCCTCCCCAGGCATGCATGCACGAGCTCTATCTCAAATAAATCTTTTCAAAATTTTATTTTTGGTCTTTTTTTCACATGCATGTCATCCAGTTGTAATCACAGCATGCACACAACTTAGTAGTGTGATTTCACAGAATGTTATTTTACAGAATAAATGTAAATATCCTTTCCACGGGTTGCTACATAGGCTGGATGACCAACATTTTTCATATCTACATAGTATTGTATTAAGGGAGCATAACATAACCCATCTCCTAGTTTGAGACATTTCAGTTGCTTCTGACCTTTAGGTTAAATAAATCCATTCTTTACCAGTCAAAGGGCCCAAAGTGAATAACAAAAACCAGCTGTTGCTGAGGTGCCTGAGTAACTGTTGGTAGGCCATATGCCTTTGGCTGGGGTCCTGATCCCAGGGTGCTGAGATCAGGCCCTGGATCGGGCTCCCTGCATGGTGGGAGGCCTGCTTCTCCCTCTCCCTCTCCCTCTCCCTCTGCCACTCCTCCTGCTTGTGCTCTCTCACTTGCTCTGTCAAATAGATTTAATAATAAAAAAAAAAAAAGCTATTGCGGATTTAAACAAAAATGGGCTTCATGAAAAACATTGAGTTAAAATATGTGTGAGGAAGGATGGATGGATTGGATTGGAATAACTTGACAAAGTTACCAGAAAAGCTAGAAAAGTAGCTTTGCAGGTGGGAACTACACACAAATCTCACCAAAAGAGCCAGTTCAGTAAAGCTGTGACTGTACACCATAGCACTGCCTAGGCTGGACATGGAGCTCCTATTACCAATGCAAAGTCTTGGCTTAAACATCTGATTAATCCCTCTGCCCTCCAAGGGAGGCGAGGCCTGCAAGTATCTGCCATTTTGTGCTTCTGCAGTTAAAGGTGGGCTCTACTTCATCTGGACCTTTGAGAGAGGGAATTTCTGTATTCCCTAGAAAAATAATTTAGGAACACACACTGATAAAGCCATTTCTATATATAGGATAGTTTGGATTTCTGTATTTAGGATAAGATGGATTCCCAGAAGTAGAATCACCAGGTCAGAGGGCATGAACAGATCTTTATGATGAGAAGAGCAGACCTGTTGGCTTAAACAGATGGGCCTTGGAGCTTTTTTCCCCTGATAATAATCTTTCCTTTTACACATCATCTATTGGCTTTACTGAATGTTATCTTTCTTAGAGCTTTCAATAGTTGTTGAGGTACAGGGACTTTTAGTATCCCTTTTTGTAATGGAAAATCCTTTTTTTCTCCCCTGGATGGATTCTTCCCTTTTGGGTTAGAGCACCTACGTTTATGCTAGCATCTGAAAAAAAAGGCATATTAACTTAAATTATTTTAAGTTAGTACACGTATGAACTTGTGGAGTGGAAATTCATCATTTATAACACTGAACTTATTTTTAAAAATTTCATTCTTCTCAGTTCCTCCCCCCCATCCTATATAAAGGTAAATATCCATAAAGCCTTTTTCTTCTTACCACCATATCCCTCAGGCTTTCATTTGTTTTGATTTTGGTGATTGGCCAGCATTCACTTCAAATAAGTTCTTTGTCCAGGTATTAAAATAGGTAGTGGGTCCCATGTCAAATAGAAGGCTACAGTTTGGTTTAGAGACAGGTGCTGAGTATTAGTTACAGCCCTACCTCAACTGTGACCTCAGGAGCTCCCTTTCCTCTGTGGCTCTGGGGGATGGCTGAGACTGAGTCTTGAAGCCATTGAGTAGTGGGTTACTGCGCCCTCATTTGCAAGGACTGCATGAGTTCACCTTCCTGCCAGAATGGGAGGCTGCAGAGGCAAGAACTCTGACCTGAATTCACATGCCTGGCATATGTTGGGTGGGTGTAGTAAAATATTTGTTGAAGGAGCCCAGTGCAGTTATTCTTATGGTTGTTTTGTATGTAATGTAGATTGTTACATTGTCTTCCCTTTGAATAGAATAGTAACTTGCAAAGACCCTGTATCTTCAAAAATGTTGTCTTGATGTACTGTGAAGTTCAAAATGCTATATGCAGAATACAGTGTTTCTGAATTCTTCACATCTTTCCTCCACTCTTTGAGTTGTTTTGAGTTGGTTGGATTCCATGGTAACCTGCTCAGGAGTTCTCAATTCAGGAAAGGTGGTCTTTAAGGGGAAACCCGTGAAGATAGGGGGGAGGAGGATGGCTCATTTAGCAAAGGCAACAATCTAGGTGAAGGGAGAACTTTGTAAAGCAAAGTACACCTTCCTTAGAAGCAGTTAATCATATTATTAGACAAACTGCTTCAGCAGCTGGGGAAGAGGCAGGAACATGTCAATTTTGCTTCCTTGGTTACAGGGAGTGATAGTGTACTTGACCTTCAGCAAGCAGGGTCAGAAAGAGGGCATCTTTAAAACAGTTCTGTCTGGTTTTGGTGAATGGAATTTACTGGCAGTTTAAAAAGCAAATGCCTGAGTTTTCCCCAACCAACCCTTGACTCTTGGTTGGGCTCTCTGACCTGGGAGGTTGCTGAGGAAAAATGTAAATAAAGCTGCAGGGATCCATTGGCATGGTAAGTGTTAAGTGTCCTAAAAAAACAAGACTGCAATTTTGTTCTCATTCTGTTTCTGGGGAAAGCCTCTTTGTAATGCAGTGTATTTCATAGGTTCTTGTTTTTAGAGCAGTTGGTAAAATAGCAGTGGATTTAGACACCTATTATGTATTTTGAAGGAATTTAATTTAGTGTGTGTTGCTATGCTTAGCACCTAGCAAATTATGTCTTCATAGGAACCTGTATTTGAGTATGCTGGGGTAAATTCAAGTGGGACAAAAACTGCTTGCTTGTTTGTTGTTTTCAACAATTTTACCTGCTTGTGAATAGGGAGTTGCTCTTAAACACCTCATTTTTTTTTTTTTTTTACATAATGTGATTAGTGATTATTGACTGTTTGGATATTTCCTTTCATGCCAAGAAATATAGGACTGTGATTTTATATTTTTAAGCATATTATCAGCTGGAGAATTTAAAAACTGTTTAATCACTTCTGATATAAATGAGATTGACTTTGCAGTGTTCAAGCTTGAATCCTTTATTGACTCCAGTATATTGAAGAGCCTAACTTACCAGTCATCAGGAGAATTTATTTTTTAGGAACAAAACACCGTGGCATTGTAAGGTCCTAATCCTTTGTGTGAGGGGAGAGATGAACCCTTTTAAGGCCAGCAGCCCCCTGTGGATTCCTCTCTCTATGCTGCAAGTTGCTGCACAAAGAGGGTTTAACTCTTTGCCCACTGACCCTTCACTACACTTATTACTTAATGGTCCTTTGAAATAAAAATAAAAGGAGGATGTGATACATTTCAGTTCAGGCTGAAGGTATTCCATGGCTGAAACCTTTTACCCTACTTAGGTATTTATATTACTCATTGTTTCACTGGGAATGTTTAGAAGTCTGAAGCTTGTGGTTGAGATTTGTAACATATTAGGTCTGCATGATCTTTTTTTTCCCCCACAGGGTGTGAACTTGGTTCCCCTATTAATAACCCATGGGAATGTTGCAGCCAGAACTTGGAATAAATTACAGATTTAGAAACTCTTAATATTTGCTTTTTAATGTGGGCTTTCTCTTCAACCTAGATGTCCATCTTTCAGCAAGTAAACCACAGAAATTTTTCCAGGAATTTTTTTCTTTTAAAAAATGCTGCCATGGGACGCCTGGGTGGCTCAGTGGGTTAAGCCACTGTCCTCGGCTCAGGTCATAATCCCAGGGTCCTGGGATCGAGCCCCAAATCAGGCTCTCTGCTCAGCAGGGAGCCTGCTTCCTCCTCTCTCTCTGCCTGCCTCTCTGCCTGCTTGTCATCTCTCTCTGTCAAATAAATAAATAAAATCTTTAAAAAAAAAAAATGCTGCCAAAGCAATGTCATCTTATGATGTAATAGAGAAGGTTCTCACTCCAGGGTGAAAATGTATGAACTTTCCTAGCAGTCTCATAAACCCAGGTATGTCAGTGAAAGCCTGTACTCCTTGGGTTTGTGTAATAAACTGCCAAAGCAGGTGTTGTACAATACCTGTAGGATGTCTAATTAGCAGACAGGCAGGAGAGTGGAATAAAAGAAGAAATGGTCTAGGCAGAGTCCCAGGATCAAGGACTATAAAACAGAATTCTTACTCATTCCTGAAGTTAATAAATGTTCATTCACTAAGCAATCATTGTGGCCCTAAGATGAACCTGGCCTGGGGAGTAAAAGGAGAAAAAGGACATGTTTCATACTGCCCTCTGGGGCTGGCTTAACCAAGCAGTTAGGGTATGTGCCTTGTGGAGAGTGCTAAGATGCAGGAGCTTCGAGCACCCAGAACGGGACCTGTATATCAACTTGAGGGATCAGGAAGGGCTGGCCTGAGGAGAAGGGTTTTATTAAACTCTTTAGACAGTAAACATTTGTGTGTTGGGCAAGCATAACTAACTTTTTTTTAAGAGATTTTATTTATTTATTTGACAGAAAGAGAGTAAGCATGTGCACAAGCAAGGGGAGCCTCAGGCAGAGCGAGAGGAAGAAGCAGACTCCTCGCTGAGCAGGAAACCCAGTGCCAGGGCTCTATCCCAGCACTCTGGGATCATGACTTGAACTGAAGGCAGACACTTAGGGCAGTTTACTTCAGAAAAGATGCAAAACAGGACAGATGATTTTACCCTTTAAGTGTGAGTCTGAGACCATGCCCGGGAAGGTGTGTTTCCAAACATACTTTCACATCCTGCTTGCTCATGGTTTAATTGAGTCCTTTGGACTAGCCATTTTCCTGCTAAAATGCAGGTGTTCTGGCCAGTGTGTAAGGCACACCTGGGAACGAATGATCCTGTCCTTTGCAACTTGAGTGGACTGAAGGAGTAGAAAGTAGGCTAAGGCAAATGGCCAAGACTAACATCAGGTACTGAAAAGGTAGGCAGGAAAGGATGGAAAGGAAATGCTCCTGCTAGTTAATTTGCATCAATATTTTTATGTCCTATTTCCAAATTGGCTTTTTATTACTGTGCTAAATGATACTCAGCGATAAGCTCTGGAAAGAAAAAAGTGGATTCCTCACCTGGATATGTACTTATAATATCAGCCTCTGAATCCATATAGCTTCAAGAATTTCCGAGCAGTCCTATCGTGGCATCACTTCGCCTTCAAGCCAGATCATATCAAACTGCCCCTGGTGCCACTAGAACACACCTTCTCCCTAAAGGTCACAAGGGTGCAGGGGATCCTAAATGTTTTCCCATTAACCTGTCACCTCCAGAGTTAAGCATTCCTCTGCTAAATTTAAGGGATATTTTGGGCTGTTCATCTTACCTAAATTTGTTACTGAGCTACTGGGAGCCTATTGCCAATGTGACCCATACTCCTCTCAGGCAAATTCGTAGAGGCCCTTGGGCTTCTCATACAAAAGGAATTATAAAATTTACAAGCATATCCTTTAACAGGTGAGGGAACCAGAGTCTAGAGAGTTTAACTGTGACCCACACTGAAGTTGGCAGAAAGCAGTCTTCGCACCCAGTCTGTGCTACATCCATTATAGCTATCTTCCCCCAATAGATGCTCTAAGACAGAACCACTTTTGATTGTTCTGCACACCCAGCATGCAGCAAGCTCTAGGGTAGCACAGGGTTGATACATAGCAGGTTCAAGTGAAACATGGACAACAGTCGCTTTCGCCTTATTCACATAGAAAGCTTCTTTGAAACCCTAATACATAATTCTGAATACTGTTATTCTTTTAAATAAACTTTAGTGTACATAAGTTTACAATTCATAAGTGTGTGACACAACGAATTATTGCACAGAGGTCATGTCCATGTAAACACTACTCAAGTTACAAGCAGAATATAGGGGTGCCTGGCTGGCTCATGAGTTTGAGCCTCACCTTGGGCATAGAGATTATTTTTCTTAAAAAAGGTAGAATAAATTTCCTTCCTCCTTCCAATTACTGCTCCTACCTCTCTCCCTAAAGGTGACCTTTATTCTGACTCCTTAAATAATTTTCTATTTATTTTATTCATCTAAAAAAATTTTAGGAACTCTATTAAGATATAATTCACGTATCATACAATTTACCTAAAGTGCATAATTCTGTAGCTTTTATTAATTCATAAGGTTGTGTAGCCATCACCACTATCTTGTTGCAGAATATTTTCATTAACACAAAAACACACTTTATTTTTTTTTTTTTTTTTTTTTTTTTTTTTTTTTAAAGATTTTATTTATTTATCAAAGAGAGAGAGGGGGAGAGAGCGAGCACAGGCAGACAGAATGGCAGGCAGAGGCAGAGGAAGAAGCAGGCTCCCTGCTGAGCAAGGAGCCCGATGTGGGACTCGATCCCAGGACGCTGGGATCATGACCTGAGCCGAAGGCAGCTGCTTAACCAACTGAGCCACCCAGGCGTCCCAAAAACACACTTTAGATGTCACCCACTTACCCCATTTCCTTATTCCCCAGCCATAGGCAACCACTATTTACTTTCTGGGTTCTTTGGGGTTTGTTTAACTTGCTTATTCTGGGCATTTCATATCAATGAAACCAAGCAATCTGTAGCCTTTTATGTCTGGTCTTTCAGTATGTTTTCAAAGTTCATCTACAATGTAGCTTGAGTCAGTACTTTTTTTTTTTTTTTTTAAGATTTTATTTATTTATTCGACAGAAAGAGATCACAAGTAGGCAGAGAGGCAGGCAGAGAGAGAGAGAGGAGGAAGCAGGCTCCCTGCTGAGCACAGAGCCCGATGCGGGACTCGATCCCAGGACCCTGAGATCATGACCTGAGCCAAAGGCAGCGGCTTAACCCACTGAGCCACCCAGGCGCCCAGTACTTTTTTTTTCCCCCTTAAGATTTTATTTATTTGGGGTGCCTGGGTGGTTCACTTGTTAACCATCCGCCTTTGGCTCAGGTCATGATCCTGGGGTTCTGGGATCGAGGCCTGCATTGGGCTCCCCACTCAGTGGGAAGCCTGCTTCTTCCTCTCCCACTCCCCCACTTGTGTTTCTTCTCTCACTGTCTCTCTCTCTCTCTGTCAAATAAATAAATAAAATCTTCATTAAAAAAAAAGATTTTATTTATTTATTTCCTGGGGGGAGAGGGTAGAGAGTGAGAGAGCACAAGCAGAGGGAGTGGCACGCAGAAGGAGAAGCAGGCTCCCTGATGAGCAAGGAGCCCGATGTGGGACTCGAACCCACGGCCCTTGGGGTAAGGACCTGAGCTGAAGGCAGCTGCTTAACCAACTGAGCCTCCCAGGTGTCCTTATGTATTTTTTTTAATATGTCTCTGGATTCAGTTTGCTAATGTCTTATTGAAGATTGTTACATCTATATGGATAAGGAATATTGGTTTGTAGTTTCTTGTGATGTCTTTGCCTAGTTTTGGTTATGTAGAATGAATTGAGAAGTGTTCCCTCTTGTTTTTTGTAAGGGTTTATAAAGCATTGGTTCTTGATATACCTTTTTTTTTTTTTTTTAATGAGAGCAAGCATGTGCGAATGGGTGGGGGGAAGAATCTTAATCTTTTTTTTTTTTTTTTAAGATTTTATTTATTTGAGAGAGAGACAGAGATAATGACAGAACATGCGTGGGGAAGAGAGGGAGAAACAGGCTCCCCACTGAGCATCTGTGATCTGATCAGGGAGCCCTCCATGGGGCTTGAGCCCAAGACCTTGGAATCATGATCTGGGCGGAAAGCAGACACTTAAATGGCTAAGCCACCCAGCTTCCTCTTAAGAGAGAATCTTAATTAAGCAATCTCCATGCCCAGTGTGGAGCAAACGTGGGGCTTGATCTCCTGATCCTGAGATCATGACCTGAGCAGAAATGAAGAGTCAGTCACTTAACTGATTGAGCCAAACAGGCACCCCATGATATGCTTTTATTCAAAGAGCAGTAATAACTGCCCACTTCAGATGCCCAGATGACCACTCAGAACCTTGAACCTTGCCTTTGGTGGGTATTGACTAAATTACAGACCTTTGTGTAATTGATGGGCTTTTCCCAGCGCCATCCCAGTAGGACTGGGGGATTACCAGGACTCTTGGACAAGTAGTTTTTCATCGTAGTGCTGGTTCTTTTTGCCATCCTCTGTGGTGCTATAAGAGCCTTTCTACAGGAAACTGTCATCTTAAAGGAGTGTTTTAGAGCTGGTTTTGGAGAGAGTGAAAACATTCAAAGATCATTTCTAAAAAGTTACCTTAGTAGCTATTTATTAAATTTGTATAGAGCAGATTTGAAATTCCTGTTTTTTGGGGAATTTTTTGGTTTTGTTGGGTATTTGTTTTTTATTTTCAACATTAGAAATAGCTCTCTTAAGATTGTATTTTCTTAAGACAGTCATCCTATGGCAATATCTCATTAGTTTGTCATTCTGGGCCCAAACACCAGAACTACTCAAGTTTATTACTCAAAGCCACAGTGAAAGCAAGAGGCATGGTCCCTAGCCACCACTGGGCATTTTTCTTTTCTTTTCTTTTCTTTTTTTTTTAAATTAAATATAATGTATTATTCGCTTCAAGGGTACAGGCCTGTAAATCATCAGTCTTACACAATTCACAGCACTCACCATAGCACATACCCTCCCCAGTGTCCATCACCCAGCCATTGTATCCCTTCCTCCCCACCCCCCAGCAACCCTCAGTTTATTTCTGGAGATTAAGAGTCTCCTATGGTTTGTCTCCCTCCCCGGTCCCATCTTGTTTTATTTTTTACCCCCTCCCTACACCCCATGACCCCCCCACCCTGCTTCTCAAATTCCTCATAGCAGAGCGTTTGTATGATAATTGTTTTTCTCTGATTAACTTATTACACTTAGCATAATACCCTCTAGTTCCATCCACATCATTGCAAATGGCAAGATTTCATTTCTTTGAATGGCTGCATAGTATTCCATTGTGTGTGGGTGTGTGTATATATATACACACACACCACATCTTCTTTATCCATTCATCTGTTGATGGACATCTAGGTCCTTTCCATAGTTTTGGCTATTATGGACATTGCTGCTATAAACATTCGGGTGCATGTGCCCCTTTGGATCACTACATTTTATCTTTAGGGCAAATACCGAGTAGTGTGATTACTGAGTTGTAGGGTAGCTCTGTTTTTTACTTTTTGAGGAACCTTCATACTATTTTTCCAGGGTGGCTGCACCAGCTTGCATTCCCACCAACAGTATAGGAAGGTTCCTCTTTCTCCACACCCTGGCCAACATGTCGTTTCCTGACTTGTTAATTTTAGCCATTCTGACTGGTGTGAGGTGGTATCTCATTGTGGTTTTGATTTGTATTTCCCTGATGCCAAGTGATGTTGAGCACTTTTTCATGTGTCTGTTGGCCATCTGGATGTCTTCTTTGTAGAAATGTCTGTTCATGTCTTCTGACTACTGGGCATTTTTCTGAGCTACCTTGTGATCCAGTCCACTTCCCGCTCCCCCAACAGGTACCACGGACACAGACCTCTCGGCCGGAATCTCCAGGGATGACCAGCCCCTCCCCGCGCATCCAGATAATCTCCACCGACTCTGCGGTAGCTTCACCTCAGCGAATTCAGGTACTGCACCAATCCCACTTGGTTCCAGCCACCTGCCCAAAGGTAGTCTTGCGTTCTGAATCCTTTCCAGCCAAACCTGCCTTGGGATTTCACTGAAGAGTTGTGCCTCTTGGACATCAAGTACAATACAACCTCATTTATTCTTTAAAAACTAAAACAGAAAAAGTCTACGTTGATTGAACTAACTTACTTTAAATGCAAAAGTCTAAACTGTTGTTTGAAACTATTGGGATCAATGTACCAATTCATTACTTTACATGCTTCCATTTTGAGAAGCAGTATGTCCTAGTAGTTAAGTGTATGGGTTGCCACTTGAAGTCAAATTCAGTGCCCAACTTTTTAGCTGTTTTGATCTTGAAAATTAACTTTTCAAAGCCTCACTTTTTTTCATTTAGAAAACGTATGTAAACCTCACAAAGTTATTGTGAGGAATCATTGGGATATTACTTATAAAGTGCTTAGAACAGTGATTGGCACATGCATGCTTATGTTTAGTATGTGCTAATTATCTATATGCAATAATTATTGCTAGTATTATTATTATTAACTATTTAGTATTCACTTATGATAGATTTAATCTTCCCCAGGTCTGAACCTGCCTCTGGCCCATTGAAGAAGGAGAAGATACGTGTATTGAAATCATGATCAACAAGTTGGGAGGCAGGGATAACATGTTGATTACACACATTTTTTTTTTTTAAGATTTTATTTATTTGACAGGCAGAGATCACAAGTAGACAGAGAGGCAGGCAGAGAGAGAGAGGGGAAACAGGATCCCCGCTGAGCAGAGAGCCCAATGCGGGGCTCGATCCCAAGACCCTGAGACCATGACCTGAGCCAAAGGGAGAGGCTTAACCCACTGAGCCACCCAGGAAGATTAAAGATTCAAAGTTACCTCAACAAGCTGAATCAAAAGGCCAAACCAAAAAAAAAAAGAAGAAGAAGAAAAAGATGAATGGCAGAAAAATATTAGTTACGTAACAAATTTGAGAGACTACAAAGGTGGACAGTAATTTGAGTGAATAAGTAAAAAGATTACTTCATTCACAGTTATTCGAAGCTCGGTATACTTGAACAGGATGATATCGTAACTAGATAATTTCTATAATGTTAACCCACTCTTAAAAGTGATTTTGTGATTTTTTTTTTTTTTTGGACTACCTATTATAAACTAAAGATAGAAGAGCTCTAATAAGTAAAATGAAAGAAGTTAAAGATTATATTCCCTGGGGGCGCCTGGGTGGCTCAGTGGGCTAAAGCCACTGCCTTCGGCTCAGGTCATGATCCCAGGGTGCTGGGATCGAGCCCCACATCGGGCTCTCCACTCAGCAGGGAGCCTGCTTCCCCCTCTCTGCCTGCCTCTCTGCCTGCTGGTGATCTCTGTCAAATAAATCAAATCTTAAAAAAAAAAAAATACTATATTGCCATTATGTCTGTACTGCATAATATTTTATCATAAATACTGATGCTCATATAAGTCATTTTTAACTTCATACCAGTAGGAAACATGTATCTGAGTGTTTGGAAATTCAGAAGTAATAGGCTCTCAGAAATACGAACTCTGTAGCTAAACTATTTTTTTCTCTTTTATTTTGTTCTTGTTTGCTCATTGTGACTTGAAAATGGGTCCTTTATCGTTTTGTGGAATATGTATTAGAATTCTACCTACATAACTCCCAACTCTAGGAAAGGACGTACTGCATTCAATCATAGCCTATACATCTTGGACTCACAACCATCTGAGAGCAAATGAGAACATAGAAAGTCCCCCTGGAGACCGTCCGTAACTAATGTATGTATCAAGAGAGTACTCCTTTCCCCCCATATTGGTATGAGAAGAATCTCTCTTTTCCTAAGGGCCATTCTAGCACCCCATTCCTTACAGTGGGCTATCCCCATGTCATGGTGCTTGGCCCATGGTGACACTGCTGTCCTGGCTGTAATGCAATGCAATAAGGTCCCTTGAACAGAAGTCTTCTAGATTAGATGCTTGGTGTTGAGCTTTTAGTCTCTCTGGGGAAGATAACCCTTTGGCATGAATCTGTATACAGTGAATATAGTGAAAATCTTTTCATTGTGAACTGTCAATAAAATTGGACATAACCCTAAGTGCAGCTGAATTGACTATATTTCAAGGTTTTTTTGTTTGTTTGTTTTATTTTGTTAAGGAAAATAAAGGTTATAGGATGGTTTTTTGGTTCTTGATGTTGGTGTTGATGGCTTCAATGAAGTGTTTCATTCCTAGCCCTGACTTCAGTGATGAGTCTCCAACACCCTGAGGCCTGGGAAGAGAATAAGTGCTATCATGTTTTCATGAATAACAATGCTTAGAACCCAAATGGTGGCTTCAGTGGGAAGTTGGGAAGGAAAGATTATATAATGAGGTGCTTAGGGCTGGGTGACATTTAAGAACTTTGGTTCTGAATGGGACAACCTCCGGATCAAATCTCGTCTCCACTTAGCTATGTGACTCTGGAGAAATTTTCTGTAACTTCTATAGATATAGATATAAAATGACAACAATAATAGTACCTATTTAATAGGATTTTAAAAGGATTAAGCACTTGCAATCTTACAGTAAACATACATCGATGTTAGCAACTGAGTTATAATTTTTTTAAGTTTTATTTTTATATAATTTCAAACTTACATGGAAATCCTGTATATCTACCCAGATTCACCATTTGTTTGCTATTAACATCCTAAGTGAATGTACATACATTTTTTTGAATCATTTGAGAATAGGGATATCATACCTCTTTGCCCTAAATATTTCAGTTTGTATTTTCTAAGAACAGTGACATTTTCTTACATAATCACAGTACAATTCTCAAAATCAGGGAATTTAATATTGAAACATGCCATTATCTAATCCATACTTCATATTCTAAAATGTCATTGGTTGTCATAGTGTAAGTCCTTCATAGCTGTTTTCTCCCATTCCAGGATTTGTTAATGTTTTTAATAACAATAATGTGACAGTCAACGCAAGATCAGCATATCTAGGTATGTTGGCCAACAGAGAGTGATCTGGAACATAGACTTTTATCTGTCAGTATCTTGTCATCCTAATGACTGCAAAGGGCTTTGGGGCGAAGTGGTAAGGCTGGGGGAAGTAGACTTGTGGCTGAAGTTGAGAACCATTGTTTTGGGGATAAAGAGGTCTAGGGTGGAGGCTGTGGAAGGAGATAGGGAGATAAGAAGAGCCATAGGGGAGCACCCAGTTGTCTGAGAATGAGGCTTAATCAAACCCATCCAATCCTGAGGTAGCCTCTCAATAAATCTCGTAAGTTTTCATCATAATGCAGTGTTTCCAGGCCAGCAGTTTGCAAATTTTGTCTTTATTGCTTCCCACATGACATAAACATGAGGTTCAAAAAAATTTTTTTAATCCAGCTTTTAAATCAGTCAAGATAGATTAAAAGAAAAACACACTTGAACATGTCCTATACAAAATTTGACATGCTGGAGATTAAAGGTGTGCTCACATGTACTGCCATGTTCATTGTTTGGGGCAGACCTTGGTATAAAGCTTCTCTTGCCATTTCTTTGTGTTTTTTTAAGAGTTTGAAATCTTTTTTTTTTTTAAGATTTTATTTATTTATTTGTTTGTTTGTTTATTTATTTGACAAGCAGAGATCACAAGTAAGCAGAGAGGCAGGCAGAGAGAGGGAAGCCGGCTCCCCGCTGAGCAGAGAACCCGATACTCGATCCCAGGACCCTGAGATCATGACCTGAGCCAAAGGCAGTGGCTTAACCCACTAAGCCACCCAGGCACCCAAGAGTTTGAAATCTTAACTTGGGCTCTTAAAGCACCCCCTTCCCTCTTTCTCTCGTCTACTACTCTTTCTTCCTGCACATCCCTTCTTAAATGCCAGTATTTGTTTTTTGTCCTCTCCATGTCCTCAGCCATCTGATGTTTTCTTTCCTCACTCTGATGTTCTCCTGGCCCCGCTCAGGTACTCACTGCTGCAACAAAATCACCACACCAAACAGGGTACAGAGAAAATGATGCATCTCCCTTCCTCCTCTTCCCCAAGTCACCCAGGTCTCTCCTAGGAGGTAGCCACTATTATCATATTGCTTATTTGTTTTTTCAGAGACAGGCTGTACATACAAACCAAAAGCACACTTGTAAATATGTACAGCGTATTATTCATGCATGTAGACATTTTTCTAGACTGTTCTACACCTTACATTTTTGTCTTAACATTTCTTAGAGGTAGTTCCTGTGTGGTAGAAAGAGCTCCTTCTTTCTCTTGAATGGCAGTTTTGATATCCCGTGGATGCTGTAGTGAATATCTTTTACCTGTTTGATTTAGCACATCTGTAGAATCAGTTCCTCAAACTAGGATTGCTAGGAGAAAAGATGTATCCATATGTAATTTTTTATTGAGGTGCAATTGACCTATCACATCACATTAGCTTCAGGTATACAACATAATTACTTTTTTTATGATTTTATTTATTTATTTGACAGAGAGATCACAAGTAGGCAGAGAGTGAGGGGGAAGCAAGCTCCCCACTGAGCAGAGAGCCTGATGCGGGGCTCAAAACTGAGGACCCTGAGATCATGACCTGAGCAGAAGGCAGAGGCCTTAACCCACTGAGCCACCCAGGCACCCCTACAACATAATGATTTTTTTTTAATATTTTATTTATTTGAGAGAGAGTGTGCACAAGAGAGACCGTGAGCAGGGGAGAAGGGCAGAGGGAGAAGATTCTCTGCTGATCAGAGGGCCCAATGGAGGACTTGATCCCAGGACCCTGGGATCATGACCTGAGCAGAAGGCAGACACCCAGCCAACTGAGTCACCCAGGCACCCCAGTGTAATGGTTTGATATTTGTATATATTGTGAAATGATCACCACAGTAAGTCAGGTTACCATCCATCACCATATGTGGTGAGACATTTTTTTTCTCGTACTAAAAACTTTTTTAAGATTTACTCTCTTAGCAACTTTCAGGTTTACAACACAGTATTAACTGTAGTCACTGTGCTGTATGTTGCATCCCTGTGACATTTATTTTATAACTGGAAATATGTACCTTTTGACCATTTTTGCACATTCTGACCCCCTTTCGAACCTCCCCACTTCAGGGAGCTACCAGTCTGTGCTGTGTACCTATGAGCTGCTTTTTTTTTTTTTTTTTTTTCAGAGACTCCGCATGTAAATGAGATCATATAGTCTTTGTCTTTGCCTGACTTATTTCACTTAGCATACTGCTCTCAAGGTCTCTCCATGTTGTTGCAGGTGGCAAAATTATGTTCTTTTTTATGGCTGTACAGTACTCAGTTGCATATAAATAAACACACATAACATACATACTACATTTTCTTTATCCACTCATCCATCTATAGACACATACGATGTTTCCATATGTTGGCAATTATAAATAATGCTGTGATGAAAATTGAGGTGCATATATCTTTTTGAGCTAGTGGTTTTTGTTTTCCTTGGATAAATACCTAGAAGTGGAATTGCTGGATTATATATGATAGTTCTATTTTTTAATTTTTAAAAAAATTAAAGCCACTGTTTTTCATAGTGGCCACACCAATTTTATATTCTTACCAACTGTGCATGAGGGCTCCTTTTTCTCCACATCCTTGCCAACACTTGTATTACTTTTTATTATTATTATTTGATACTAGCCATTCTGACAGGTGTGAAGTGATAGTGCATTGTGGTTTTGATTTGCATTTCCCTGGTAATTAGTGATGTTGAGCATCTTTTCAGTACCTGTTGGCCAACTTTCTGTCTTCTTTTAGAAAATATCTGTTCATGGGACGCCTGGGTGGCTCAGTTGGTTGAGCAGCTGCCTTCGGCTCAGGTCATGATCCCCGCGTGCTGGGATCAAGTCCCACATCCGGCTCCTTGCTGGGCAGGGAGCCTGCTTCTCCCTCTGCCTCTGCCTGCCATTCTGTCTGCCTGTGCTTGCTCTCTCCTCCTCTCTCTCTCTGATAAATAAATAAAATCTTTAAAAAAAAAGAAAATATCTGTTCAGATCCTCTGTCCATTTTTTAATCAGGTTGTTTTTTGCTGTTGAGGTGTTTGAGTTTTTTTTGTTTTTTTATTTAATATTTTATTTATTTACTTGACAGAGATCACAAGTAGGCAGAGAGGCAGGCAGAGAGAGAGGAGGAAGCAGGCTCCCCACAGAGCAGAGAGCCCAATGCAGGGCTCGATCCCAGGACCCTGGAATCACGACCTGAGCCGAAGGCAGAGGCTTTAACCCACTGAGCCACCCAGGCACCCCAAGGTGTTTGAGTTTTTATATAATTTGCATATTAACCCCTTAACAGATACATAATTTGCAAATATTTTCTCCCATTCGGTAGATTGTCTTTTCATTTTGTTTATGGTTTCCTTTGCTGTGCAGAAGCTTTTCAGTTTCATATAGTTTCACTTGTTCATTTTTGCTTTTGGTGTCAGATCACCAAAACTGATGTCAAGTTTACTATCTTTTTATGTTTTCTTCTAGGAGCTTTATGGTCTCAGGTCTTAAAATCAAATCTTCCCTTGTTTTGTTTTGTTTTGTTTTGTTTTTTAAGACTTTGTTTGAGAGAGAGAATGCGAGTGGGGGGTGGGCTCAGAGGAAGAGGGAGAGAGAGAGAATGCCATGCAGACTCTGTGCCGAACCCGACATGGGGCTCAGTTTCATGACCCAGAGGTCATGACCTGAGTCAAAAGCAAGACAGGCACTTAACCGACTGAGCACCCAAGGCGCCCCATGTCTTTCTTTGATTTTGAGTTGATCTTATATGGTGTAAAATAGTCGTCCCATTTCATTCTTCTATACATGGCTGTCCAGTTTTCCCAATATCATTCAGATATTAAAGAGGCTGTCCTTTCCCCATGGTATATTCTTGGCTCCTTTGTCATAAATTATTAATCATATTTGTGTGGATTTATTTTTGGGCTCTTCTTTGCCATTCATCCTCATTTCTTTTTTTATGCCAAAACCATACTGTCTTGATTATATAGCCTTTTTTTTTTTAAGATTTTATTTATTTATTTGACAGAGAGAGATCACAAGTAGGCAGAGAGGCAGGCAGAGAGAGAGGGGGAAGCAGGCTCCCTGCTGAGCAGAGAGCCCAATGCGGGGCTCGATCCCAGAACCCTGAGATCATGACCTGAACTGCAAGCAGAGGCTTAATCCTCTGAGCCACCCAGGTGCCCCTATATAGCTTTATAATATAGTTTGAAATCAGGCAGTGTGATGCCTCCAGTTTTGTTCTTTTATTCTCAAGGTTGCTTTTGCTGTTTGTCTTTTGTGGTTCCATACAAATAGATTGCTTTATTCTATTTGTGTGAAAAAAATGCCATTGGAATTTTGATAGGAATTTCATTGAATCTGTAGATTGCTTTGGGTAGTATAGACAATTTGACAGTATTAACTTTTCAGCTTATGAGCACAGAATATTTTTCTATTTTTGTTTTCAGTTTCTTATATTAATGTCTCATAGTTTTCAGTGTGTAGGTCTTTTCCTTATTGGCTAAATTTATTCCTAGGTGTTTTATTCTTTTTTATTTAATTGTAAGTAAGATTGTTTTCTTAATTTCTCTTTGTAATAGTTTTTTTATTAGTGTCTTATAGAAACAACAGATTTTTTTCATATAATTTTTATTTTTTTAAAGATTTTATCCATTTATTTGACAGAGAGAGAGAACACAAACAGGGGGAGCAGCAGGCAGAGGGAGAAGAGAAGCAGACTCCCTACTGAGCAAGGAGCCAAATGCTGGCAGGGCTTGATCCCAGGACTCTGGGATCCTGACTTGAGCAGAAGGCAGACACCCAACCAGCTGAGCCACCCAGGCGCCCCTGCACAACAGATTTTTGTATATTGACTTTGTATCCTGTCAGATTTGCCTATTAGCTCTAACACTAACTTTAACACTATTAACTCTAACTCTAACACTTTTTTGGTGAAGTCTCTAGGATTTTCTTTCTTTCCGTCTTTCTGTCTTCCTCCTTCCTTCCCTCCCTCCCTTCTTTCCTTCTTGTAGGCTTAGTGCTGGGCTTGAACTAACAACCCTGAGATCAAGACCTGAGCAGAGATCAAATGTCAGATACTTAACTGACTGAGCCACCCGGTCGCCCCTTGTCTTTATGATTTTCTATGCATAATATCATGGCATTTGCAAATATTGACAGTTTCATCTCTTCCTTTTCAATTTGGATGCCTTTTACTTATATTCCTTGCCTAATCGCCCTGTCTAGTAGGATTTCCATTACTATGTAGGATAAAAGCAGCAGCAGTACACATCTTTGTCTTATTCCTGATATTGGAGGAAAAGCTTTAAGCTTTTCACCTTTGAATATGAAGTTAGTGGAGTTGTCCATGTGTAATTTTGATAGTCACTGACAGATTGCCTTTCGAAGAGGTT
The DNA here is from genome assembly GCF_964662115.1 of Mustela nivalis. Taxonomy (NCBI): domain Eukaryota; kingdom Metazoa; phylum Chordata; class Mammalia; order Carnivora; family Mustelidae; genus Mustela; species Mustela nivalis. Next base: position 162,509,518 of record NC_139020.1, read on the forward strand.
GTGCCAAGTTGTATTCCCACCAGCCCAATAGGAGGGTGTCCATTTTCCTATACACTTAACTATATATTATGCTATATGTACTGTTTAATATTATTTAGTTCTCTAGGTGAAATATCACTGCTGTATAAGTTTTGCATTTCTGTTACTTATTCATCTATAAATACATAATAAAAAATTATTCTTTTTTTTTTTTAAAGATTTTATTTATTTGACATACAGAGACCACAAGGAGGCAGAGCAGCCATCAGAGAGAGAAAGAGAGAGAGAAGGGGAAGCAGGCTTCCTAGTGAGCAGGGAGCCCGATGCGGGGCTCGATCCCAGGACCCTGAGATCATGACCTGAGCCGAAGGCAGAGGCTTTAGCCCACTGAGCCACCCAGGCACCCCAGTTACTCTGTTTTTGAGTATCCAAGCTGATACTTAAATTTTATATAATCATAAATAAGAAAGTATTCTTTCCCCATCTTTCGCCATAACTCTACCTCCTTTACTTTTTCATCCAATAGGTTTTTTGAAAATTATGTCTAATTTTATTATGATTATCTTTTACATTAAATGTACTTTATGATCCAAGTGTAAATACATATATTAAAATTTTAGGCTTTTCTAGAACCACTGCTCTGAAATGTCCAAGATCAGTCAGCCAGCTAAGTATCTGTTCAATAAGAGGAATAATATTTGGAAAGCTTACAGGAAATAATTTATAAAAATAGGACATGGGGCACCTGGGTGGCTCAGTGGGTTAAGCCTCTGCCTTTGGCTCGGGTCATGATCTCAGGGTCCTGGGGTCGAGCCCTGCATCGGGCTCTCTGCTTAGCAGTAAGCCTGCTTCCCCCTCTCTCTGCCTGCCTCTCTGCCTACTTGTGATTTATCTCTCTCTCTCTCTGTCAAATAAATAAATAAATCTTAAAAAAAAAAAAAACAAAAAGGACATAACTCTAGACTAACTTTTATAATACTGGCTGTACCTTCTCAGCCAGACTGCTAAATGTTGAAATCCCTCAGGGCTCTATTCTAGGCTCACTTTCTCCTCTCTATATTTTCTCTGAGCCCATGGCTTAAATGTTATTTTATACTATTGATTTTCAAATAGATATCTATGGCCGGGACCTCTGCTGTGAACTCCATTTGGTTCAAAACATTTTAAATTTTTCTTGAGACTTCTTCTTTGACCCATGTGTTATTCAGAAGTGTGTTGTTTAATTTCTAAATATGTGGGGATTTTTAAAAACTATTTTTCTCTTTAATTTCTAGTTTAATTCCTTTGTGGTCTAAGAATGGATTCCTGTTTTATGGCTCAAGATGTGATCTGTCTTGTTGAATGTTCCATACAAGCTTGAAAAGAATGTGTACCCTGCTGTTGTTAGATCTATTATTGTATGAATGTCAGTTATATCAGGTTGATTGATAGTGCTGTCCAAGTCAACTATATCTTTACTGATTTTCTGCCTGCTTCATCTACCATGCTGACAGGTCAGCAATGACATCTGCAACTATAGTTGTTAATTTCTCTATTTCTCATTGGCAGTTTTGTCATTTTTTGCCGCATGTATTTTGAAGCTTTGTTGTTAGGTGCATACATGTTTAAGATTATTATGTATTTGGGGGAATCGACCCATTTATCATCATGTAATGTCCCTCTTTGTGCCTGATATTTTCCTTGTTCTGAAGTCTGTTTGTCTCTAAATTCAGTTCAGTTACTCCAAGTGTCTTTTGATTAATGATAACATGATGTCTTACTCCATGCCTTTGCTTTTGATCTGCCTGTGTCTAGGGTTTCCTGTTGACAATTTATAGTAGGGTCTTCTTTTTTTAACCAGACAAGTCTTACAGACCATCTGTATTTAAAGAGGCTATGGATATATTTGGATTAATATCAACCATGTGTGTAACTATTTTCTTTGTTGCCAGAGGCTTTTCTGCCTTATCTGGTTTTGATTGAGCAATTTGTGTGATCCCTTTTATCTCTTAATGTATCAAATACACATCTTTACAGATGTTTTCAGTTGTTTACAAGAAGTTTACAGTTGTTTACTAGAAGTTTAATCATTTTAGGGGCGCCTGGGTGGCTCAGTGGGTTAAGCCGCTGCCTTCGGCTCAGGTCATGATCTCAGGGTCCTGGGATCGAGTCCCGCATCGGGCTCCCTGCTCAGCAGGGAGTCTGCTTCCCCCCCTCTCTCTCTGCCTGCCTCTCCATCTACTTGTGATTTCTCTCTGTCAAATAAATAAATAAAATCTTTAAAAAAAAAAAAAGAAGTTTAATCATTTTATAAGCCTACCTTCAAATGATACTATTTTTTCACATGTAATATAGGTTCCTTATAACAGTGTCCTGAATTCCTCCCATCCCCTATGATATTGCTATCATTCATTTCACTTAATCCACATGCTGTAATCCCCCTGTGTGTTGTTACTATTATTGACTTGAACAGTTATTTTTTTTAGATCAATTAGGAATGAGAAAATAAGATTTATCTTACTTTCACTTACTCCCACAGTGCTCTTCCATTCTTTATGTATATCCAAGTTCTAACCTGTACCTTTGGTAATCACCCTGTGTGTTGTAACTATTATTGACTTGAACAGTTATTTTTTAGATCAATTAGGAATAAGAAAATAATATTTATCTTACTTTCACTTACTCCCACAGTGCTCTTCCATTCTTTATGTACATCCAGGTTCTAACCTGTACCTTTGTTTTTTTTTTCTAAGATTTTATTTATTTGACAGAGATCACAGATCTCTGTCAGAGAGGCAGAGAGGCAGGCAGAGAGAGTGAAGGAAGCAGGCTCCCCACCAAGCAGAGAGCCCAATGAGGGGCTCGATCCCAGGACCCCAAGATCATGCCCTGAGCTGAGGCCAGAGGCTTTAACCCACTGAGTCATCCAGGCGCCCCTCTAACCTGTACCTTTAATAACTGAAGAAAAGCTTTTAACATTTCTTACAGGGCAGGATTGCTGGGGATGACTTCTCTTAGTTTTTATTTGAGAAAGTATTTCTCCTTGACTTTTTTGTTTTTGTTGTTGTTAAATTATTTTAAGCGAAATTAATAGGACATAAAATTAACTATTTTAGGGATACCTGGGTGGCCCAGTTGGTTAAGTGTCTGCCTTTGGCTCAGATCATGATCCCAGAATCCTGGGATCATGCTGTACGTCGGGTGTCTGCTTATCCCTCTCCCTCTGCTTATCCCTCTCCTTCTGCTCCTCCCTGCTACTCATGCTCTCTCACTCTCTTGCCCATCTCTCAAATAAAGAAATGAGATCTTTAAAAAGAAAAAAAAAATTAACCATTTTAAAGTGAACATCAGTGGCATTTAGTACATTCACAGTGTTGTACAATCACCACCTTTGTCTAATTCCAAAACATTTCCATCAGTCCAGAATAAAACCCCTTATCCATTAAGCAGTTTCTCTGTGTTCCTCCTCCCTGTTCCTCCTTCCCTCTAGCTCCTGGCAACCAGCAGTCTATGTTCTATCTCTGTGGATTTACCAATTTTGGACATTTCATATACATATAATATGTGACATTTGTGTCTAACTTCTTTCAATAAGCATAATCTTCATTTATCTATGATGTCAACTCAATCAGTACTTCATTCCTTTTCATGGCTGAATAATACCCCATTGTATGGATATACCATAGTTTGTTTATCCAGTCTTTATCCACTGATGGACTCTCTTCCAATTTTGAGGGATATTTTTGTCAAATATAGAATTCTACTTTGGAGGTTTCTTTCAACATTTGAACTCTTTCATTTTGCTATCATCTGGCTTATTGTGGTTTCTGATAAGAAATCTGCAATGAATCTTACCCTTGTGTCTCTATAGGTGAGGTGTTTCCCTTTCCCCCACCTTCACCTCCCCCTTCTTTCAGTATTTCTCTTTGTCTTTGGTTTTCTGTGATTTGAATATGTTAAGGAAATATAACTAAACAAAATCTCTCCCAACCTAGAAAACCTCTCCGTAAAGGTAGAGGAGACAAAAAACAGGTTTTTTTTCTCTTTGCTTTGCTTCTTTTTAAGATTTACTTTTTAAGTAATCTCTACACCTAATGTGAGGCTTAAACTCAAAACCGCAAGATCAAGAGTTACATACTTCACTGACTGAGACAGCCAAGTGCTTTTTTCTTTTCTTTTTTTAATGAACATTAAATCAGAATGTGATATGCCTTACAGGCAGTCTTCTAAGGAATTGCAAAGACAGGAATTTCACTTGTTTGTATAGCCATGCAGGTAGAACCCATACACATGCATATTTTCAAGATCCTAGTTTTTACTGTGGAAATTGTGGAGACCCACCTGTGCTAGTTATTTGGCTTTATTGGGCATGGAGGTGGGGGAAATTTTCTTAAATCCTTATTGTGGGAGGTAGTTGCATATAAGTGTAAGGTACCCACCAAATTAGGCCCTTCCTGTTCCAGAAGCCTTAGTGGTAAGGGAGCTATCTCCTGAAGTTTACATTTCAAAATAATGGCTCCCAGATCCTAGAGAAAATATTCCTGAGTTGTGAGACTGGCAAGAGGCTTAGGTAACCATTATAAAGATTTAGATAGAAATGAAGAAGGCAGAGAAAGAGTTCTAAAAAGAAAGGGAGAAGGGAAAGAAGTTTCTTCCTTTGTTTTCACCAGGGAGAATTAAGCCTCTTTAATTTGTATTTGTTCTTACAAGTAGGATATGTCTAGATGTAGTATTTTAGTATTTAATCTGCTTGATGTCTTCTAAGCTTCATAGATTAGTGCTTTGATGTTTGTCATTAATTTTTTAAAGTTCTCGGCCACTATTACTTCAAATATTTCTTCATTTTCCTTCTGGTATTCCAGTTATGCATATGTTATATCTTGAAATTGTCCCATAGTTCTTGGATACTCTGGTTTCGGTTTTTTGTTTGTTTGTTTTGTTTACCCTCATTACTTTTTCCCTTTGGATTTCAGTTAGGGATGTTTCTATTGACCTATCTTTAAGCTTACAAATTCTTTCCTTGGTTGTATCCAGTGTACTGACCAGTCCATCAAGGCATTCTTCATTTCTGTTACTGTATTTTTGATTTCCAGCATTTCCTGCTTCCTGAGAATTTCCATCTTCTTACATTTCATATCTGTTCTTGCACGTTGTACTTTTTCCTCTAGAGACCTTAACATATTGATCTTTCTATTTTAAGTTTCTTGTTTGGTCATTCCAAGATTTTTGTCCTTTTGGAGTCTGATTCTTTTTTTTTTTTTTTTTTTTAAGATTTTTATTTATTTATTTGAGAGAGAGACAGTGAGAGAGAGAGCATGAGAAGCGAGAAAGTCAGAGGGAGAAGCAGACTCCCCATGGAGCTGGGAGCCTGTTGTGGGACTCGATCCCAGGACTCTGGGACCATGACCTGAGCCAAAGGCAGTTGCCTAACCAACTGAGCCACCCAGGCGCCCTGGAGTCTGATTCTGATGCTTGTTTTGTCTCTTCTGATTATGTTTTTCTTGCCTTTTGACGTTTCTTGCACATATTCTTTTTTAAACCATACAGTATCTGCTGTTAGATAATAAGAACTAAAGTAAATAAGCCTCTGCTATGAGGATTTATGTTAATCTGGCAGGGTTGAACTGTATGTGACGTTTGCTGTGGCTGCAGGTCCAGAGGCTTCAGGTTCCTCTGGTGTCTTTGTCTCCGTCTCTCCTCCTGACTTTGGGCTTCTTGGATATTCCTCCTCAGAGAGTGTGTGTCTTGAAGCTCTTGGAGCTATAATCCACTGTTACACTGGAGCCCTCTTGGTGGGGTGGTAAAGTGTCATGGAGGGGAAGCATTCAATCACTGTATGATGAAGTCTCAGTATTTAGTGGACCTGTGTCCCTGGGCTACTTATAAGAGTTCCAGGACCCAGTTCCAATTTTGGGGTGGGGTTGGAGGGGGTCCCACATATACAACACCAAGCAATTCTGACACTGTCAGCATGGAGATAGTATCAGATTCTGCAGACTAGTAATTTAGCCCTGTAAGACTGACCTCTACTCTCACCTCAGACACCAGTCACAAGTCCCAGGTTATTAGCTGAGCTTCTGACCAACCAGTGACAGATTGGAGGTTACAGTGACCTTCTTAGGTTCAACTAATTTGCTACAGCAGCTCACAGAACTCAGAGAAGCACTTACTCATGTTTACCAGTTTGTTAAAGGATACAGATCACCAGCCAGATGAAAATACCTTAGGCAAGATGCCAAACAAGGGAGCTTCTGTCCTCATGAAACTTGGGGCCAGCTTGGTGACACATAGAAGCGTTCTGGTTCCCCAAGCATGGAAGCCCTCTGTAAAGGGCCAAAAAGCTGTTCTCTTAGGTTTTTATGGAGGCTTTATTACAGAGACATGGTTGATTAAGTAACTGACAACTGGCTGATTCAACCTCCAGCCCCTCCCCCATACCCCTGCCCTTGGGAGAGGGGGGATATTGAAAGTTCCAACCTTTTAATCACATGGTTGATCCTTCTGGCAACTAGCCCCTGCCCTTGGGAAGAGTCCCAAAAGTCACCTTCATTAATAACAAGACATTGTTTCACTTTTTTGGCTTTAAAGCATTTCTAGGAACTGTAGGTGAAGACCAAATATATCTGAAAAATATGTTTTTGTCATCTGAATGACCAATTATATATTTCTTATAAATCATATTGCAGGCTCTCACCTGTGTATTGATTTCCCTTACTCCCCACCTCCTTCTCTAAGATAGAAAGGTCCAAGGAGCCTGGAGCTGAAGAAATTCCCTTTCCCCAGGTGGGATAAGACTCAAGTAAAGTGTTTTCCCCTGCAGAATAGGCCTGTGTTTATTTTACAGAAGAAACCCTTGAGTTCATTTTACAGAAATCCTCCCCCTCCCCTACCAAAGCCACCAGGGAATCTTTCTCATTTCTTCACCTTGATAATCAAGTGGGATTCCTAGCTCTAAAGCCCCTGACCCTCCTAAGACTGTGGCCCCCAAGAGTTTCTTCTAATCTGTGCTAAGTCTCCAGCAGTTCATTGTAATTACCTTTTAAATGTTCCTCCAGGTTGACTTCTGCTCCACCTAAGCAGATCTCAGACTTTGTGAACCCACCTCTCCAGATTTGGGGATGGATTTGCCCTGCACACTCAAGTTCTCTGATAAGTCCAAGGGAAGTTGATGATTTTCCATTTATCTTACCCCCCCCCTTTTTTTTAAGATTTTATTTATTTATTTGACAGAGAGACACAGTGAGAGAGGGAACACAAGCTCAGGGAGTGGGAGAGGGGGAAGCTGGCTTCCCACTGAGCCGGGAGCCAGATGCGGGGCTTGATCCCAGAACCCTGGGATCATGGGGTTCATGACCTGAGCCAGAGGCAGACGCTTAATGAATGAGCCACGAAGGCGCCTCGGTCTTGCCTTTTCTTGTTGTGAAGATGAAATGGTAACTTCTAAGCTCTTTACATTGAAGTTGAAACCAGAAATATACTTTGAGGTCCACATTCATCTATCTGGTATTTTACTTGACATATCTACTTACGCATCTCATATTTGCCAGGCCAAAAACAGACCTCTGAATTCCTGTCAACCCTTGCTCCATCCACCATGCCATTCATTATTCAGGTTAGAAACCCAGTAGTCATTCCTGGCTCTTCATTCTTCACTCCTCACTTCTGTACCCACCTGCATGTGCTGTCGCTTCTCCCTCCCGTATGCATCCTGCAATGGTCCTCTGCTCTCCAGACCCACAGCCCCCATCTTCAGCTCCCACTTGGCTCCTCCAGGGACATCCGAACAGTTTCTCAGCTTCCACTTTTACTGTTCTATATTTTTTCCACCCAGCATCCAGGAATATCTGTTTAAAATGCAAAGTCCATCATTCCCTCACTTCAAGTCCTAAATGTATTTAGAAAACACTGTTTTGCATTACTTAGAGAGGAAAGCTTTGTCAAATATTTTATCTACATAAACGTTCTAGGGATTGAATTAGTGAGGCTGAGTGGAGAATATATTTGTTTGATCTTTGCCTGTGAGTAGCACTAACTATTCATGAACTGAAATTTGTATTTGAGTAAAAGATTCATATACCTTTTTGCATAGGTCAAAAAAATTTTTAACAGAGTTTCTTTGCCTTTACTTTTAATTATCTCTTCTGTTGTCCTTATGCTTTAATATACACTGACTTGGAACAGTGTGACAAATTTTATATGTATTTATATATTTAAAAATGTATGTGTTTGTATAGAATAGTATATAAGATAGACATAAAATAGCATAAGAAACCTGAAGACCCTTATTTAGGAGGGCAAAACCCCTGAATGACTCCTGTTGTACTTGGAAGAAATCCTGACTTCCACCAGGGCCAGCCCACCTCCCTCCCTAGGCTCCTGGGCCACCCTTCATTGTCCATAGGCCTGATGTCAGTTCTAAGAGTTCCTTCCTCTTAGGACTTTCCATATCCCAGAACATTTCCCATTACTTGGAACACACTTTTCCCTAAACCTTTTTCTAACTCCCTTCTTAGCCTTGAATCCTGTGTTAGTTAAATGCCACCTTAACACAGAAGCCTTCCTTGATGTCTCTAAAAAGTTAAGTGCTTGTGTTACTCTTTCCTACTCTAGCCAGATCTTTTCCCTTATAACACTTATCACAAATTGTTCATTGGCTGTTCTGTTTTTTGCCACTTTTCCACTAAAATAGAAGCTTCATGAGAGCAGGAGCCATCTCCATAATGCGTGTAATCTAGCAAAGTGGCCAGCATAGAGAAGACCCTTTGTAAGTATTTGAGGAATGAATGAGTGAGTGAGTGAGCCCAAGTCAGAGGGAGAGATTCGATGAGATGAAAGTGGTAAGACAAACCTTCCCAGTGAGTAGAGAAGTATGTGAGAGCTTAGAGCAGGAAATATTTTTTTCGAGGTCCTCTTATGTTCTGGGTCTTGTACCAGCTGCCTTCAAACATATCGTTCACTTTCTTAGTAATCCTTTTTTTATAGATAAGAAAACAGCCTCACAAAGCTCATATACCTGTTCCACGGTGACCTAGTTGGGAAGCAGTAGAATGAGCATTCCATTCATAGCTCTAGCTGCAAAGCCCTATTTCAGGATCACAGACCTGTGTTTACAGGACCAGTTGGCAGTAGAGAAGGTGGGCAGGGTGGGAATTAGGGCCAGACAGAGAGCCTGTGCCCCATCCAAAGGGACAGCCACAAACAGCCAGTCGATAACCACAGGGGAACTTGGGGCTAGGGTGGGGACAGCTACCAGCTTGTCACAAGAACTGTAAATCTGATTTTTATGGTAAATACTCTATCCTCAGTTATTGGCAACCAGTTTTTTAAATTTTAAACTCTGGGAGGTCAAGCGAAAGTTATACAGTGACTGTTTTTTGCCTTCAGGCTGTCCATTTGCAGACTCTCCTTTACAACACGAATGATGAGTCCAGCTTGGCTGGAACAGAGAGTGGGTAACATGGAGGAGAATGGCAGTAAGTCAGGTCACATTAAGATGTTTTGGGGGTGGAAGTAGGGAGGGCCTTAGGCCGGTAGAGTATGTTGTCAGCTCTGCTATAATGTGATATGCCTTTTCCTAAAAATTTCCATACTGTGCAAAATTCTGCATTGGAAACTACCGGGCTTATGGGGGTATACGGGGTTGGTGCATAACACTGAAAAATTGTTGGTGACACATAAAAAAGCAAGTATGAATTTAATTTAATTTAAATTGCAGTTTTACCTACATTAAATGGTTAAGAAATACATAATAATGACAATAAATATGGCACTTTTCCTTGAAAGAGGCCTGAAGCTTGCTTGTGGAGGGAATGTGAGAGGATTGTAGCTCTGGAGTTGTGGTGAATGAGTGATCTGAAATCAGGGAAAGCTGCAACACCACGTGCACTGAGCTACCTATTCCCATATTGCTCACCTGGGGGTCATTTTCTGTGTGTCTGCTATTTCTCAGGAGAAATCCTGCATAAACACAAGATTTATATTATGCACAGAATATTCCATAATATATCAGTCACATTGGAACAAATAATACCTTTTCAAAACGAGTTGTAGCAATACTGTGTGTTGGCAGGCTTGGAAGGCCTTAAGAGTCACAGAGGGGCACCTGGGTTGCTCAGTCAGTGAAACGTCCCAATTCTTAGCTCAGGTCATGGTCTCAGGGGTCACGGATCAAGCCCTGTGTCAGGCTCTGTGCTAAACATGGAGCCTACTTAAGATTCTCTCTCTCCTTCTCCTTCTGTGCCTCCTCCCTGCTCACTACCTCTGTAAAAAAAAAAAAAAAAAAAGTCACAGAGAAAACAAGGCATACAAGCAGAAAGTATGAATGTTTGTTCCAAGTGAAGAGATTAAATAAAGTCTGCCTCTTACGTTCATTTCCTAGGGCTGCCATAACAAATTACCACAGACTTGGGGCCTTAAAACAACAAAATTTATTTTCTTGCAGAAGCCCAAGATCCAGGTAATTGCTTGGGGCATGCTCTCTGTAGGTTTCTAGGGAAGCATCCCTCTGTGCCTTCCTCCCTAGCTTTTAGTAGTGACCAAAAGTCCTCAGTGTTTTTTTTTGTTTTTGTTTTTTTTTTAAAGATTTTATTTATTTATCAGAGAGAGAGGGAGAGAGCGAGCATAGGCAGACAGAATGGCAGGCAGAGGCAGAGGGAGAAGCAGGCTCCCTGCTGAGCAAGGAGCCCAATGTGGGACTCGATCCCAGGACACTGGGATCATGACCTGAGCCGAAGGCAGCTGCTTAACCAACTGAGCCACCCAGGAGTCCCTCAGTGTTCTTTACCTATAGCCGCAACACTCCTCTCTGCCTCTGTCATCACAGGCCTGCTAGTAAGGACACCAGTCACAGGATTTGGGACCCACCCTCAACCAGTATGGACTCAACTTGATCAGATGTAACCATCTTTCTTGAGGGGACATGATTCTACCAACAACACCTTTTCTCCACCCCTCCATGGGAGATTTAATAAGTCTGGATACATCCTCAATTTGATGTTTCCTTGGTCTCATTAAACAGGTATCCATGTCTGCTGATACTTGTCAGCAAGGCCTTTGTTTGTCTAAGGGTCACCCTTGGCCTCTGTGAGCCTGAGTCTTTAAGGAAAAAAAGAAAAAAATAATCTGAGCCACACTCATTGTTACATATGATATGTTACATATAGCCCCACTAGTCCCTGTCTAGACCCAGTCAGTCCTATCTCCCACTCCTGCCCCATACCTGCTGTACCTCGACCAAGAGACCTGGGAATAGCATCAAAGGCGGTGACATGGCAGTGATTGTGTGTACTCAGGTGCAGAATGTGTCACCTCTGAACACGTGAAGGACTTCTACTAGCCTTGCCTTTGTTATAGCTGGTGACTGAAGACCCTCTCAAATCACATGACCGTTTCATTATTTAACAGAGAAAATAATTTAGGAAGGAGATAAGTTTTAATAGACATGAAAAGGAAGTCAGACATTTTACTCCCAGATCTCAAGGTTATAAGGGCCTTTCAAAGGCTTGCTTGTTCTCTTTTAACAAAGGAAGGAGTGCCTTCTGTGGCAGCTGAGAGAAGTGTGTGTGTCAGCCAGCCTTTCAGTTCAGCGGGCGGGGGGGGGGGGGTTGTTTAAAAGAGAATTCTTATAAAGTTTTCTGTCTCTGTTTTTTTGGGGTTTGTTTGTTTTTTTGAGATTTTATTTATTTATTTGACAGAGATCATAAGTAGGCAGAGAGGCAGGCAGAGAGAGGGGGGGAAGCAGGCTTACTGCTGAGCAGAGAGCCTGATGTGGGGCTCCATCCCAAGACCCTGAGATCCTGACCTGAGCCGAAGGCAGAGGCCCAACCCACTGAGCCACCCAGGTGCCCCTTTGTCTCATGTTTTACTTTTCCAGGGGAAGCTGGGTACGTATGCTACAGGTTGTAACAATGAAAGGTATTTCTTTTCATTCGCTAAATCTGTTCTTCTTCATCCTTCAAGATCTTTTGACCTTTCAGTAGCAAATGATGGTATGCTGGGATTCATGCCCCACTATCAGCTAAGGATTTGTTCATGTATCATCTGTCCCCAGGCTGCTCTTCTTTCTGGTCTTGAACTTGCTGTGCCCTCAGCCTGTAACATACTTTGCCCATATTTGCATGGCTTCCTCTCTTGCTTCGTCCAGGTCTTTGCTCAGCATCACCCCCATGAGAGAGCTCTTTCTTTCTAAAGCAGCCCTTCTTCCTCCTTCCCCTTGACACGCTTTGTCTCTTTACTCTGCTTTTTAGTTTTATGATACGTACCATGACTGATATTCTGCAGTATCAGTGTTCATGGTCTGTTTCCCCCTATATAAGGTTAACTCCACGGGGTAAGAGCTCTGTTGTGTTCATGTCCCTCTCCCTAGTACAAAGAACAGAGTTTGACATATAGTGGATACTCTAAATAAACATAATTAAGTGATTGGGTCTTTGTCATTTTCTTTTGAACCAACCAGCATTGTCTGGTTTTCCATATTGGATAGTTGGCAAAGCTGTTGTGCTAGAGTCTTTGTGAGTTTGCTTTCTGAACTTTGGAATGCTATGTCACAAGTCAGCATCTATCAAGATGTAGCACGGATACCAGACCTGCCCATAAATATATATATATATATTTTTTGTTGTTGTTAAAGATTTTATTTATTTATTTGAAAGAGGGAGAGAGAGCATGAGAAGGGAGAAGCAGACTCCCCAAGAAGCTGGGAGCCTGATGTGGGACTCGATCCCAGAACTCCAGGATCATGACCTGAGCTGAAGGCAGTGGCTTAACCAACTGAGCCACCCAGGCATCCCTGCCCATAAATATTGTAGAGGAAAGGGAGTTCCAGCCAGAGATGTAGTACCTCTCTCTCTGTCCAAGGCCCACCCACAGCAGCCCCCAAAATCCTATTTGCTGTGAGGGACTGCTGGTGCCCCAGGAAGAAGGTGGGCAGTGCTCCAAAGCTGGGCACTCAGCCTTGAGGAAGGGAGGACAGCTTCAGAGAATTTCTTGAGCAGGAATGACAAGTCTCTCTTGCTGTAGCTACTATTTCGATCGTAACTGATGCAGTTAGGCAGGGACTCTGGAAAGAGGCAGACTCTGACAGCTGGCCCCCTGAACAGTGAATGGTGGGAGCCTCTGGAGAACTCAGGGTCACGACTTTTCTGGACTTTATTATGCCTGGGACAAGGCTCTTTCTTTCTTTCTTTCTTTCTTTCTTTCTTTCTTTCTTTCTTTCTTTCAGTTAAACTCATCTACTAATATTATCTCCATTTCATAAAAGAAGGACTTTGCTTTTTCTGGTTTTACTGAGATATAATTGACACACAACTCTGTGTAAGTTCAAGATGTACAGCCTAATGACTTACCTGTATTATGAAATGATGGCCACTGTAAGTTTAGTTAACATCCATCATCTCATATAGATTTTTTAAAAAAGAAAAGAAAAAATGGCTTATTCCTTGTGATGAGAACTCTTAAGATCTACCTTCTTCACAACTTTTGGATGCACCACACAGCAGAGTTCGCTATAGTCGCCATGCTGTACATCACATTCCAGTACCCTTTTTTTTTTAATCTTAAAACGGAAAGTTTGTATCTTTTGACCACCTTCATCTAGGACCCCACCACTGCCCCTAAGGACATTTTAATTAAAAATAGTAGGAATGATATCATCCTGAAATAAAATTAGCTCCATGAAAATTGGTCCCTGAAAAGCTCACGATTGTGTTTCATTTTTCTCATTTCACCATGCACTGGTGAAACTACATCTTAGACCAGCATTGACTCCAGGATGGTGTTGGGCAGTCACCACTCTGAGCAGTACCTGCAAGTACACGAGTCACATGATACTCCATGAGAGCAGCCTCCATGTTGTGTCTTGTAGATTGTGACAGACCAGCAGACAGGACAGAAGATCCAGATAGTCACCGCAGTGGACGCCTCCGGATCCCCCAAGCAGCAGTTCATCCTGACCAGCCCAGATGGAGCTGGAACTGGGAAGGTGATCCTGGCTTCCCCGGAGACATCCAGTGCTAAGCAGCTCATATTTACCACCTCGGACAACCTTGTCCCTGGCAGGATCCAGGTAAGGCTGTTGACAGGCATTTGTTTCAGCACTTCAGCTGCCAAACTTGTTTCTGACTCCTCCTTTGCCTTGAAGGCCACGTCCATCTCTAGAAGGTCCTTCGAGGACCTACAAGTGTGTTAGGTTGCTGCTTTGGCTAAAGTAAAAAACCAAAATAAAAAAATATATATTTAAAAAAAGGGATGGGGCACCTGGGTGTCTCAGTTGGTTAAGCACCTGCCTTCGGCTCAGGTCATGATCCCAGGGTCCTGGGATTGAGTCCCATATCGGGCTCCCTGCTCAGCAGGAAGTCTGCTTCTCCCACTGACCTCTCTACTCTCATGCTCTCTCTCTTTCATTGTCTTTCTCTACCTCTCAAATAAATAAATAAATAAATAAATAGATAAATAAATAATATTTAAAGTAAAAAAGCAGCAAGTGAGTGGCAAGGCCCAGGAGGCAGCAAGCTTCAGTGTTCAGATGGGGTAGAAGTTGAGCCAGGACAGTCTGTGGCCCACAGGAGACTGGCCTGAGCAAGCTGGTACTAAGGCCACTGGAGAATGCTCTAACTAACCTAAGCTGGATGGTGGCAGTTCTTGGCCCCTGATATTTTAGGGGTCCCACCTAGGGCTGGACACAGCCAGATGGGGACTGACTTGTTCCTAAATCTCACTTCATCTTTTCCAGGTCGTCAGGCATGGTCCTAGCTTTTCATTCTGTCCTTACTTGCACCTGTGAACTCTGGGTCTCTCCTTTCCCCCAGCCCTGACAGCCATCATCCTACTTTCTGTCTTTATGACTTTGGTTATTCTAGGGACCTCACATAAGTGGAGTCCTACAATATTTTTTCTTTTGCAGTTGGTTTATTTCACTGAGCATAATGTTTGTCCCAGAAGTTCAGACTTCAGCTTGCTAATGCCAGGGAGCTATAGAAGGTGAGAAGGGCAGGAAGCAGGAAGGATGGAGAAGTATTTAGTGTATGTGCTACCGAAGTGAGCACAGGGTAGAGAAGGATTTAATAAGGTGCTCTTCCAGCTGTTCATCCATCTTGTAGCCTATGTCAGAATTTCCTTCTTTTTTAAGGCAAAATAATACTTCATTGTATGTATAGACCACACTTTATGTAGTCATCTGTTGGATGTTTGAGGTGCTTCTACCTTTTGGCTCTTATGAATAATGCTGCTAAGAATCCATGTGTTTTGAGTGGGGAGGGACTTTGTACTATGGAGAAAAATAAGGGAAGGATTTTTTTTCTTCTGATAGAACTGGGTTCAGAACATAAGTGATGTTCAGCTTTCAGAACTGCACTTCTGAGACTCTTCATAATGTAGTTAGTAAATACTGCCTCCTTTCCCAGAGTACATTCTGATCAACTGAAATTAAAGTTGCTCCCTGCTTTTTCAGACTTCTCCTTGTTCATGAGAAGGTAGCTGTTGATTTTGTTGCATGTTTTGTAAGAGATCATTTTACACAGTAATTTCTATATATATTCCCATCACACAGCAATAACCATGATGGTTCTTGTTGGTACATTATTTAAAGAGCAATTTTTTCACTTTCTTATATTTGTGGCAGTTACAGTATTCCTCCAGGTGAGTAACACTGTCACCTAGAAAGTCACCTGCAAGTGAAGGAGAAATAACAGGTTTCAGAGGTCGCCTGTTTCTAGTCTTTCTACGCCCAGCTGCCTCAAGGAGAGACCTGGTATATTAATTAATAAAGCTTGGTTATTTCTCTGCCAAATATACCTTTTTGCATGCATTCCAAGCTGTTTCATGGGATTAGAGAAGGAGCCAGAAGGTCCTGCGGTACATTCATGTCAGAGCACTGCATGTGATTCTCCACATGGCCCCCCATCCTGGACATCCGGGTTATGCTAGCCAGATGGGAGAGTATGTGAGTGAAAACCAGTGCCTAACCTTGGACACATGCCCCCCAACTATCATCACCACTGAAGGGGTGCAGTCTAGGGGAGCAACAGGGCCATTCTTAATGTCACTAACTTGTCAAGTAGGATTTTCCCAGTTCTGCCCAGGGTTTTCCTGCTTAGAAACTCAAGATTAGGAATTTATAGTTAAACGTTAATTTTTTTTTATGATCTGGTTTTTAATAGCACTTCACTTATTTCCGGGTTTTTCTTAGATCGTCACGGACTCTGCTTCTGTGGAGCGCTTGCTGGGTAAGGCCGACGTCCAGCGGCCACAGGTAGTAGAATACTGTGTGGTCTGTGGCGACAAAGCCTCTGGTAAGTAACCCTAGGTTTTGCTAGGCACACATCATGGTCCAGTATCATGAACCAAATAGAGGTTGGAGGATTATTAGAGAGAGAACATTTTCTGTAGGTTTGTAGATTTTAAAACATGAACTCCACTTTTCTGAGCAGATAGTGATACAAATAAGCAGACCTGTTTGTCAGATTATTAGAATCAAAAGGAGGAGTCAAGACACTGTTTCTGTGACTTATAAATCTGGGCTGTGTGTCAAATATTTACGTACTACCAAGGAAGCAGTCATTTATTTGGGGGTAGTATTAGCACAGTGCTTTGCTATTTCACAACATGTGTTATCTCTCTCTTCTTCATCCTAACTTTCTCTGTCATCCGCTCACTATAACCCTGTGTGGTAACTACTGTAATGAAGGAGGTGAGAGCATGAGATCCTGGCTGGAGCCTCAGGTTCAGGCAAGGTCCCCCAGCGGCAGTCAAATTCTGTGAGGCTTGGAGGTTGAATATGTTGGTAAAGCAGAAAGGTGTTCTGGCTGGTGAAGCCAGGGCCTGGTGAATTTACTGTCCACACCCATGGTGTGTCTTTGGGGAAGAGCTCCTGGACTTCTGTGATTAGGATGTGAGTGAAAGGAGACTGGAGAAAATGTTTGTCCCAGAAGTTCAGACTTCAGCTTGCTAATGCCAGGGAGCTATAGAAGGTGAGAAGGGCAGGAAGCAGGAAGGATGGAGAAGTATTTAGTGTATGTGCTACCGAAGTGAGCACAGGGTAGAGAAGGATTTAATAAGGTGCTCTTCCAGCTGTGCTGTGGGAACAGGCCTGAGTTTTGTGATTCAACTTTATTCTGTAGTCACAGAATTCCCAGGAACTTTGGACACTTTGTGGTCCTGGTTAAAACAGAAGGTTGGACCAAGCATATTAGGAGGACAGCCCAGACAAACATCCACAAACATCCATGTCAGAAGCTCCAGTCCCCTCCTAGCTCATGGTACCATTTGCTGTGCCATGGTGCCCTGCCTCTGTTCCCACTCCTATCTTGAACAAGGCAAAACCCAGCCCATCCCACCCCTTCTCTGAAGCCAGTGCTGCCTGTGTCCTTGTCGTCCTTTGTGTAGACGGCTCTGGCATTTGTTATATTCTCTTACAATTGATTGTTACAGGCCCAACTTCTACACCGAATGGGCTCTTCTTGTTAGAGCAAGAACATGCCATCTCTATATCCTAGCTTCTTGCTCAGCCAGGACAGGCACTCTGCAAACTTTTAAACAAATGAATGAAGCATAGACATAAGAATGAGGCCACAGAATCTGCTTGGCTTCCCCATTTGTCAGTCCCCTTCTGGGCTTAAAGGAATAGCCTAATCATAGGCGTATAGTGCCACAGTCTCCAGATATAGATGTCCCTCTAAAGTCTAGAGAGGCTAAGGAAATACACTGCAAGGAAGGAAAAATGATGTCTACGCAGCAACTTTAGTACCACTCTTCAAGACACAAAATTGAGACCTTCCAAGTACATACTTGGGGAATGGCTCTGCATGCCAGAGTTCAGGACAGTGGGACGCTCAGTAGCTGCCATCAGTGATGATCTGGTGAAATGTTTCTTAGCAATGTAGCTATGATATTGGGTTACAGAAGATCAAACCAGGAGAGCTTATCCATGTTTCTTTGCCAGCTGGGAACAAAGGAGGGGTCATGCATGTGGAAGCACTTGGTGTATTTGGGAGGGTGCTCTGAGGTAGGGGGCTCTTTCTAATGTCATTGGGCATTAGAAGTTAGAGACACCAAAGTACAGATTAGAAAAAAAGAACTGTATGTAATAAATGTATTTCTAGAACTGTGTTTCCAAGAGAGTCTGAATACCTAACCAAAGTGAGCCACATGGCATGTACCCTTCCCTCACCTTGGGGCTACATAACCATAGCCTCTGCACTTCCCCCAGGGTAGCTCTAGGACCCAGGACCTGACTCACACCGAGAGAGTAAAGAGAGGAGTCGGACCCTGGGTGCTTGAACAGCACACGCATGCTTCTGCTACATGCCACCGTTGGTGGGACAGGAGCACTGGGAGGCTTCAGGAGCCCGGCTCTGTGGGGCCACGACCAGGTGTGCATGGCAGGCAGTACCGCTCAGCCATCCTCTGGGAGCTCCTGCTGCATGTTAGGTCCTTTGTGTACTGAAAGCATTAAGGTCATGCCGTTTACCAGCTGTCATGTAACCTATCGGAACTTCTGTTTTTCTATCGTGATGTCACAGGGCTACTTTAAAGATTATAGGAAAATTAGGGGAAGACCTAAGTGCCGTGCTTCATGCCCAGGCTCATGGTTGTCCCGTGGCCGCCCTCACCGGATACCATGCCCTGGTCACTTTGATGGCCTTCCCTTAGAAACGGGCCTTTGATGGACCACCTCTTCTCTTGGTGATCTGTTTCACACACTCTTTCTCCTTTTAGGCCGTCACTATGGGGCTGTTAGTTGTGAAGGTTGCAAAGGTTTCTTCAAAAGGAGTGTAAGGAAAAATCTGACCTATAGCTGCCGAAGCAACCAAGACTGTATCATAAACAAACACCACCGGAACCGCTGTCAGTTTTGCCGGCTGAAAAAATGCTTAGAGATGGGCATGAAGATGGAATGTGAGTAACTGTGTGAGCAAGCAACTTGAGTTAGCTAGTTGGAGGAAGCAAGATTTCTATACCTGGCTTTAAAATACTCTAAGAGGAAAATATCCACTGAGGCTTCCTGTTGTTTCCCTTCTCTGTCAGCTAGGTGGTCTAGCACCCATGCTGCTGCGATTGACCATTCTCCATGATGTGTGTGGAAGCCTCCCCCAGATAACTCGGCGTGCAACTCAGCGCAGTGGGGTGAACACAGGCTTTGGAGTATCAAACCCCAGCTCTGCCAGTTGGGAGCTGTGAGGCGTGGGGAAGACATGGCACCTCTCTCAGCCACAGCATCCTTCTCTAAATAGGACCCCTTAGCTTTCTAACATATTGGATCTGGGGTTCATACTATCTTTCTTTTTAAAAAGATCTTTATTTCCTTCAGTTGTTTCTGGCCCATGTAGCTCTCTCGACCAGATTGCTGGAGGGAGAGACTGCTGGTGTTACAGAAAGCTGACACACCATTAAACAATTTGCAGAAGCCATGCAGGCTTGAATTGGACATTAGAATGGTTCTCTATGACACGTGGCCCTGGACAAGCTCTCTGTTAAGGGCCCACTTAAAGATAGATAAAGATTTCCCTTCCTGGAAAGTGCATTTTGTGAGCAGCAAAAAGTGAAAATCCGGAGGGCTCCTTGTGGACCCCCCACAAGACCATGCTGAAGTTTCTTAGCAGGCAGTGAGCTTGCACTCTTTAGACCAAGAGTGGCCTTGTTTGGCTTTGAGCTTTTCTTCCCTTTGGCTAAAAAGCCCTCTGAAAATTGAGCCGGATGTGTCTCGCACCAGAGCTTATCATCCCTATAGTAGCAGACTTACTAAGGAAGACTTTCCTATGAAGGATGTAATTTGTAATGACTTGTTCATCTAAACATGAATATTTATGTTGTGATTTAAGCTGTGCAGAGTGAACGGAAGCCCTTTGATGTACAACGGGAGAAACCAAGCAATTGTGCTGCTTCAACTGAGAAAATCTATATCCGAAAGGACCTGAGAAGTCCTCTGATAGCCACTCCCACATTTGTGGCAGATAAAGATGGAGCAAGGTCAGTCTCTGTTTTGACAAAGGGCAACACTACCATCAGCCTATGAGCTGATCAGAGGAGGCCTGGATGTTCTTGGAAGGAGCTTATGTGGCTCCCTCCCCACTGTCCCAGCCTTCAGCCTTGTCTTGCTTCATCCCACCCTTTTTGGAGCTGCTCCAGTCACACCTGTGGACGGACCTGAATATGGGGTTTTTCTCCTGCCTGGGGGTCTCAGGTTGTGTCCTGTAGTTATTCATATGTTGCTCTGCAATTCAAGATGGGGTTTCTCTGCAGTATAGACAAAAGGCCCAAGTCCCAGGGTAGTCCCAAATGATGTGAAGAGTTAACACAAGTTGATGTCTATGGTTTGTTTGGTTTTTTTTCCATGTAATCTATTGAACTTCATTACAAAAAGGGAAAACAAGAAATCCAGACTGTGTCCTAGCGAGAACTAGAGTTGAGAATTCTTGGTGATATTCTGAAAATCACATTGGCTTTATTTAACAAAGCGGCTACAGTTTGTGGTCAGCGTGGAAGCCAAGGGGATGTGTATCTGTGTGGCATCCTGTCTCAGGCTGTAGGCCCAGCTTTGTGCTCATCTCATTCTAGAGAGAAGGGGTGATGGTTCAGTCACTCGATAACCGAGTCAAGTTAGAGCTTTTCTGCTATTCAGGCAGCTTTGCCACTGTAGAAGGGACAGGGCAATGCATTGTGATCATATTGTGTGTTAAATGTTGGAAGCTACTCTGGGTTTCTTTATGTCTTAAATAGACAAACAGGTCTTCTTGATCCAGGGATGCTTGTGAACATCCAACAGCCTCTGATACGTGAGGATGGTACAGTTCTCCTGGCCACGGATTCCAAGGTGATGTTCTCTACTTACTCTCTCCTCCACCTCTGTATTGCAGTGCAGACTGCTTCTCTGAATGTGTGCCCCCTCTGTTCTTCTTAGCTTCTGAGACTACCTTGTTAGCTTGGCCTTTCGCATCTCTGTTTATTTCTTCTTATATAGCCATCCTATGGTTTGTTTTAGGAATGTTGGCAGCTTTTCAGAAACTTGGGGCTGGCTGGTTATAGTCATTATTACATGTCAGGGTCTAGAGTTCAGTTTGGTGAAAACTCAGTGGCTCTTATCTCAATAACAACCCCCACCCCACCCCAGTACACACATTAGCAAACTACAGGTATGCTGTGGAAATGGCTGCTTATCCTCAGATGTCCTTTTGCAAAAGCCCCTAGTTCATCTTTTTTTTTTAATTGACGTATGGTTGACACACAGTGTTACATTATCCACCCCCCAACACCCCATTCTTTTTAATTAGTTGATCTGCAGGAGGAAGTTCAGTCAGGATTCTGACAATTGCAAAACTAAGAACAAATCAGCCATAGGGAATTTAACATGTTGTGAACAGAGGTGTTTGTCAATCCAGGAGAGAGATAGCTGGCTAATCCCCATGAAGATAACGAAGGACTGGGGTTTTATCTAGGCAAGAAAATGAATTATATTTCTTATCTCATTCCTGATGTGACCCAATAATGATGAAGTAGCAGCAAGCCATGGCTGAGTTCCAGTATTCCTTCTGTAAAAGGAGGGACTTGGTAACAGTGCTGGCAGAGCTGCTCACTGCCCTGAGAGCCAGAGCGGTCCTACCCACAGGCTTCCTTCCAGTCCATTCACGTGCACATCGCTGTGCCCACTCAGTATGTGAGAACAGCCTGTCTTGGGAAAGAAGGGCATCAGTGAGGGCCCTCCATCCTGTGGTCCTGAGGTTGGGCCTTGAGCTTCCTGTCTTTGGGCCCTGGTGCTGGCGTGCAACATGGCCATCACACCTGAGTTTCTAGTGTCAAGTTGACACTTAGGACAGTGATGGATGCCTAGTGGGGTAGAGGGAAACCAGAAGCCTGAAAGGAAGGCCCGAATAACCTTAAGACCTGATTACCAAGGGATTTCACAGCAGCTTGTCTGCGGTGCCATCCACACAGAGACTGAGACTAAGAACCGAGAGACTCCAGGGTCAGCTGGTCCTGGGTCCAGAGCCCAGCGCCGCTCTTAGTAGCCATGCGCCCCTTTCCTCCATCTCTGCTTCCCTTGGTGCCGCCACACAGGGGCGCAGAGGAACTGGAGTAAGTTACTTTCCTAAAGCTGGCAGCGTGCAGGGAGCTCTCCTTAAGTAAGGAGTTAGTCGTGATCACTGGATGGAAAAGAAGGGACAGACACAGTGTGCTATGTAAGTAGTAGTGAAGAGAAAGCTGCTGCAGAGTCAGACATGTGCTGCACCCCATTCCTGCCTCTGTGCTGTGGAAGTGACCATACCCACCCCAGGAGGTTGTTATGAATGATAGGGTAGAGACAGATCACCTAAAGATAGCTCTTTTCAGAAGCTGTGTTTCAGCCATCGACTTTGAAATCACTAAAATTCAAAACAGTGTGCTTGGACTAAATACAGAGTCTCACAGAGATCCCATGCCACCTTTCTACAGGCGCCCCCGGCCATTTATGCAGTAGGCCTGCCGCACAGCGCAACACCCAGGACGTGACATCCTCACGGTGCTGGCCACCTGGTCTTTGTCTTTTCTCACTTCACTCCCATTCCTGCCATGTGTCCTTCGTCGTGATGGCCCACATCTTTTAGCAGCTGCACCATGTTCTGTTCCATGGTGGTTCTGGGATTTATGAAGCAGTGCTGTGCTTAGGGTCTCTTCCACTGTTCTAGTTTTTCACTTTCATGATCTAGACACAGCAGACACTTGTGTCTGTATGTCTTTGCTTTCCTCTTTTTTTATTGAGATACAATTCATTTACCAGAAAACTCACACTTTCTGTACACAGTTCAGTGGTTTTAATATATTAACAAGGCTGTACAACCATTGCCACTACCTGATTCTAGAACATTTTCATCACCCCAAAAAGAAGCCCTGTACCAATTAAGCTTTCACTCCCCCCTCCCCCTACTCCAGCCCCCGCCAACTGCTACTCCCCTTTCTGACTATGGTTTTATCAATTCTGGACATTTCATATAAAGGGAATCTTACAATATATGGCTTTTGGTGACTAACTTCTTTCTCTTGACATAATGTTTTCGAGGTTCATCCATGTTGTGGCATGTGTCAGCATTTTATTCCTTCTTATTGCCGGATACTAAGCCATTGAATGGCTCAGCCGTATTTTACTTATCCATTCATCAGCTGATGAACATTTGGGTTGTTTCTACTTTTTGTCTATTATGAATAGTGCTGCTACAAACATTTGGACACAAGTTTTTTATGGAGGTACATTTCGATTTCCCTTATGTATGTACCTAGGAGTGGAATGGTTGGTCATACAGTAACTCTGTGTTTAAACTGTTTGAAGAGCTGCCAGACCGTTTTCCACAGCAGCTGCATCATTTCACATTCCCTCCAGCAGTGTGTGAGGGTCCACTTTCTCCACATCCTCCCAACACCTGTTGTTGTTGTCTTCTTGGTTATAATCATCCTGTTGGGTGTGAGATGGTATCATTGTGGCTTTGATTTGCATTTCTAGTGATGTTGAACATCCGTTCATGTACTTACCGGCCAGTTGTATATCCTTTTTGAAGAAATGCCTGTTCAAATCCTTGGCCCATTTTTTAAAAACTCATTTGTCTTTTTATTATTGAGCTATAAGAGTTAGTCTGGTTACTAAACCATTATTAAAATGAATGATTTGTAAGCAAATACCTTCTATTCTGTGAGTTGTCTTTTGTGTGTGGAAAGGGGGGGTTGTCTTTTTACTTTCTTAATAGCTTTTTTTTTTCTTTTTTTTCTTTTTTTTAAGATTTTATATTTAAGCCATCTCTCCACCCAACGTGGGGCTCTAACTCAACAACCCCAAAATCAAGAGTCTGCGCATTCCACTGACTGAGCCAGCCAGGCCTTCTGTTTAACTTTCTTAATACCTTTTAAAGCACAGAAGTTGAAATTTTGGTGGCATCCAGTTTGTCTGTTTTTGTTGCGTTACCTTATTATGTGTACATTTGTGTAACTACCACCACAATCAAGACCCATAACTCTTCCATCACCAAAAAGATCTCCCACCTCCTGCCCTGTTAAGGTCACACACCATAGAAGCTGTTTTTAAACTAACATTATACCTTCATTGGCCTGAGAGCCTTTTGTGTGTGTGTTGATGTATTCATCTTTAATGTTCTTATTTTGTGTTTAATAGGCTGAAACAAGCCAGGGAGCTCTGGGCACACTAGCAAATGTAGTAACCTCCCTTGCCAACTTAAGTGAATCCCTGAACAATGGTGACGCTTCGGAAATGCAGCCGGAGGACCAGTCTGCAAGTGAAATTACCCGGTACGATGCCGTGACTGTGGACGCTCCCCAGTGACGCCCACACTCTGTTGCTGCCTGAGAGCGGGTGGCAGCAGTCTGACCCCACACCCTGTATTGAATCAGGGATTGTAAAATCGTCACAGTGTTCCTGCATGTCTGTCTTCTTTCTAACATTGTAACTATGGGAACATGGACCCATTTATATTATGTGATATGAAACAATCAAAACTGTTTTTCATTCCAAACAATGAAAAAGGAAAGGACTTAGTGACTCAGTGGAAGCAAGGAAAACCCTTCAGTAAACAGGTGTGACATGTATCAGTCTTTATTTTGACTAAACATTAATAGTTCATCCCTTTCCCACTTCTGTTTTAGCCTGTTTTTCTCATGTATATTTTTTTCCAAATAGTCTAGAGCTTTAGTCTTTCAGGGTGTTACTGACAGATGGCATTAGCTGGTCTCAGACACGAGTAACTGGCTGCAGGTGGCATTTCTTCCCCACCGCCCAGCTATCGTGTTTGCCCCTTTCCCTGCGGGACTGGCCACTCTTTCCTGTCTTGCCAGGCTGGGCAGATGCACAGCCGGAGGCCACAGGAACACCCCGGTCCTCGTATTCTCTTGAGGTCTGATAGCAAAATTAAGATCTAGATCCAATGGAAAGAGAATGAGATTTGAGTTAAGTAGAGTTCTGGTTCCACTGCTTACTGGATGGTTGGTCTTAGAAAAGTTACTTAACATCTCTCTACACCTCAGCTTTCACATCTGTAAAATGCAGAGGGTTCTACCTTGGAGAGTAGTTGTGAAAAATGGAAATTATGTGTGAAAATAAATAATATATCGCTTAGTACCCGTGATGATGTGTAGATCATGGGAACTAAGTGATACATTTATCCTCAGAAGCTCTCATTATCGTGTCCTCCAACAGATAGACTTGAATGATCTTTTCCCCATTGTATTGTTTCTCTAGATCTAGGTAATTCTAGATCAGCTAGAATTCTTCTCCTCCTGAAACTGTGGATTCACAATACTGCCTGCTTCATTTTTGCTCACAGGGCATTTGATACCTTAGCTAAAGCACTTAATACCACAGACAGCTCCTCACCTCCAAGCCTAGCAGATGGGATAGATGCCAGTGGAGGAGGCGGAATCCACGTGATCAGCAGAGACCAATCCACACCCATCATTGAGGTCGAAGGGCCCCTCCTTTCAGACACTCATGTCACATTTAAGGTGAGTGGTTTCAGCCAACCACATGCCACAGCCTCCCCAGCCTACAGTTTGAAGCTAAAATCTTTCATACTGTTGGCTTTTGTTTGGATCCAGACCTTGTGTGCCAGAACACTATTCTCATTAGAAAGAATTGTCACTTGTGTTTTGCTCATAGTGTTTTGGCTCTGAAGGTAACACCCTGAAGCAGGTGTGGCCTGTCCTTGCCAGGAGGGGCCGACATGGTGCTGCCCAGCAAGAGCTCTTATTGGACTGCTCTGCCTTCTCTGCTTTCCAAGACGGCCGGGCTCCAGCATAGGCTCAGACAGGCAAATGTCTGCTCGAGCATGCAGGCAGCCAGCCCTCGTCCCTGACTGCTGGTCATGACTGCTTGCTGTCTTGCACCACAGAAAATAGATCTCCTGTCTCCTTAAAAAAGGATGTTAGTCTTCCCCACATGCTCCTTCTCTGGCCTCACTTCAGAAACATACTCCCACGTTCCCCAAAGCCACAATTTCTCAATTTCTAGGGCTACAGACTGTCCCCTCGATGTTCTTTACTACAGAGGCCTGACCAATCACTGAAGACTGGGTCCCTGCTCATAGTTGCCCACCATTGCCAAGAATATAGGTCATCAATGGGATTCCAGCATCAAAGGCATTAATTCCCCTTCTGGAAAGTGGAGCTCTAGAGCCCAGTCCTGAACATTCTGGTGGTGGGATCTCATCCTCCCACCACATAGACTTCTGCTCAGCCCCCGCCACCTGCCAGATGCCTACTAGCTGTGAAGTTGACCCCTGTCCCTGATTTAATTTAGATTTTAACTTATGGCTCAAAATAGAATTGCCTTAGAAGAAATACTGATTTAGCTGAGGCAAGAGTTGAAAAGTTTGTCTTTATATGAGTGACCTGGGAGGTCACCATCATTGACCACATTGCAAGGGCCACGACAGCCTAATCCACTGGGCCAGGGAGCACAGGACATCGGTGCCAGCCCCCTGCTGCAGAGGACACAGGCTTCATCGGAGGATCTGCCCAGAACTTCAGCATTAGAGGTCACACAATTTAGGCTCTCTGTTGAGACATGACAGCAGTTCACATTGACAGACAAAGCCATGCCCTGTCTCTCCGTCACCTCCTGTGCTATGTGCCTCCTCTTCTCCAGCTCACGATGCCTAGCCCGATGCCAGAGTACCTCAATGTGCACTACATCTGCGAGTCAGCATCCCGCCTGCTTTTCCTCTCCATGCACTGGGCCAGGTCAATCCCAGCCTTTCAGGCACTTGGGTAAGTGGCCTTTTTCTCTGTGTGTATCCTTTAGCAAAAGCCTTCCCTTTGTTAGGAATGACCTGGAAAGTATCTGAGGACCCTTTTAGTTTGTACCTATGGTCTTGCTCCAGTGATGCTGATTTTCGTATTAAATACACTCCATGGACTAGGAGCTGAGGACAATGGCTGCCAGTGCTTCAGTGTTCCTCAAACTTTTCTTAGGCCTTCTCCATATGCTGAGGACTTGGTGCTAAGAGCCAGGAATCTAGTGGAATAGAAGGCAGGAGTCATCTGAAATCTTGAGACAAATAGAGTGAAGCTGCATCTGGGGGCTTCTCAGATAAGGTCATACCGTTCACAGTGCACCAACCAGGCCGTCCTAGATGTAGATCCTCCAAGGCAGGGCTGAAAGCTGACGTGGCTGGCCCCTTTTTCTGTGCTCCAGTGCCAGCTCCTCCCCTGCAGCGTTTGCAGGCCCTCTGTTCTCGAGCATAGGTGCAAGGTGTGTCTCCCAGCCCCCTTCAGAGACCACGCTCGGCTCCTAGCCTTTGGATCGCTGCAGCGTCTCCTGACAGCCACACCAGGGCTACTGTGGGTTTAGAAGGCTATAGGAGATGACACTTTAGTCATACCCATTTTGATTTCTCATTACTGAATTTAAAGTGTCTAAAGTGTCTTTGTTAAGAAAATAGTTTATCCTCAGAGGGACTTTAGTTTAAGGGATTCACAGACAGTGCTGTTTTTGGAGAATGATCCAAAAATAACATATCATAGACTTTCAAGAAATATTTGTTGAATCTACTTGTTTGGGGCAAGCTGGGACCAGGAGAATACCAGCATGTACCCACACCCACCCCAACCTTTTGTCCCCAGGCAGGACTGCAACACCAGCCTGGTGCGGGCCTGCTGGAACGAGCTCTTCACCCTTGGCCTGGCCCAGTGTGCCCAGGTCATGAGTCTCTCCACTATCCTGGCAGCCATTGTCAACCACCTGCAGAACAGCATCCAGGAAGGTAGGGCTGGGGCTGTGGGGGATTGTGTCTCGGTTCAGGCCGGCCCCTTGCAAACTAGCCAGCTGCAGCATGCCACAGCTTCCACATGCTGAGCATAGCTTAACTTTGAAGTCCTGAGGTCTTCACCAGTGAGAACATTTAAATTTTCACCTCACTGTCTTCATATAAGGAATATGAAAGAGGAAAAAAAGATAATTGGAAAAGTTGCCAGCTTCTTGATACATAGGTATTTAGTGATGTTTTCAGAGTAATCACAGCTTATACTTTCATCTTGATTGACGGTTATAAATGGAAGAAGTTGTGGTTTTTCACTTGTGTGGGTGAGAGAAAAACACAGTTCTTACCTACTGTGTTTCTCTTCCCTGCATGTCTTCTTTACTACTCACACAGAACACTTCTGACACATGTGGTCACCAGTGTGGTGGGTATTTTCCCCACAATAGGCACTTCTCTGAGATACCAGCTGGGTATCCAATAATTTAATTCAATTCTATCACTGTCAGACATAGTGTCAGTGTCAGATCCCACAGGTTAAGGGCTCAGTCCCACAAGATCCTCCCCCCAACACACACACACACACACACACACACACGTATCCAGGCTATCCCTTGGGTTGGATTAATTCACTAGCACAGCTCACAGAACTCAAGGATAGAGGATACAGATGAACAGCCAGATGAAGAGCTCAATGGGGTGAGGTCTAGGAGAGTCTCAAGCACAGGAGCTTTTGTCCCTGTGGACTTGAGGTGCTTTACCCTTGCTGTGTGTTTGTGTGTTCACCAACCTGGAAGTTCTCTGAACTCCATCCATCATTCATTCCATTTCTAGCCCCTCTCCCCTCTCTGGATGATGAGGGATGGAGCTGGAAATGCCAAGCTTCTGAGTGGCCTTTTCTCCCCAGGGGTCATTAGGGGTCCCACCCAGAGATACCTCAGTGGAACAAAAGATGCTTCTAGTCCTCTTAACACATGAAAATTTACAAGGGTTAGAGGAGCTCTTTGTCAGTGATAAGGTCAAAAACAAAGCACCTGGGTGGCTCAGGCGGGTTAAAGCCTCTGCCTTTGGCTCAGGTCATGATCCCAGGGTCCTGGGATTGAGCCCTGCATCGTGCTCTCTGCTCAGCGGGGAGCCTGCTTCCCCTTCTCTCTCTGCCTGCCTCTCTGCCTACTTATGATCTCTGTCTGTCAAATAAATAAGTAAAATCTTTAAAAAAAAATTAGACCAACAGGTGCTGCTAATGCTCTTATCACTTAGAAATTACAAGGGCTTTGAGAGCTCTGTGTCAGGAACCAGGGGCCAGAGACCAATATACATATTTTCTGTTCTCACAATGGGTTACTCTTTCCTCTGTAACAAATTCTCAGAGCCCTAGAGGGATTGTGTGCAGTTAGGTCCCTGGTTTTCCCCAAGTGAAGCAGCAAGTGGAAGAGCTGGGTACAAACTTGGGCCACACAGACCCCTAGTCCAGAACATAGTTGCCTCACCCACTTGCTCTTGTGAATGAAAGTGACTGTCTTCTAGAAAGATCTGTGGCAACCATCTAATATCTGGCAGCCTAGTCCCAACTGCATCTGTACCAGGAGATAGCCAGTGCAGTCTCTCCACGTCCTCTGAGTCTAGAGTGAACCAAAGACATGGTCTCAAGGCAGCATGCCCAGGATTCAGGACTAATACTTGATGCTGAATTGCAGCTGAGCTACACTTTTAACTAGGCATTCAAGGTGTTTGATTATCTAGGAATCAAGTGAATAGTTATAACTTTGTCTAATACTTTTTTGGAATAGTAATATAAAAGTGATTTTTTTATTTACAACTTTTTTAAAGAGTTTATTTATTTGTCAGAGTCCAAGCAGGGGGAGCGGCAGGCAGAGGGAGAGGGAGAAGCAGGCTTCCCACTGAGCAGGGTGCCCAATGTGGGACTGGATCCCAGGAGCCTGGGATCGTGACCTGAGCCGAAGGCAGATGCTCAACAGACTGAGCCACCCAGGCATCCCTAAAAGTGATTTTTTTTTTTAACACTATAACATTTTGTTATATATGTTAGATTTTTGTTATATATAAGTTAGATTTGTTCACAAATGAGAATTTATTATTTATTTATTTAAGGAGAGAGTGGGGGAGGAGGGGCAGAGAGAGAATCTTTCTTTTTTCTTTTTTCTTTTTTTTTCCCCCTGAGAATTTTAAGCAGGCATCCTGTATTTTTTTTTTCCAGCATAACAGAATTCATTGTTTATGCCACACCCTAGTGCTCCATGCCATATGTGCCCTCCATAATACCTACCACCTGGCTCCCCCAACCTCCCACCCCCCGCCCCTTCAAAACTCTCAGATTGTTTTCAGAGTCCATAGTCCATGGTTCATCTCCTCTTCCAATTTTCCCCAACTCCCTTCTCCTCTCTATCTCCCTATGTCCTCCATGTTATTTGTTATGCTCCACAAATAAGTGAAACCATATATTTGACTCTCTGCTTGACTTATTTCACCCAGCATAATCTCTCCACGCCCGTCCATGTTGATACAAAAGTTGGGTATTCATCCTTTCTGATGGAGGCATAATACTCCATAGTGTATATGGACCACATCTTCCTGATCCATTCATCCGTTGAAGGGCATTTTGGTTCTTTCCACAGTTTAGCGATCGTGGCCATTGCTGCTATAAACATTGGGATACAGATGGCCCTTCTTTTCACTACATCTGTATCTTTGGGGTAAATACCCAGGAGTGCAATTGCAGGGTCATAGGGAAGTTCTATTTTTAATTTCTTAAGGAATCTCCACACTGTTCTCCAAAGTGGCTGCACCAACTTGCATTCCCACCAACAGTGTAAAAGGGTTCCCCTTTCTCCACATCCTCTCCAGCAGACGTCGTTTTCTGTCTTGTTAATTTTGGCCATTCTAACTGGTGTAAGGTGGTATCTCAATGTGGTTTTAATTTGAATCTCCCTGATGGCTAGTGATGATGAACATTTTTTCATGTGTCTGATAGCTATTTGTATGTCTTCATTGGAGAAGTGTCTGTTCATGTCTTCTGCCCATTTTTTGACATGATTATCTGTTTTGTGTGTGTTGAGTTTGAGAAGTTCTTTATAGATCCTGGATTATCCTTTATCTTTTAATTGCATGTGATAATACCAGTATCTTCAGGAAATGTTGTCAGGAAGATTAAAACACATAACATATAAAATTGTTTCCACAGCTTAAAAAATGTCAGCGTTTAATGATCAGGTCCATAAATCTTTATTAAATGCCTGCATAGGCATTGTCTTAGCCTGACAATGCTAAGAATCGATTTACCAGTCTTAAGCACAGAATAAAAGGGATTATCTCTCTCTGCCTGCCTCTCTGCCTACTTGTGATCTCTCTCTCTCTCTCTCTCTCTCTGTGTGTGTGTCAAATAAATAAATAAATAAAATCTTTTTTTTAAAGGTGGGGGGATTATCATTTTGTACCTACAGGCTCTGCCAAAGGTAGGGCCAGGGAGAATCGATGGTCTAGGGGTTTGTTGCTGAGAAAGAATATATGGCAGAGTGGCATTTGGGTATACCTGTTGTCACTTCACCTTCACCTGGAAAATGAGGCTCTTAACCATCTTAAGGTAACTGGTTTTCCATTAAAAAGGAAAATAATTTTCTCTTTCAATCTGTGGCTCCTCAAAGAAGCTAATGTTATTGTTCTTACTAGCCTTTCTCAGGGGGTTTTGTGATGTTCATTTCTAGATAAACTTTCTGGAGACCGGATAAAGCAAGTCATGGAGCACATCTGGAAGCTTCAGGAGTTCTGTAACAGTATGGCGAAGCTGGATATAGATGGCTATGAGTATGCATACCTTAAAGCTATAGTTCTCTTTAGTCCTGGTAAGATATGTGGCGGGGACTCACAAGTTTTCCACCTGTCTACTGGTATTTCTGAACATGAACCTGTTGTCAAGTCGTCAGCCAGATTGTGACCAAATATTCTCCTAATAGCTGTGCTTTGCTAGCCAACATAAACACATACATTCTTTTAAATTGTTGCCTTTATAGTCCCAAAAACATATGCCATGGTGTCTGGTGACTTCATATGTTAAATAGATTTATTCTGTATCCTAATTTAAACCATTGGCCAAATAAGACTTTGGCATACCAAATAGAGTATGCTACTCCAGTCTTACCAGTCTTAAGCACAGAATAAAAGGGATTATCCGGTGTCCTTTTTTTTTTTCTTTTCTTTATTCTTTTTTCATTTTAGACGGAGGAGAGAGGCAGAGGGGGAGAGGGAAGCAGGCTCTCTGCTGGGCAGGGAACCCGATATGAGTCTCAATCCCAGGACCTAAGCCAAAGGCAGATGCCCAGCCATCTGAGCCACCCAGGCACCCCCTCAGTGTCCTTTTTTTGTTTTGTTTTTACTTCTTTTGCTTTCCTTTTTGCCAGTTTTCAGGCTGTTAGCGTATGTCCTCCAGTAGAGACTCAAAGTGCCCAAGTTCAGCTGTCCTGTAGGTTAGCACCTGAAGAAGAGGCAGGACTGTCCAGCTGGCCTCACTGCCCCCTCTCATCTGTTCTCGCTAAACCTCCAGAGGTCACTAAGGCTGGCTCTTGTCCTGACTGCTGTCCTTAATAGCAGGGTTTGGACACAGCTTAACCCTCCCTTCCTCCCTAGCCATCCACTCGTGAATGGGAGAAATTCTGTGATTAAATATGTAGGAGGTAAAGGATCATTTGTAATCTTGGGTGATAGTTCTAAAACTCTGTTTTCTCAAGTGGTAGGAAGCCAGGTGTCCAGAAGCAAGCCAGGTGGGGCTGCTGAGGCTGGTGTGACCACTGAGGAGCCCAGCCCCCTCCTTGGAACTTTGAGGCCTGGCCAAGTACAGAGCAAAAGCCAGTGTTTTAGCAGTAATAGCCAAACCAGACCCCCTTCAGGGTTCAGTCTATATTGTACTTGAGAAATTTGTCAAAGGTTTAACTAAAAATAAGTACTAAGAAGTCTGCCAAGTGAGACTTTTCAAATACATGGGGCAATCTGGGGGCACTTTTCTTTTTTTCAGATCACCCAGGTTTGACCAGCACAAGCCAGATTGAAAAATTCCAAGAAAAGGCACAGATGGAATTGCAGGACTATGTTCAGAAAACCTACTCGGAAGATACTTACCGGTGAGGCACACAGATACACGATCTCGCTGTGGGGCAGAAAGGAGCACAACTGCAGTCTAGCCGCAAATATAAATTGGCAGCCTTCCCACCCCCGCAGGCTGGGAGAGCCTCCTTTTGATCACATTTTAATTCCTGCATTTCATGGGTGGTAACTCTGGAAAGTGCTAGGTGGGAGGGTCAGGAATCCTAGGCCATTCCAGTGTTGCTGGTAAACAGTGGGCAAGACCTTGGGCTGCTCTTCCGGAACACGATGAGGGGTTGGAGCCATTCCTGTGTGATTTCCTTGGGGGCTGACAGGGACCCCCTTGCCTGGAAGAGCCTCCCCACCCCCTGGCCTGCATCTGCTGAAGAGGTAGAGCCAGCATCCTTCACAGAAGAGTTTGCATTGACAGAAGCCAAACCTGACTCTACAGATGAGTGAGTGGGCTATAGAAAATAGTAATTTTGCCCTCAGGTAATTGATTTTCTTAAGTCCCTTTATTTGGGCAAAAAGTCAATTTGTAATATTTGTAATGGTTGGGCAACAAATATATGTATACATATACACATATATATGTATGTATACATACACACACATGAGCCTTTCTCGTCCAAATCTCAACAGGGAAGTTATTCTCAATTAAAGTAGAAGGCCTAGCAGGCTTTTCAGCCAAGGAGTGGAGGAGCTCTTTGATCATGACCACTTCCAACCCACTAGAAGCTACATGAGTTACTGAGCTCACATCAGGCAAACTAGTATTTCCTTGGCAGCCCTGTTCCTTCAAAGTAAACCCTTGATCAGAACTGACCAGGAAGTTCATGGCCTCACCTTCTTCATTGGTGTTGCCTTCACTGACCTTAGTCCAGAGGTACCCCGTGGAATGAAAATGCCCCAGGCCCTAGGAAGACCATTTCTGTGGTGTGACTAGGAGGGCCTGTGGCTGGCCCTCTCAGCAGAGATGTAAACAGTGGGGAAGAATGGAAGGGTATTTCAGGAGGAGCAAATAGTACGAGAAGAGGCATAAAGATGGAAAAAAGAAAAATAATGAATGCAGAAACAGATGTCAACCATCCTAGAGCCTTTTTTTGGGAACTTTGAGCCCTGTGAGAAAGCCTCCCTTCTCTCATTTTTGGTCCCAACTCACTTGGCTGGCCACCTCCTCCATCCCTGGGTCCCTGACTAGATTTTTTTTTTTAGAAACACCTACTTTCAAAGGCTAGAGAGCTGCTGTTGTCATGATGACTCTCGTGTGCTGTGGCCCTGCCAGCAGCCCCCAGAGGGGCATTTCCATGATCTTCTGACCATGGGCATGGTGTGGGAGTAGGCCCATGGCTTCTCAGGCGACAGCTTGCCCACATACCTGGCTGGATGTATGAACTAGGTGTGGGTGCGTTACCTGGCAGTCCCAATCCCCTGTGTTCCAAGGCTGAAATTACGAGTCATGGTGAGTGATTCGAGGAGAAAATGGATCCTGCTTTGGCAAAAGGTGTGTCTGGGTCATGGAATTATGTTTAAGGCAGTGGCTGTGGAACACAGTCACATGCTTCAGATACAATGTCTGTGGCCCACCACGACAGGGTCACCATGTGCCCTACCACACAGGGTGTTTACAAACTGAAGATAATCTAATGCTTTATTTTTAATTATAATGCTATACGAACAGTGGGAATTAGGGGAATACGGAAGAGAGTAAGTTTTAATAAGTAAAGGCACTCCCAAGTCCCCATACCCAGAGGCCAACCATTCACATTTTAGTGAACATCCTTCCGAATACTTTTGTATGCATGTCACACAAACCTGCACAGTGAGACTGCACTGTGCTTGCTGCTTCCCAGTCTGTTTTTATTCAACCTGTACATCATGGACTTCTTTCCTTACCAGTGATACACATCTTCTTTATACTTTTTAGTGGGTCTATAGTGATCTTTTACATAGAGACACACCGCACTTTATTTTAACCTATCCTTTTATTGATTTTCAAATTTTTCATTCTTGGTGGGAGAGGGGAGAATTGTTTAAAATGAGGAACACATTTGTACAGACATCTTTGTACCTAGTTTTTTTTTCCTCTCATGATAAATTCCTGTAAGAGGAACTGTTGAAATTTTAAATACAAGGGGTAAATCAAAGCTCGATTTGTTTGGTTTCATTCCAAGCAGTGCAGACAGGGTCCCAGGAGCCTGTCCAGGGAGAAGTCTGAAGGGCAAAGAATCCCCTTTCTCTAAGGACCCTCCCTTTTACAGATTGGCCCGGATTCTTGTTCGCCTGCCAGCACTCAGGCTGATGAGCTCCAACATAACAGAAGAACTTTTTTTTACCGGTCTCATTGGCAATGTGTCAATAGACAGCATAATCCCCTACATCCTCAAGATGGAGACAGCAGAGTATAACGGCCAGATCACCGGAGCCAGCCTATAGTGAGCACCACACGCCTGCCGAGAAGCAAAAGGATCCTTCCAGGACTGCTCAGAGACCGAGAAAATAAAGTAATGGTATTTTGGTATGTGCAAATATTTCCAGTATGTTAGCCATTTCCTACCTGGTTTCTTCTTATCTGTTAATCACAGACGACAAAAGCAACTAAAAGACTAGTAGGATCCTTTCCTGCCATAAGAAATGTTTTAATGCCTTTTGATGAAGCAGATTTTGGAACAATCTTTTAACCCAATTTGTATTTAGAAATTCTCAAAGGGCAAAAAACAGAGTTTTATAATGTCAGAGACTAGTATTAAACAAAACTAAAAGAACCTAAGAGAACAGTATGTGTGTATATATATTAAAAATGTCCTTGGAATTAATAGCTACTAATTACCAGGGTAATAATATTAGCACTTTCTAAGCACTTCTTATCAATGCGTAATGTTAGCAACATCTTGCCCCTGGGCAGGACAAATGGAAAACTGTATATGTCTTTTGCCGAAATGCTAATAATTTCTGTGAAAACGCACTAGGGTACAGGAGACAATCATTTATGTTTAAGAAGAGATGGCATCATTCCTAATTGTATGCACACATTGGTGGTGTTGAACTAAATTCCAATGAATTAATGAAAATGTGGCTCATCTGTATCGTGCAGTAAGTGGGAGTGTGGAGGCACAGTTGGTGGTGACCCGAACTGGAAGCTTCCTCAGCTTTTGAGTTGATGACGCTTGTCAGCTTCCCTGACCTCTGGTTCTGGTCTGTGACGGGCATTTGCAGGCTCCTCCAAACCCGGGGCTCCTTCTCATGACTGGTTCTCAGAATTAGATTATAGCCAGACATTAACTGCCAGCTCGTGCAGCAACTGAGAACATCCCCACATCACCTCCACCACTCACGGCAGACAGAGCCTTCTGACCAAAAAGTGCAAGGTGGGCATTTTGAACCCAACAGTAATTCCTGATTGCAGTCTGGGGCAGTTGCCCGTTGTTCAGACGGAGGAGTACAAAGGCTCCCTTCTCACAGGGTTTCCATTCCAGACGTCTCCTTGAGAAGGGCTGTATTCCTGCAGCTCACTCGATGCTGTGAGGGGATTCAGGGCCAGGGGGTGGGGGGCGGTGCAGGATTTTGCTGCCTGGCCAGGGTGGTGGTGGTGCAGCTGAATGGAAGGTTTCTCGGTTGACCTTAATTATCAGGGTTTTCCAGAGTGTCTCCAGACTCAGCACTTCTGTTGGCAGTTCTCTGAATGGTACTGGTACACCATGCACTTTGATTCCCCCAGGTGTGTGCCAGCAAAAAACCCTGGAGCATTTTAGGTGATGGATGCAGAAGCAAGCTACCTGCTCTTAAAAAACAAAACAACAAAAACACAACAGAAAAAAACCCTTAACTCCCAAAGTTACCTTTTTTCTCTTAAGTTATAGCAACCATCGTTTACAAGAACAGAATGCAGTTATAAGGAGTTCTCTCTAGAGAAGAGACCCATAAATTCCCATGGATGCGAGCAGCGGGCATTTCCTGCTTGGGAAAAGTGCCATGTCCAAGACCCGGTCAGGTATTCTTCATTTCCTTTCTGTATAGCCCAGATTAAGGAAACAGTGAAAGTGAAATTTGCGTTTCCCAGATCTTTTGATCACATGGTATCCAGAAAGATCCCAGTGCACTTCCCCCTGCCTCTCAGGCACTCTCGGCCTGGCTCAGGCCACCGAGGTGGGGCCTCATGTGCTGTGTGGGTGCCTGGCCGGGCACTGCCTTAAGACAAACAGAATGCTCTATGCTGAAGTGTTAGCAGCACTTTGTGAAAGTCTAGTGGGAATTAAGTGGGGACAGTATCTCCAACTTCTAAATTCCTATTTGTTTTTAAGTGTATTATTTGTAGTTCTTGTCTTGGAAGCAAATTTTGTAAACAGTAAGGGTGCCCATTATAAAATGATGGAAAGAATTTTAATTTTGTCAGCTTAAATTTTTGGTTTTCTAAATTTGATTTAAATTTCAAAATTAAGGAAAAAAGAAAAAAACAAAAAACAACTAGCCAGGACAGTGCAGTTAGGGCAGGTCTGTTTCGTTTCTGCTCAGGAAGGATTTTAGCAGAGGCTATTTTCAACTGTGTTTATGTATCTTACAAGCAAGTTGCCTCTTTTCTGTTCTTTTCATTTTTTAATGTAAGCGTGTCTGTTGATCACACAGGAGTTCTCTGGGATTACATGCTATATCACATCCCCAGATCTGACTCTCGGTGTTGGGGAAAAGGCCCACCCCTTCTTCCTGGGGGTGGCCCTAGGAGTCCTATGTCCATTCAGCTTATAGACTCAGGTTGCCATCAGATACTGGGACAGCTTAACCAAGACCTCGATTGAGGTCCCGACCATACCACTGCTGAAGGATTTTGGACTAGAGGTGACAACCTGCAGAAAAACTGAACCATGTGGGTGAGTGAGTGCTGGACCCTGGCAGGGCAGCCCTGGAGAAAAATCAGTTTGGCTTAGAGGGTTGTTGATTCTGACCTGGTCCTGCCTCTTGAGTCCCTTCGCTGATGGTGGCGGATTGTAGTGGACCGTTTTGGCCTTGAACACTCATTAGTTTCCCAGATCCTCTTGGCCTTACTTTGAAGTAGCCTTTCCCTGAAGATCATGTTCACACAAGCTGATTTCTTGCTGCCCCAAATCATTTCACACTTTTTGATAGCAGGTCCGTCCCATCTTGTCAGATTGGTTAAGAGAAGCCCAAAGTCCAGACTTAATTTAAAGGAATCCCTAGCAAATACTGAGGTTCAGCTTTCACAAGGCTTTACCCCTCGTTTATAGTCTGTGAGTCTAGATTTAGTTAGGAAGGCCAGCCCTCTACTGAGAGTCTCTGAGTGAAATAAGCCAACAACAGATTCTTCAGCACACAGCCTGCCCACATGTCCCTTCTGCTGGCCTGACCCTTCCTCCCTTTTGAGGAGGGGTCCACTAGTGAAAGGAGGTGGCAGCACACATCAGTGCTTCTTGATGAAATGGGCCCTTTTCCAGTGGTATCTCAGATAAATGCTAGACAGTTATATGTTGAAACTGTGGAGGTCATTACATAGAATCATAAAACAGGACAGGAAGAGACTTAGAAATAAGTCCAGATTCCCCAAACAAATGATACTTTCCAAGTTATTCCACCCTTCTGATTTGCAGTTTGTTTGTGTGTCTGTTGGGGGTAACCATTATTTATTATCTAACTTTTGCCATGAGGCTGTGATTGGGGTTCTTTAGGGTTTGGGTTTTTATATTTAATTACAGGTGTAGTCACTTGTTGTAAGAGGTTATGTAAATGCCCTCAAGAGGGACTGTCTTCTAGCTTGTCAGTATTAAATGTGAACTCTGCTCTGAGGCAGTTGCCCACCAGCCACGGTGAGAGCGACGGACGGACCTACTCCTGGGCTCCCTGAGGCGGTGGCCACATGCTGGCTAGAGGACATGGTTGCAGCCACAGCACAGACTCACTCAGCGCTTTCTGCCTGTGTCAGGGACAGCCACGGCAGGGAGCTAAGAATCAGAAGGGCTATACCTAATGCTTTTATTTTGGGGGGGGGGGGAACACATCCTAATCCTTTGGGGGAATTTCCAATAGAGCAGTTTTGTTCCCCAGCCTGCCTCTGCCTGTCCTCAGCCAGCCCTTGGCTATGGATCCTACTTTCAGGACCTGATCAGATCAGAGTCCAGAAGCTTGTCACCCACTTGCTGGTAGAAAGGGGCTACAGCAACCCACTACAGCCCCACTACATGTACAGTGGGGCTGTAGATGACATTTCAACTCTTCTCTTAATCTAGGCCACGAAAAGTCATCTTCTTACCTTCACTTTCATCCCAGCATTGGTGTGGCGGGGGGAGGTGGTTAGTGCCCTTGATATCCTAGAAAGGTTGGAGCAGGCCGGGCAGATGCCCATATGCTTCCTTTGTCCCCCTTCCAGTCTAGATTGTACGGCTCTTTGAAATGTCTTAACTTTGATGTAAATTTGTAAAGCCAAGCCCTCCTTGAGACAGACTGGGTTTGGGTCTTTTGTACACAGGGTTCTGGACATCCTCACGTGTGACTCCTGCCGGCACACACTTATGCGTGTCCAGCCCTGGGGTCCCTTCAGCGGCATTGTGCGTGTACAGATTTATAGGCTTGTATGACTGAATGAATGTACATGTGTTTATATCTTCTATATATGTACAGTGTATATAGTGTGTGTATGTGTACATAGATGTATATTATGTATACAGACATGTAGCCATGTATCCAAAGTTCCCTTATGTTTTAAAGAGAGTCTATGATAGAGTTGCTAAAGTACATTGATGTGGGTGTTCCAAGGTCCCTCAGCAGGATGGATTTGCTGATATTTTAACTCCATTTTCCTTTGGGTGAGCCTGGCTGGGAAAGGCCATGAAGACAGAATCTCCATCCTATACCAGGGAAAGTTCCAGACAAAAGGTCCTGACAGAAGGACATTGCTATGTATTATATATTCTCTAGATTCACACAGTGGCCAGGAAGCTAGAAAACCATTTATCCTAAAGTCAAGAAAACTAGGTGGGGAATCTTTGACCTGGCTGCCACATGCCTGTTTATGGCCTGACTAGAAGGAACTTGGCGGCTGGAGCTGTCGGCTTTCCCAGGTACTCACTCTGTTATGTGGTCCAGAGATCAGCCTCATGGTCACAGATTCAGAACGGTCCATGTGCTAGGGTCTGCTTCCCAGGTCTGTGCTTGCTCTGGACTTAGCCATCAGCGGGCACTGCCCTGTGACTCAACAGATTCCCATCTCTAATGCCAGTTGAAAAAAATCTACCAAATAGTCTTTTAAAATAAGCATGAATAAGATAACTAACTTACGGCATAGAAGTCACAAATTTTAAATCACTTCTCTAACTGTAGCATGTGAATAAAATCCACTGACATAAATCCTTTCTATAATTTAAAATTCTCAGATAAAATGGCATTTTAATATGGCTATTTGTACCCTTAAAGCTACAGATGCTAGGCCTATTCTGATTAAATTTCCCCCGCCAACTGGGCTTTAAACTGAGACACAGCACTCGGGAGCCAGGGCCCAGCCCAGCAGAGCTGCTTACAGACCTGGGACATGGGGCCTGCCTGGCCAAGGGCTGCAAGCTGGCCCGCTGAAGGGAGTCCCCAGGGAACTGCAAAAACACATAATCCACAGGTTTTCTGTTTTTTGTTGTTGGTGGTGATGGTTTGTTGTTTGTTTTTTTAAATAAGCTACTGAAATAGTTTGTAAACACTTCATTGAGACCATAGTACTCAGTGCCTTTTGTGAGACCGTGGGTCATTTAGCCTTCAGCTTCCCCTCTATTGGATGTTAAAAACAAACAAAAAGCTCCTGCTGCTTCACTGGCCTCATCCAACACTGCTTATTTGACCCTTGCCCCTGCCCTTGCCTGTTGTGACAATCACGCTATGGAAGGTGGCTTTCCAGTTAAAATATAAGAGGAAGCTTGACAGTCTCTAAATGAATCTTCAGAATAAACATTTTCATTTGGGGAGGGTATATTTTAACAGCAATCTAAGAAAAATTAAACTCTGAACTTAAGAAGAGTATCTTGGGGGTGGGGAATTCCTGAGATACTTTTAAAGCCCTGCTAGGCTTTCAGTTCTGAAGCCGATAATCTGGTGTCTCACTATTTATACATGCAGCATAGAAACAAATGCTGTAAATATTGGGAAAAAATGTTCGGCAACATTTATCAACTGACAGACTGATAAGCTTCATATTTGGATAACATTTGGAAGTACTAAGACTTTTGGGTTACAAATGGCTTGTCTTAGGATCATATACTCACTCACCATTTTAACGACCAGAGCATCCCTGGACTCAGATGCTGCCGCCACATACAACCCAAGTGCTGGAATATTTTTCTACAGTCTCTGTTCTCCCCATTCTCTTGTAAACCAGTGTTCAACTAGTTTTATAACTGAAAAGCTGCACATTTTTTCATAGTAAAAACCATAGTTTTTACCTGTAGTTTGGACCTCTCTGTTAAAATATAACTGCATTACCGCCCTTTTAAAAGACATCTGTTAAAGGAAAATTCGGGTGTTAGATTTCTTGGGACCGTTTCTGTAACTTCTGCCCTTCACAATATAGAAAATACTGTTTATGCCATTACATTTTAATTCCAGGTTTAAAACCTGTTGAAAGCTGTAGCTTGAAATCAGCTTTGTTTATGTGATGGCATTTAAAAAATAGCATGTTCTTTTTAAACTGAATTTTATATCTAATCAGTGTCTTCAGTCTTGAAGAAGAATTTGCATTGTTGTGTTTGTATATAGAGTATTGCAGTGCATGAATTAGCTTTATGCATTTTATTAAATGCTGTTTCAATGTGGCATTATTGTTGTGGCTTAATACTACTACCTAAATAAGGTTTATACTATTAAAAAAGTGGATTAAAGACTAAATGTGCATCTTCTCATTTCTTCTAACAGTAAAAGCAGTAACGCCTGATCCCCAGGGGCACCACACTCTCACCCAAGTAGGTGGTTGGGGAAGCCCCCTGTGGTCAGAGCGCCACGGCTTTCCACTCACCTTAGCCTCAGCCGGAAGGGCCTTACCTCTCAGAGTCCATGTGCTGGCCCACTGGACTTGTAAACACCTTTAGGAGAAAGGGTGTGGCCATTTCCAGTGGAGAGGCCCTTGGTGTGGAGGTCGAAAACCCAGGCAGCCGGTTCCAGAGCAGAACACCCTGGGCTGCCCGACGACACCGGCTATCAGCACAGATGCTCCAAAGCCAGGCCTCACACCAGCACTGCATCCTATAAGGGTAAGAGCTATCCAGAATAAAAGCATTTTCTTCCAGTTGTAGAAGTTGGAAAGAACTTGCCCAGTGTGTCACGTGACCTCTCACTTTACTAGTGAGGATTCTGAGGTCCAAAGTCAGATTCTTGGCAGAACCCACCACGCAGCCAGATAGCTTTAAAAGGCCCTGCCAGTTGTCTCGAAACCAGTCACTTCAGAAGAACAAGGTCTAAAACCACGTGAACATCGTTTCTGCAAAGAAACAGATACCAATTCCTCAGAGTAGACTTTTTTTCTCCCATTCTTATAAATTTTAAACCCATCTTTCATCTTTTACCATTACTAAACTGAGACGTTAATAAAAGACAAGGTTTAAAGAGATAACCGTGCCCCCTGGTCGTGCTTATTTCAAGTCTCTGTAAAGAGAAGGGTGGCACGTCCCATCAGGCACTAGACCCTTCTCTCTGAAGAGGATCTTGTTTCCAGGTCAGCAACCTTTCTGGGCCCCTGTGGGCTTTGGGTGGAAGGAGTACTCCCCTAATGCTGGCTCACTTGCTGTGCAGACCAAAGTGAACAGACTCTTTCTGAAAAGCCCTAGCAGCTGAGACCACAGCTGTGGTTGGCTAGGCGCGGTCATTAGAAACAAGACAGAACGATTACAGTGAAGGACAGATTTCTGTCTCTGCTCATCCTCCACAGTGGAAAAGGTGGGCCGGGTGCCCTGTGGTGCAGACCTGTGATTAGACAGAATCCTGGTGAGCCTGCAGTCATCCCAGAACGCACGGCAAATGCACACGTGCGCCCACTGGCCAAGCCCCTGAATGCCAGTCTGATGCAAAGTGACAGTAAACCACAACCTGAGCATCAAATGTAAAAGAAGCCAAACCCCTCCCACTGGGCTGACCCCCAACATTTATATAAAACACTCTGGTTCCACATCATTTCCCATGGCCATCTACCTCCTGACCACCCCCCTGCCCCCCGCAAGGCAGAGTCCCCATGTCCACCTCCATGGCTCCCCGGGCCAGCTGGTCCTTCACTTAGGACCTGCTAAACCTTAAGGTAACCAATCCCTGAGGGCTCTGGTGTTGCCTGAGGGCTGAAGCCAGCGTCACTCAGTGACCATAGCATCCATGTCCTGTGAGGAAAGAACTAGGCGGACGCTCCATAAACCCTTACCCTCTTCCAAACCTTACAAAGGCCTGAGTGAGCAGGAGCGCAGACGGAGGCAGCTTCCAACCCAGCCCTCAGAGCAGGGCCCCAAAGTCTCAACCAGCCAGCCCCTTCGCCTTTACCCCCTCATGGTCTGCAAACCTACCTGTGAGTGGGCCCCAGGTCTGGGGAGAGGCGGCATCTGGTCTCATCTGTGCCTGTCACGGGGCCTCCTATGCCACTGGCAGCCAGGCCTCTTGGGAGGAAAGTGGGTTGGCTTCAGTTTAAAAGGTGAGCGCTGATGCAAGGCTCGCCCTGGGATTTCTGAAAAAGCCCAAAGAGCCTGAGTGGAAGGGACTTACACTGCGAACCACCTAGCTCCAGCCAGATCCTACCAGATCCAACCCCAGCAGCTCCTGACTCTCCTGAGCAGGGCCTAGAAGAAGAATCAAAGCCAACAGGAACCAGGAAGGGGCAGTAGGACCAACACAGTGATGTCAGCGGGCTGTGGCCTTAGACCTTCCCCATCCCCACGCGGCCTTTCTCCCGTGCTCATCGGACCAAACACACACCACTGTGCTGGAAACCAGGAAGCCTTTTATTGACCTGATAGAGCGGAGATACTCCCCCCGACCCTCCCATGTCCTTTCACACAGGCATCTTACGGCAAAGAGTTTTTTCAGAGTCCCTCCAGGGACAGAACCAGAGGCTTCCCTGGGTGTGGCCTGGGGCCTCAGTCCTGGGTGCTGGCCTTCAGCATTGCTTTGTACTTCCCTGTCAGCTCCTTGGGTAACGGTACCAGGCCTGGGCAGGGGACTTGCCCTTCCACCTCGCAGATACACTCCCGCAGGCAGTACTTCCGGGGCCCAAAGTGGGCTGGATGAGAAAGCTGCTTTTTCTCCTGCTCCTCCTCCTCCAGGGTTTCCCTGCCAAAGAGCACAGACAGCAACTAGGTGTGGAACAGCGCTCTGAGCCTCTAGGTAACGTGGGACTTCTTGGCCAAGTGCACCCCATCAGCGGCCAGAGAGACCTGGCTCTCCCGTGCCTCTCAACCCCAAGGTCTATCACCCCTCCCCCCGGGCCTCCCAAGTCACTGGGCCCACACAACAGTGGTCAGCCTCCCTCCGGCCTAGAGGCAGCTCCAGCTCGGAGTCAGCACAAGGTCAGGAGGAAAGGGCCTGCAAAGGCCTCTGTGTGCTTCCTCCAAAACGTACTTCCTTGGCTTCCCTCCCTATCCTCTTTGCATCCGTGTAAAGAAAAAGGACAAATCCTAACACATACCGGGCTTAGACACCCACCAGCTCCAAGGAGAGATACCAAAGAACAGGTGGCTGCAACCACCCAGGCAGGTGTCTCCACAGCACCTCAGCTTCCCATGGAGCCGAGGACATAGGAAGGTCTCTGACCCAAGACCCAAGGCAGGGAGGTTGAGCTCCAACAGGCTCCGTGACTTACAGCCACACAGCTGGGGATGTAGGGAGCAGCAAAGTCCGATGGAATGGCCTCTGCAGCCGGTGCACTCTGGCTGGTGTGTGCCCTCCTGACGCCCATTTTCCTCTCTCATTCCGTGATGAGACATTTGCTCCCCTTCAGGTCAGCCCCAGCAACTTACTTGTTCTTCCCCAAGATTTTTTTGATGTGCTCCATGATCTCCTTATTGCTCTTGGTCTCCACATCCACAAGTACCTGCTCCCCAGAATCTGGAAATGGGAAGAACAGGGGACAAAAAATGCTAAGGACTAGGCAGCACACTCCTCAGCCTCAAGTCATGATGACCGGTTTGCTTTTAGTGGTGAAGCATTTTCACAAGATAAATATGTTTGTCTCTCTAACCCA
This sequence comes from Mustela nivalis, assembly GCF_964662115.1. NCBI lineage: Eukaryota > Metazoa > Chordata > Mammalia > Carnivora > Mustelidae > Mustela > Mustela nivalis. The sequence continues at coordinate 162,554,488 of NC_139020.1, forward strand.
TAATGCTACCCTTTCCACCATATTTCTTTAAACATAAGCAAATCTGAGGTATGTGTAAAAGCACACAATTTACTTACTTTTACTTATTTGAGAGAGAGAGAGCACGCACATGCATAAGCAGGCATGGGCAGAGGGAGAGGGAGACACAGACTCCCCGTTGAGCAGGGAGCCTGACACAGGGCTCGATCCCAGGACTGAGATGATAACCTGAGCTGAAGGCAGACACTTAACCAACTGAGCCACCCAGGCGCCCCATAAAGCATTTATTTTAATGGAAAGCAATTTTCCATTTCCATGTTCACGATAGAAGAGTCAGTATCATTAAGATGACAATTCTTCCCAAACTAGGCCATGGATTCAGTGCAATCTGTATAAAAATCCTAGCAGGTAGTTTTGTAGAAACTGGTTAAGTCAAGTCTCAGATTCATGCAAAGGACCCAAAGTAGGCAGAACTAATTTTGAAAAATAAGAAGATACGAGGATATTTATGTTTCAATTTCAGATTTCTTATAAGCTACAGCAACAAGACAGTGTTGGTATTAGCCTAAGAACATACTACAGAGCAACAGAACAAAACTGAGTATTTTGGCCAACTGTCGGCAAAGATGCCAATACAATTCAACGAGGGAATGAATTGATTTATACCTTTACTTCACAGCATTTAAAAAAAAAAAAAAAACCTGAAAATGGATTAGAGACTTAAATGTATGAGTTAAAACTTCAATAAAACTTTTAGAAGAGAACACAGGAAGTCTTCATAGCCGTCTACACAAAGATATTTAGGTATGACATCAAAAACATGGTCCATTAAGGAAGTAATTTGATAAATTAAAATTCATCAAAGTTCAAGTAAAACTTGTGTTTCAAAAGATATTAAAAGCTGGGGCGCCTGGGTGGCTCAGTGGTTTGGGCTGCTGCCTTTGGCTCGGGTCATGATCTCAGGGTCCTGGGATCGAGCCCCGCATGGGGCTCCCTGCTCCGCAGGAAGCCTGCTTCCCTCTCTCTCTCTCTCTCTCTGCCGGCCTCTCTGCCTGCTTGTGATCTCTGTCTGTCAAATAAATAAATAAAAATCTTTAAAAAAAAAAAAAAAAAAAGATATTAAAAGCTGGGTCACCTGGTTGGCTCAGTCAGTAAAACATGCGACTCTTGATCTCAGGGTTGTGCTTTTGGGCCCCACATTGGGTGTAGAGAGGACTTAAAAATAAACAAGCTTAAAAAAAAAAAAATACTAAAAGCTTGGACTAGGAAAAAATGTAATGCATACACCTGATAAAGGACCTGCACCCCAACTATATAAAGAACTCTCATAACTCCTTAAGACGATCCAACTAAAAATACAAAATATTTAATAACAAAAATTAAGTTAATAATTAGCACATAAAAAGATACTCTTCATCCATCATTAGTCATTAAGAACACACAAATTAAAACCACAGGGAGGGGGCACTTGGGTGGCTTAGTGGGTTAGTGGGTTAAAGCCTCTGCCTTTGGCTCAGGTCACGATCCCAGAGTCCTGGGATCGAGCCCCACATTGGGCTCTCTGCTCAGCAAAGAGCCTGCTTCCCTTCCTCTCTCTCTGCCTGCCTCTCTGCCTACTTGGGATCTCTGTCTGTGAAATAAATAAATAAATAACCTCTCTTTAAAACACACACACACACACACAGGGAAATATTGGAGTGGCTCAAAATTTTTTAAATGGGTAATGCAAATGCCAGTAAGAATACAGAGTAATGGGGCACCTGGGTGGCTCAGTGGGTTAAACCTCTGCCTTCGGTTCAGGTCATGATCTCAGGGTCCTGGGATCAAGTCCCACATCAGGTGCTCTGCTCAGCGGGGACCCTGCTTCCACCTCTCTCTGCCTACTTGTGATATCTCTCTCTCTGTCAAATAAATAAAAATAAAATCTTTAAAAACAAAAAAATGCAGAGTAACTGGAACTTTACTACCAGTAGAAATGCAAAATATTACAGCCACTTTAGCCAGGGAATACACAGAAAAAAGAAAGAAAAAGACTGGAAAGGAAACAGAACTATATTTGCAGATGGAATGACTGTGTATACTGAAAATCCTAAGGAATTTAGAAAATAAAACCTACTAGAAATAAGTGACTTTATTAACAGGGCTGCAAAATACAAGGCCCACACACAAAAATTAGCTGGACTTCTGTAAAACTGTAACCAAACAACTGGAAAATGAATTGTTTTTTAAATACTTTACACAGTAGTCACAAAACATATGCAACATTGTTAAAATGCCTGTTTCTCCTCAAAATGATCTATAATGTAACTCCAATCAAAATCCCAGCAAGCAGGGTGCCTGGCTAGCTCAGTCAGGAGAGCACGTGACCCTCGATTGCAGGGTCCTGAGTTCAAACCCCACATCTACTAAAAATAAAAAATTAAAAAATCCCAGCAAGCTTTTTTCTAGAAACTGACAAGCAGATTTTTAAAGTTAATATATAGGGTGCCTGGGTGGCTCAGTGGGTTAAGCCGCTGCCTTCGGCTCAAGTCGTGATCTCAGGGTCCTGGGATCGAGTCCTGCATCAGGCTCTCTGCTCGGCAGGGAGCCTGCTTCCTCCTCTCTCTCTCTGCCTGCCTCTCGGCCTACTTTTGATCTCTCTCTGTCAAGTAAATAAATAAAATCTTTAAAAAAAAAAAAAAAGGCTGGGGGGGGGAAATAAATTAAAAAAAAAAAAAAAAGTTAATATATAAACGTGGGTGCCTAGGTGCCACAATCAGGTAAGTGTCCAATTCTTGATTTTACCTCAGGTCACGATCTCTGGGTTGCTGAGATCGAGCCCTGCACTGGGCTCTGTACTCAGAGCGGAGTCTTCCTGGGATTCTCTCTCCCTTGGCCCCTCCCACCTCCTCACACACTCTCTCTCTCTAATAATTAAATAGATCTTTTAAAAAAACTTAATATATAAATGCAAAGAACATAAAATTGCCAAAGTAATTTTGGGGGGAAAAAAAAGTTAATTTAGAACTACCTAATCCTAAAGACTACTATAAAGCCACAAACCAAGACAGTATGATATGAGCCCAAGGACAGACAGACAGATCAGTGAGAGGATGAACTCAGAAATATAAAGTGATATTTCTGCATGATAAAATACACATAACAAAAATTACCATTTTAACCATTTTAAAATGTATTACTCTGTAGTTTTTATTCCCTTTACAGTGCTGTGCAGCAATCACCATTATATAGTTCTAGAACTTTCTCATCACCCCAAACAGAAACCCTACACCCATTAAGCCATCACTTCCTACTCCCATCACCCCAGCTCTAACCCGACATCCACTTCCATCCCTATGGACCTGCCCATTCCAGACATTTCATATAAATGAAATGATATTATCTGTGGCATTCTGTGTCTGCCTTCTCTCACCTGGCTGATGTTTTCAAGTTTCACCTGGGTTGTAGCATTTGCTGGGACTCTATGCCTCTTCATGGCTGGTAATATTCCACTGAATGGGGCTATATCAAGTTTTGCTTACCCATTCACAGTCGACTGAGTTTTGATAAAAATGCCAAGGAAACTAAACTAGGGAAAGGAAGGGTCATTCACCACATGGTGCTAGAACACTTGAGTATCCCAAACCTAAAACCAAAAACAAGCCTCAGTCCCTAGTACACTTAATCCACAAAGAACTCAGCTTCTAGGGATGCCTGGGTGGCTCAGTGGGTTAAGCCACTGTCTTCGGCTCAGGTCATGATCCCAGGGTCCTGGGATTGAGCCCCAAATCAGGCTCTCTGCTCAGCAGGGAGCCTGCTTCCTCCTCTCTCTCTGTCTGCCTCTCTGCCTGCTTGTCATCTCTCTCTGTCAAATAAATAAATAAAATCTTTAAAAAAAAAAAAAAAGAAGAACTCAGCTTCTAGCAGAGACCCAAATATGAAACCTACAACTATAAAACTTCTAAAGGAAACAGAGAAGAAAATCTTTGCTTCCCCCCCTCCACCCCCGGAGTAGATGCAGACTCCTGGACACAAAAAGCAGGAACCATTAAAAAAATAAAAACAAAACACACACACACACACACACACACACACACACACAAAAAAACCTGACAAGCCAGAGTTCTGTGTCTGCCTTCTCTCACCTGGCTGATGTTTTCAAGTTTCACCTGGGTTGTAGCATTTGCTGGGACTCTATGCCTTACTCTATGCCTTACATTTTCTACGAGAAAATGTAAATTAAAACTTTGATGAACAATGAAAGCCTAAAATTTTAAATATTTGTTTAAAATTTAAAATATCAGTTAAGCATGGGACTCTTAGTTTCAGCTCAGGTCATGATCTCAGGGTCATGAGATCAAGCCCTGTGTCAGGCTCCATGCTGGGCACGGAACCTGCTTAAGATTCTCTCTGTGCCTCCGCCTGCCCCCCAACCCCGACCCTGCTCATGCTCTTTAAAAAAAATAATTAACATGGTAAAGAGAATGACCCTAAAATAGGTCCCTGTCCTATCCCTCCAGAATGTGTGATGAGGTCACCTTAGTGGCAAAAGGAGCCATGCAGACATGAGACAAGTTAAGGCCTGACGTTTGGGCCCATTCTCCTGGACATCCTCCCAGATTACGGCCTAAATGAATCCCATGGAGAACCGATCCTGGTATTAGTCCAAGCAAGGGGCGCATGACTATGGAAGGCCGGCCAGACAGGCCATGTTGCTGTCCTTGAAGATGGAAGAAGGGGCCACAAGCTAAAGAATGGGGGTGGCCTCTAGGAGCTAGAAAAGCCATGTGAATGAATTTGTCCCTGAGCCTCCACAAAGGAAGGCTCTGCTGACACCTTGATTTTTGTCCATGTCGGCCCTCTACAGAAATGGAAGAAATGTGTGTCACTGTAAGCCACCAAGTCTGTGGTAATTTGTTACGCAGCTGCAGGGGACACACAGGTAACCGTGGGCAAGGAAGGGGAGCCACCAGGGCTCCCAGGCCCTGCTGACAGCAGGGCGAGACACGCTTCGTTGGAGCAGCCGCTCAGCAGTGTCTAAGAACGTTACATACAGAACCAAGGGCCCCATAGCCCTGCCCCGAGGGGAAGAGTCCCTAGGTCCACAGGACAGCTTGTGCAGGAAGATGATGAAGCACGCCATCTCTGAGGAGCCAGAAGCCAGAAGTGGCCTTCGACAGCCACAGAGGCCTTACTGGGGGGAGCAGCCAGCCCACAGTCCTGAGGTCTGGGGCCTGGACGTTTAGGCCCAGCACGGAGTGGGAACATCCTGCAGGGGGTGGCCCAGCCTGGCTCAGGCCTGCGCCACCATGAGGCGCCTCCCTCCAGAATTCCCTCCTCCTCCCTCTCCGAGAGATGTCCGACCTGCTCTGCCATCCGAAGACTTGCCCTGCCCTTCCCTCCCCTCGTTGCCAATAAATCCACTTCTAACTCTGCCTTGGCATCGACCAAAAACCCCAGTGTCAGCAACGGGGGAATGGGCAAATAAACTGGTCTCTTCCTACACCTCTTGGCACTAAAAATGAATCACCTACTTATACATGTAACAGATGAGTCTCAAAAACCGGAGGAGTAAAGGCCAGATGCCACAGAATATATACCACGAAACTATTCACAGGAAGTTCAGAACAAAAGAGATCTAAAGAGAAGTCCGAACAGTGGCTGCCTCTGGCAGAAGGGGGGAACTCTCTGGAAAGCCACATGGGCAGACTTTCTGGAGTAACAGAGATGCCCTATATCATCACTTGGGAAGTAGGAACACAGCTACTTAACAATCGTCAGAATTCATCAATTTATGCACAGAAGACACGTGTGTTTCATCACAGGCAAACTGTACCTCAATAAAATTGTGTAAAACGCAAACACAAAATACCTACGCAAAACTGCTACCACACCACCATCCTCTTCATCCCCCTGGCCTCACTCCAGGTTTCCTTCACAGCACTTACGCCCTGGCATCCTGCCTGGGTAAGCTTCTTGTCCCTTCTGTCTCCTCCAGCTAGGATATCATCCCTACAGAGGGCAGAGACCTTCATCTCCACGGCTCCTGTCACCCCAGACACTGGCTTGGGCCCAGAGGCCACTCCATACATACGTGCCGAATACATTTAACAACAGCATCATTCTGCTTCCTGAAGCGATTCCCAAACTACACTTGAATTGGTTCTTGTAACCACGTAAGGCAGATGTTGGCCCTTCCCCTGAGAAACAAAGCAACGGGAACATAACTGGCTCAGGGTCACAGTGACTGAGTCGAGAGCAGGGCCAAACATCCGGTCTGACCTCCAGGCACTGAGCCCAACAGAACCGAACAAAAATCTGCCCTGTGCTGGTGGAAGGAGAGCATCGTGCCAGTGTGTGCTCTGGAGAGGACACGCAGATACAGGCACTGCTCAAGAGGACACGGCCAGCACTGAGTGGACAGCTGGGGGAGACAGAGAAGGGCCAATGGAAGGAGACAGGGAGGGCTTCCTGGAAAAAGTGGTGCCCAAGTGGAGTCTCAGAAAGATTTTAAAAACCAATCAATAAGCAAACAGCAAGGGGATTTCCAGCGGAGGGACCAGCAAGAGCAAAGGCAGCAAAGCGAAACGTTGCCAAAGTGTGGCAAGGTTATTTGGAAAAACCAGCCCTACACTGTGAGGCACGTAGAAAGACGTGGGGGCAATAGGAGATGGGGCTAGAGAAACAGGGCAAGACTCCAGACCTCAGAGGCCACTGTGTGCCACGGTCCAAAGCCAGTGATGGAAGTAAGGGACGTTTGCAAGAGCTCGGATCTCAGCTCCCACAAGCGCTATGGTGGGAGGAAGGGACGGGAGGAAAGATGGCCCCAGCCTCAGCAGAGGCCAGGCCACACTCACCCAGATAGAACCTCAGGAAGGGGGATGGCGTCATGTTCTTAAACATCATGATCTGGACCCAAGGATTTTTGTACTGGATCTGAGGTATGTTGAAAAACACAAACTTCCTGCGAAAGGGAAAAAATGACACCTGTGAAACAGAGTTAACTTGAAATACTGTGCACCTGTGTATGTTTTGAGGGCGATAGGGCAAAACGTTCCTCCAATTCTCAGGGTACCCTGGCCCACGAAAGGCTGAGAAAAGCACCCATCAGGAATTGATTAGTATATTCTCCTAACAGTGGGTGTCAGGACTTGTGGCTTGTCATTTGAGGGAAAAAACATCGGTATCCCTGCCTCACACTGTACACTAACTTAAAACTCACTGAGCAAAAAAATAAATGTAAACATAAAAGTATGAAAGGTCTCAGGTCTTGGTTGCTGTTTAGACAGGGGTATTTTCACTCCTAAGCAGAAATTCATCAAGCTGTATACTTCATGTAAATTGTACTATAATTTAAAAATAAATGAAAGCAAACATGGAGAATACTTTTGCAATCTAAGAGCAGGGAGACCTTTAAACTTAAGTTTAAAACACAGATAAAATAGGGCCACCTTAAAACTTATATGGCAAAATTAACCAGAAACAAAATCAACATTTGCCAAGCCAGAAGAAAAATGTAACATAAGACAAAAAGGCTAATTCCTTTGATAAAGTTTTACACATCATTAAAATTTACATCCAGGGGCATCTGGGTGGCTCAATCGGTTAATTGTCCAACTCGTGATTTCAGCTCACATCATGATCTCAGGGTCATGGGATCGAGCCCCACATTGGGCTCCACCTCAGCACAGAGTCTGCTTGGGATTCTCTCCCTCCCCTTCTGCCCCCGAGCACTCAGTCCAATGCACACACACACACTCTCTCTCTCTCTCTCTCAAATAAATAAGTAAAATCTTTAAAAAATATATTAAGTTCTGGGGTGCCTGGGTGGCTCAGTGGGTTAAAGCCTCTGCCTTCAGCTCAGGAATGGTCTCAGGGTCCTGGGATCGAGCCCTACACCAGGCTCTCTGTTCAGCAGGGAGCCTGCTTCCCCCTTTCTCTCTGCCTGCCTCTCTGCCTACTTGTGATCTCTGTGTGTCAAAGAAATAAACAAAATATTTTTTTTTTAAATTAAGTTTTACCATTCAACCAAGAAAGCCACAAATAGGCAGAAACCCAAATAGCCTATCATCTCATGAAGAGATTCTCAATACCTTCCCAATAGTCGTGTAAGTTAAAATAGGATTCTTTTCTACCTGTTAGATTGCTAAAGATTGAAAAACAAAAAGAAGTTATAAAGATCAGGAAATTCCTTAAGAATTGGTTTAACCTCTTCGGAGGTCAATTTGGAACTAGCAGAATATAGAAAGCATAGATCTTGACTTAGTGATTTCACTGCTTTTAGACCTTTTTACACTTAATGCAAAGACATCCTTTGACAGAGGACTAATTAGGACACAACCACACCTCTGGATCCCTCTCCACCTCCTCTCCATCCTCAGTGCTAACCTACGTGCACTATGAGGTGGGCTTCCTTGACCTCTGACTATGTTCGGTTTGATGAGTGCTAACAAGATTGAAAGGAGAGGGCAGAGTCAAAGTATTCTTCCCGACACATGTCTGCTGGAGTCTCAGGCTCCTATTAGGCAGCTCTCTCCCCTTCACTTCTGCAAGCCCAGACCTGAGGTCCTGCACGGTTCCTTATCCCCATGCTTGCCCATACCTTTGTAGATAGTCCCTTAATTAAAGGCTCCCCAAATGATCTTAATTTAAATGTGCCCTCTGCTCCCTGCTGTCATCCTCTCCTACACATCAGATGACAGATGGAACAGAAACACAGTCGCCCAGCTTTACCACTTCTCAGCTGTCTGAGCCAGGACAAGTTACTGCTCTGTGCCTCAGTGTTTATGCCAAGATGCTGGCCATGCAGGGCAACCACCCCATAGTGAAACTTGTAATTCAGTTCTAAGAAGATGAATTGATACAATCAACAGAAAGCAACTGTGTGACCATTTACTTGGGGAGACTTCCATAACCAGGGCAAGTCTGCAAGCAAAACAAAGCAAAAGCAAAGACAATGATTAACTTCAAGAAAAACAAAAAGCTTTGCAAAAACAAAAGGGAAAAAATAATCATAGTACTCTAATTGGTCCAACTGTGTATAGTGTTCACAAAGTTGTATTAACTTAAACATCGAATATTGTTCTAGCCAAAATTCTGAAATGACTATGCTGGGAGGATGAAGAGCGGAGTAATATGCATGTGTTGGGCCGGGGAATGGCCATGGTAGGGAAAGAGCTAAACTCTCATCTTCCGTGGTGGCAAGACAACAGACAAAGCCTGAAACTAGGAAGAAACAGCTCTCCAAGTATTTGGTAGGGTATTTAACTATGGAAGGGAAACGCTAATGAAATGGTTAGAGTTGTAAAATTTGCTGCCTCTAGAGGAAGCAATGGAGGTAAGGTCCTACTATATGCCTTGCATCACGACAGCCCACAAGGCTGGAAGCTCCAAAGCTGAATTTACCTTCCTGAGCTTATGACACCTCCGCTCAATTCCCACCCCACAGCAGAGGATCTCAACATCATACAAAGAAACCAGGCCATACTCATGCCAGAACTGGTCACACCTAGAACTACTAGGACAAAAACTTGACAGGAATTTTTGTTTGTGTTTTGTTTTTAAAGATTCATTTATTTACTTGAGAGAGAGAGAGCACACAGTCAGGAGGGGTAGAGGGACAGAGAATCTCGAGGAGACTCCCCGCTGATCATGAAGCCCACATGGGCCTTCATCTCATGACCTGAGCCAAAATCAGCAGTCGGACAGTTAACCAAATGAGCCGCCCAGGTACCCCTCGAGAGGAAGTTGTAAATGGTTCATGAAACATGGAAACAAAGTTGATAATGGCCGGTAACATTTATTTATTTATAAGGTTTTATTTATTTATTTGACAGAGATCACAAGTAGGCAGAGAGGCAGGCAGAGAGGGGAAAGCAGGCTCCCCGCTGAGCAGGGAGCCTGATGAAGGGCTCGATCCCAGCACCCACTGAACTACCCAGGCGACCCTGGCAGGTAACCTTTACTTGAGCACCTGCTGTACATGCCAGACACCTTGGGCATTTTAATACTTGAATCCTCACAAAAACCCTTAGTTTTATAACCAAGCAAACAGGTCAGAAAAGTTAAGTAAACTGCCCTAAGTCACAAAACCAGTAAATGAAAGAAGAGGGCTGTGTGTGGCTGGACTTCAGGCCCTCTTCGGTCACTATCAAATTATCAAATTCATCTAGATCCTGAGGCCCAGCATCTGGGCCTCAGGATCTAGGTGGGATCCTTACTACACCCAAAAGGCAAGAACATCTGGCAGAGGTGAGCAGGGACCCAGCCCTCAGACACTAAGGCAGCTCCCCACACACCTAGCAGACACCCAAGACTATGTCTGGCCTGGGCTTGTGGTGTACTTGAAATGGAGGTGATCCAGGAAGGGAGAGCTGACATACTAAGGGTACATGAACAAGCAAAGGCCGGTGGGGCTGGAAAGGGCAAGTCAGGCAGACTCAAACAAAAAGGCACAAAATCCACAAGGGCATACACACGTGGGACAGACAAGGCTTTACCATTTGGAACAATGAAGCACAAAATGGCTGCTGGGCTCTTATTTACCTACAGCATTTTAAAATACTTGAGCTGCCAAGTATAAGGCCTGCAGGCTTATTAAAATGATCAACCGATCATTTTAAAAACCAGAGATCTAGGGACGCCTGGGTGGCTCAGTTGGTTAAGCAGCTGCCTTCGGCTCAGGTCATGATCCCAGCGTCCTGGGATCGAGTCCCACATCGGGCTCCTTGCTCAGCGGGGAGCCTGCTTCTCCCTCTGCCTCTGCCTGCCATTCTGTCTGCCTGTGCTCGCTCTCTCCCCCTCTCTCTCTGATAAATAAATAAAAAATCTTTAAAAAAAAAAAAAAAAAAAAAAACCAGAGATCTATATAAAAATCTGAATTTCTGGCTTCTTGACAAGTCAGAAATTTTCCATGGGGCCCATGGCTAAGCCCTAGCCAAGCAGTGAATGGCCCCTTATGGCGGCACGTTTTCCCAATCTGAGTGGGTCCCTGGTACTGCCCCACCTCTGCTGACTCCTAGTGTGGGAGGATGGGATACGCAGTGAGTTATGAAGGCGTATATGGATGCCCATTCAACCCTAGAACCAGGTCTTCCAGAAGCCATCAACCCACCTGATTCCATGCAAGCAGGTACAAGTTTTTGGCTTCACCTGTGGACAACAGCTGGCGAGGAGGTAGCTTCCGGCTATCCTGAAGAGCTGTGCAGCAAAGGCCCCTCACCATGGGGGACCATACCATATAGGGAGGACTTTCCCTGTCCCATTTTGATCCACCCCATATACCCAGTCCCAAAGCTTCTGAAGGACAAGACTTTCTTCTTAGGCAGGCACTGTTGAATTCACAGCTCACAGCATGGGGCCAAGCATTCAGTAGGCACCCAGTAATTTATACTTAATACCTGAAAAGCCCACATTACTGCTGCTGCCTCAGGGTTCAATTCAAACTTTTCTAAGCTTCCATTTAAGGAGTTCTCACTCTGCTCCAGGCTGAAAAACCACCTCAAGGAGTTGGGGTGGGGGGGGGGGGGGTGGCTACACAGCTGACATAATCAGTTACAGGGGAATCAGTCCTGCAGCTGAGAAGCCCCTTCAGAGCTACCACTCACAACCACTCACTAGCCAGCGTGGTACCTTGGACAAGCAAGTTACCTAACATCTCTGTTCGTTTCTTCATCCTTAGAATAGGAAATAACCATGGGGCTTTTGTAAACATCAAATGAGACAATGCAGGACAAACATTCAGAACCACACAGCTCGGTAAGTGCTAGCAGCTGTTACTTCTTTCAGTACATCCCCATAGCGCCTCTGGACATAGGGATCATGCCAGTTTGGGACAATGAGAAGGACCAACTCGCCCAAAGCCAGCACTTGTTAGACTTGGGACCTAAACAGGTCTGTAGCCTGTGGGCCTGGCTCCCCTCAGAGCAGAACATGCGCAGCTGCTTCCCACCACTCGCCTGCCAGGCACAGGTAGTTAAGGAGGCTCCGGCCTCCCCGAGTTAGCCTAGTCTTCCACCGGGGAGGTAGAGGGAGGTGTGGGGGGCCCTTGTTCTCCGCTCTCCGACCTCAGGCACTACTGCAGCTGGCACAGCGTGACTCTGCTCTCCTCTTCTCGCTGTGAAACCTGGAGCAAGCGGCTTGCTCCTCAGTCTCCTCGTCTGTAAAATGGGGCCAATGGCACCCAGCTCAGGAGGCCAGCCCCGGAATTAAGTAGCACCCAGAGCACTCCAGGTCTCAGCGTTACTAGCACATCTTAACAGTGAGCAGGGTACGTCCGCGCGGCCCGGGGACGGCCTCGAAGGGCTCAGACTGACCTGGCACCCTCGCCCAGCTCCCCGTGCGTGTTGTAGTTCACCGTCATGACCTTCACTGAGTCCTTGAACACCACGTCCCCTTGGCTCAGGTACTGGAGGGTGCGGCGAATCGGGAAGCGGCCCTTCATGGGCATGGCGGCGAAGGGGTCGGGCCGCGGGCTTAGCGGTGAAGAGAGACCCAAAGCAGCGGACGCTGCCTGCCTGACAAATCCCACGCCGCTTCACCTCCTCGGTGGTTTCCACTTCCCGCGCAGACGCACAGGAGACGCCTCCCGGCGGGCAGCGCGCACGCGCCGCGAAGCGGCTTGGAACTTGTAGTCCCGGCTAGCGTTGACTAAGGATTTGGGACGGAGATCCTGCTTGTACATCTTCTGTTTGGAACATCCTCCCGGAACGTTTGCTTTTCACGCTCTGTAAATTAGCCTGTCACCACCCCCACCTCGCAAGGGAAAATATTTCTAAATAGACTTAAAGTCGGTCAAACAACAGAATTACAGTTGGAAATATATCAGGAGAGCTGCGTTCAGATGCCAAGTGGGTTACTAACTTGCTCTTCAACCTCAAATAAGTCAGTTTTTCTCTCAGCTTCTCCGGATTCAAAATGAAGTGTTCCAAGTGCGCAACTTCTAACATTTACTACAAAAAGTGATTTGCAAAAGGGAAAAAAAAAAAAGACAGGTTTGGAAACTACCCTTTCCTGGTTCACCCACTTAACAGCTTTGGACCACAATTTGTTCATAAGCAAAATGTGGATGAGATGCATTTCTGAAGTATGCTTACTGATCTAAGAAAGTTTTTACTTCTCCTTCACTTTTGAAGGATAATTTTGCCAGATATAGATTTCTAGGAGAGTGGGGGTTTTCTCTCAACACTTTAAATATCTTTTTTAAAGAATTTACTTATTTATTTGACAGAGAGAGATCACAAGTAGGCAGAGAGGCAGGCAGAGAGAAAGGAGGAAGCAGGCAGGGCTCAATCCCAGAACCCTGGGATCATGACCTGTGCAGAAGGCAGAGGCTTAACCCACGGAGCCACCCAGGTGCCCTAAACACTTTAAAATTGTTTTGCATGTTCCTGAGGAGTAGTCAGCTATAATTCTTATATTTGTTTTCTCTGTAAATTTTTTTTCTTCTGGTTTCTTTCAAAATTTTCTCTATCTTTGGTTTATACAGTTTGAATAAGATATACTACATACAGATGGGACGCCTGAGTGGCAGGGAATGTTAAGCCTCTACTTCTCAGTTTGGATTGAGGTCACCATCTCAGGGTCCAGAGATCCAGCCCTGGATGGGGCTTGGTGCTCAGTGGGGAGTCTACTTGAGATTCTCCCTCTTCCTGTGCCCTCCCCCATGCATATTTTCTCTCAAATAAATATTTAAATATATATATATATATATATATATATGTATATGTATATATTTTCTATTTTTCCTACTTGATATTGATCCTACTCTGAGCTTCCTGGGTCTGTCATTAATTTTGGAAGGTTCTCAGCCATCGTTACCTCAAATATTTC